>NC_056624.2:234291579-234639558 GCF_002870075.4 Lactuca sativa | reverse complement strand
TAAGAAAAACACAAAAGTATAGAGAAGAAAACGCAAACCGTAATTCACCGATTGAATCTGTATTTAGAAGGTCTGAGAACAGCAAGCATAATCTCAGAACAGATCCAAAAATTCATCACATCGTTACGTACTAACCCCATTTGTGATCTTTTCCTTTCTTCCTTTCCCGCAAAGGACACATACTCTCAAGCAAAGGTCAAAATGTTGTACATTTGAGAGATGTCCCATACCATGTGCCTGGAACAGCCACTACCAACAAACCGAAGTCTGATGATATGCCTCGATAGCTGCTACGACACAGAGCGGGATCAGTTGGTATTTGGAACCCAGTCCATTTTGAAACTGGGTCGACTTTTGTCATCAATGCACGATACTCTCTCCCATGACATATCCTGCTTATCACAAACAGAAGATGTAGAAACGTTAGAAGCATTAGGAGATTTTGGATTTATCACCTTTGGTACCCATCTATATTCGGGTTTAACCCATCTCTTGTTCGATCCGATGGGTGCCTTGGTACTTGCTTTGGAACTTGAAGCCAATTGCCGAGATGACTTTGACCTAGCCGGTCTTGGTTTTGTTGGGGCATCTCTTGGATTGGACTTCTTGGTCGGCATTCCCATCTTGCCCTTGGGATTTTGATTTTGGCCTTGGAAGATTGATTCTTGGCCTTCTGCGTGTTCCAATCAGCATTGTCTGAACGTGACCTTAAGGGGTGTCTTTTGGAGTATCTCCCTCTTGTGGCGTTCTGCCACCCTTGTGCATAGTAGAGAACGTATGCGCGATTAGGACAATTTCTGGCAATGTGTCCAGGTGTTCCACAATGAAAACAAGTCTTTTTCTTCACTGTGAAGTTATTTCTTCCTGCCCCTGGTGGCGTATCCTTGCCTTGTCTCTTCTTGTTCTCACATGCACACTTGCCACAAGAACTCTGTTTCGTTGGAATTAGTGGCCTGTATTTCTCAACGGCAGGTTGATCAGAAGCAGTTGAGTTCGAAGCAACAGATTCAGAGTTCAAGGAGACGTTGGTTTGTGCAATGGTTTTCTCCTTGTTCTCATCTTCTACTACTTTACCTGCACATGAAGTAGCAACATTAGTATCTTCAATATTAATAACTCCTCCTGACACAAATCCAGCTCGTTTGCCATATTGAAGATGTGCCTCCCTACCAGTTTCGTCCTGAGTCATAGGGATGGATGTGTAGTTATGATTATAAGGAGGAGGAACACTATCATAGCCTTGAACCTTGTTTTGATTTTCTTTGAATTTTGATTGGGTTTCATATAAAGACTCGACTGTCTGACTTGACGTAGTATAATTTTTGAAACCGACATCTGTTTTTCCATATTTAATTTTTAAAGCGTCAAGTTCTTCAGTTACAGCAGCAAGTTGTCTCTTAATATAATCATAATTTTCACACTTGTTGCTATACTCTTCTTGAAGTTTCCTAAAGTCCTTGGTTTTTGCTTCTAATTCAACCTTCAGGGGTTTCTGTCCTTTCCTGAGTTGATATCCTTTATATCTCAGGTCCTCAACTTCCCGTTTTAATAAATCAATTTGTTCCCGAAGAAATTTAATCGTATCTTCCCATGATTGAGAACAGGAAACTTCACATGAATGAGAACACGACACTTCATTGACCGGAAGGTTTGCTGAACTCATTGTTTTTCGACAATTCAAAGCGTTAAGTTCTTCAATTATATCAGCCAGACTAAGACGATTGAGATCTTTTGTCTTCTTGATGTCAGCCACGTCCTTATCCCACGATTTTGGAAGTGAATTCAATAGCTTTTTGTTTATCTCAGATTTAGACAAGAAGATCCCAGCTATATTCATCTCGGTAATAAGTGTAGTAAATCGCTGCAACTGAGTTTCGAGGGTTTCTCCAGGGATATAATCAAAAATGTTGAAATTGTCTTAACATATCCTGACGACTCTCTTTCATGTTTTCAAGTCCCTCGTAGACCTTAAAATCAATTAAAAAACACAACTAGAAGCTAAAATAAAACTTAAAAGTCAAATAAAAAATCAAACTTGAAAGTCAAACCGAAAAGTTAAATTAGAAAATTTAAAAAATTAAACGAAAAAGTCAATGTTTAAAGTCAAAGGTCAAACTTGGACTTTTTCGTGTTCGATCCTTTGCAGCCCCAAATCAGTTCCCCTCTTTTTAATATGCGAAGCGAAGCTGTGTGCGAGGACTTCGGACACGCTGCTGACCGCAACCTCAGACTGGACGTAAACTCCGAGGCTGCAAACTGAGGCCGTGAACCCCTTAGACCGCAAACACCGGCCGCAAACACTTCGGAAACCCTAGCTGCTGGCCGCCACCCCCTCGCTGATTACGACCAAAAACAGTGATTTTTGCCCTTTTTTGATCCAAAACTCGATCAAAAACCTTTTTTTATGAAACACACGAAGAACAAACCCCCCTTATTTTTGCGAGATCTATCCAAAAACGCAAAAATATTTCAAAATTAAGACCAAATAATGCCCCAGATCTGACAAAATTGACTGATACAACTTGGCTCTGATACCAATTGTAAGTCCCTAATTTGCCCGTGTATCAATCAGATCCGTTTAATGGTGCGGAATCCCAATAAAACGGATGATGTCAGATCAAATAGAAGAGAAGGAGAAGAAGAATAATATGAATCTTGAATGTATTGATAATATGAATTAAGTTCCTTACACAAGATTCACACACACAAACGTTCATTTCTCTCTCGCCGTAAACTCCTTAGGGTTCATCAATCTCTACTCCTCACCCTAACACCTATATTTATACTTGGAGAACATGGGCCGGATAACATGGGCCGTAAATGGGTTTACGGTCGTAAACTCAACCGTAAACATGACCTGACTGTAAACTGGACTGTAAGCTCATAAAATATTACACAAAAATATAATTGCCCAGAAAAGCAAAGTATAAACCATATTTTGACCCAACAATAGCACAACTAAATTTATTTATTCTAATTACTAACTAAGATTGGTCAATCCTAGCTCTAACAATTCAATGTTCACTAAATCATTAGGTAAACAAGTTCATGCAGTTAATGGTCACTAAGCTACACAGAACATGCAATCAAGCAATTAGAGAAACAAACACAAGCATGCTAGGTAAAACAAATCAAACACAAGCAATTTTACCAACTAAATAAATCCATAAAAATTAAGCTATTCATAAGTTAAAAGCTTCATCTAGCTAAACAAGAGTAGCTAGATTTAGTTGCTCATCATAGCAACTAACATACTAACACAAATCAAAGTGTAATAAAACATGTTCCTAATTATCGATTAAATAATCTAAATTATGAACCTTCACTCTTTTGGTGTTGAAAGCTTCTTCCCAGAACTTTTCTCTGCTCAAAATCGCCTTCTAGAACTCCTCTCTCTAGCCAAAAGTCCCTTCTATTCGTAATGGTCAAGGATTTATATAGTTGCTGATTTTCACAAATTCACATCGTGAATAATAAGATATTCACGTCGTGAGTTTCAGATAACCGTACCCGTCAAGGATTCCTTCACCCGCGTACATATCTTCTAGAACCAACTCTCACGTCGTGAATCTTCAAGTTCCCACGATGTGAGAACGCTTTTTCCTGATTTTCTTCTGTTTTAATCTTTTAATTCCTAAAGTTTATTTCTTTAACGCTTTTAGTCCCTTTTCTTCAAAATGTCTTCTTTTTGGCTGCGAATAACCTTTAAGCTCATAAGTACCATTATTCTAAACAAATTGGCAACTTATTAATAAAAATATACTTAAATATTGCCTAAAAATAGGTATAAATATGGCAATATCAAAATACCCCACACTTAGACTTTGCTTGCCCTCAAGCAAATTTAAACTTAACCCTTGATTACTAACATCACATAGAACAATCTGACTCCAGCTCAGCCATTATGCCAAGACCTCAACGCATGCATTTGTGTCTGAAATTTTCCTAAAATACCCCCATACTTTAAATACTCACAATCTTCATAAACACTCGCCCACTTTTTCTGAACAATGCTCATTTTATGCAACCCTCCGAATCCATCCGCAGAAAACCTCCTATCCTCAAGGTATTTTTAGTTGAGCAACCTAAGCATACATAATCTAGAATTACAATCTATGATACCACTATGGAGCTCTTTTGGAATTCTTCACTTCCTTGATAATTTGATCTTTGATTTCTTTGAATTCACCACCTTGTTTGATTTATTTTATGGTATCTTCAACTTTTTGAATTTCTTGGAATTTTGATCTTTTGATCTTCACTTAAATTGCTCCAAAATTCTTCAAACTTTTCTTGCAATTCTCTCTTTTTTTTTTTACATTACATGTACCTCACTTTTTTCACTCAAAACCTACATGCTTAAGCAGAGGCGCTCAACCTCAACCTTTATTGGTTAATGATAATAATTTTCCTGGATACATATCAGGTTTAGGCTGCTAAACATATTGCATCCCTCAAACCAAGTGGGGTCATGTTTTTGTTCCATGATTTCACTAAAATAAGGGAGGCCACAAATGCACTATAACGTGTATTGGCTCAACTAAACATTTGAACTTTTATCGGATCATCCCACATAACACTAGCAACTACAGTTCAAATTATTATTACTAGATTCAATTATTAAAAATTTCAATTTTCAAAATTTAAACTTTTACTATCAAATTCTATCATTATCTAGCAATTTACTTTTTCTACCCCTACCCCACACTTATTTCATACAATTCCCTCATTGTATGCATAAAATGAATCAAAACTAAAGAAAAAGGAGAAAAAGGAACAGACTCCCATGGGATAGGCGTAAACATCTCCAAAAGTGTGGAAAACGGGCATCTTGAATATGGACTCCGAAAATAGAAACTTGGATCTAGAACTCGCGAAATAAGGAATGTACTGGCAAAACATGAAATCGAGCCTTCAATCGTCTTCAAATGTGGTGTAAATCTCCAAAATAGAATGGACAATGTGGGAAAGCATACGCCACATTGTATGGTAGTAAAAATGAGCCAAAATAATCTCCAGAATAATGACAAGAAGAATAGTATAAACCCATGGAATACTAATATGTCAAGGGCCCGTCATGAACAGAAAAATTATGTAGTTGGTTTGGTTTATCAGCCACCTTTGCCTTTTCCTTCCCAAGCTACCCTTAGTCCACTGGAAAGAGAGCATAGAGAGTTTGTCAAGCATGTGAAGGGGATCCCGATTAATACTCCCTTTTTCGAGTCCTTATCCAAAATTCCCGAGCATCAGAAATTACTGCAAGATTTGATAGACACTCGCAAGCAATTTAAGAAGCATTCTAAGGTGGTTCTAAGTGAACAAAGCTCAGAAGTTGTGTTGGGAGAGACACTGAAGAAGATGGGAGATCCTGGACGCCTCACTCTTCCGTGTGAATTTGGCAACAAAATGAAGGTTAATGCTTTAGCCGATTCTGGGGCTAGCATTAATTTGATGCCTTATTCATTTTATCAGAAGTTAGAAATTCAGAAGATGAAGGCTACAAGAATGACTATTCAGATGGTGAACCATTCAGTGACACAACCCCGGGGCATCGTGGAGGATATTTTGGTGAAAATTGGAAAAAAAAATTTCCAATAGATTTTGTAGTTTTGGATATGAAGGAAGATCCCGATGTTCCAATTATCCTTGGTCGTCCATTGCTTAACACTGTTGGAGCTTTGGTTGATATTCGCGAGTCTAAGCTCACCTTGAGGGTTAGTGATGAAAAAGAAGTTTTTGGGATAGAAGATGGCTTTCCAAAGGAACATGTTCAAGAAGAAGTGTTCACAATCAATGAAGATAATGAACTAGAAGAACTAGAAATGCTTATGGAAGAAGAGATCAAGGCAGTTCATCAAGTCAAAAGAACAAAACCAAGAGCATCTGTTCCATTATTGGTTGAAGTCATAGCTTACAAGAGTCCACCTTCTTAGGTAAGCAAGGATGAGGAGATGACAAGTGATGAAGAGGAGGTCACTTTAAGAGTGACAAAGCCGGTGGTGAAAGAGGAGGAGGATGCTATGGAGTGCAAGGAAGAAACTAAAGGGACCAAACGCAAGCTTGAAGAAGAGGTCAAAGCTAAAAAGGAGAATTCAAAGAAGGCATACAAAAGGCGAGTTCAAGCTTAGAAGAGGCAATTCAAGGAACAAAAGATCCTAGTGGTGGATTCTTCCGAGGACTCAACGTAGGAGGCACGGAGTCCAGATCAAGACTCCAAGAAAAAGAAGCGCTTCTCTGGAGGCAACCCGAGTTTGGTTTGCAATTTTTTTTTTCTGTTCTTTTTCTTTTTGCATTTTAGTTTTAAAAACTTAGATCATGTCATCCAACTCAATTAGAACATAATTAAGCACTGAATATAGGGACCTTAAAATGGAAGTAGTAATAATTGAGAATTTAGTTTAAAGCAAAATTGAATTAGTATAAATTTTCTCTTCCAGACTTTATTCACGACGTGAAGTTTAGAAATTCACGACGTGAATCGTGAATGGACCGGATAAATACTCCATGATATAGTTTAGCTCATTAGACTAACAGGCCCAAGATCAGTCCATGAGTACATGGCCCAATTTTAGCCCAGATGCAATTCACGACGTGAATTTTTGAAAACATGGGACCACAGAACAAAGCCCTAGAAACCAGTAAACCCTCACTTTCTTTATTCTTCACGAAGTGGAAGCGAAAATATGGTCCCCCTTGGTCCCCATTGCTCCGATTTTTTCCGACAACTATACTAATCTTCTTGTGCGTATGTAATACTTCCAACAAAGGTAATAATTATTGATTCTTAAGTTTAGTTTTTGCTCTAGTAGATGAACTTGGGGTTAGGGTTCGTTAATTGAGTGAAATGACGAAATTAATTCTTCAAAGTTCGTAATAACCTTTGAATGTTTATGCTATGTGTTTGGAAGTGGTATAGGAGTAAAAGCCATTGATATTTTGACTGGATTTACCCCCCCCCCCCCCCATTTTTACGATTTTGCTTACTGAGAGTGCGAATTCACGACGTGAATCTTAAAGGATTCACGACGTGAATCCTGGGGCTGAACAGTTTTCTTTTTCCTTTATGTCTAAATTGTGGATTGTTGTTTTGGCTGTGCTTGTTCTTTGTTTTTGCAGAAATGGCACCGAGACGAGACGTACCTCTTGGAATTTAAAGCTTACACCCGTTTTACGAGTTTCCAAGCACTACCCCCCGTGAAATTTACACGCGATGGAATACCCGGTTGGGATGGCTCTACAATCGAGAATTTGCTGTTGCGCCCACTATTCAGTGGGCAAGGTTGAGGGAGGTCGGCTTGGTTGACAGGATGTCCCAATATCTCAAGAAAATCTTTTTGGGGGACGGATTCCAATTCGTATGCAAAGGGCTGTTCAACCTTTTTAACATCCAGGAGCGTGTGTACAAGGAGCTATGCGTGGAGTTCTTTTCCACGGTCACATTTCATGACAATGTTAGAGATCCTACTTTTCCCCGGCAACGGCGCCAAAAACTTGATATGCACAAAAGTACCCATTAATTTTAATATTTATAACCTAACAAACTTAAACTAACTATGCACTTATAGGCAGTGTACCCAGTCGGATTACAGTATAACTTGGGTAAGTCGGGTGTCAATCACAGGGAACAGTGTTACTAATTAATCTACTTACTATTAAATTAACCTAATTATTATCAAGTTTAAACGGGGGTTTTATTTGATTTTACAAGATCAGATGAACTTGAATCAAATTTAATAATTAAAAAAAAACACACTCTTGTTTAGTTTGAATCCACTTCTTCCTTATGGCTAGCTAATGATTATGGATTATCTAGTTGGTTTTAATTGTATTAGTAATTTAGTTCTAACTTTACCAATAATTAACTAATTCATGTCAAACTATGTATGTTCACACACAATTAAACACAGAACTAATTATGAATATACATATGCTATGTAAGATTTATTATATAAACACAATTATAGTCACAATCCACATTCTCTAGCACAGCTAAGTTTATTTATTCAAATTACTAACTAAGATTGGTCAGTCCTAGCTCTAACAATTCAATGTTCACTAAATCATTAGGTAAACAAGTTCATGCAGTTAATGGTCACTAAGCTACACAAAACATGCAATCAAGCAATTAGAGAAACAAACACAAGCATGCTAGGTAAAACAAATCAAACACAAGCAATTTTACCAACTAAATAAATCAATAAAAATTAAGCTACTCATAAGTTAAAAGCTTCATCTAGCTAAACAAGAGTAGCTAGATTCAGCTGCTCATCATAGCAACTAACATACTAACACAAATCAAAGTGTAATAAAACATGTTCCTAATTATCGATTAAATAATCTAAATTATGGACCTTCACTCTTTTGGTGTTGAAAGCTTCTTCCCAGAACTTTTCTCTGCTCAAAATCGCCTTCTGGAACTCCTCTCTCTAGCCAAAAGTCCCCTCTATTCATAATGGTCAAGGATTTATATAGTTGCCGATTTTCACAAATTCGCGTCGTGAATAATAAGATATTCACGTCTTGAGTTTCAGATAACCGTGCCCGTCAAGGATTCCTTCACCCGCATACATATCTTCTAGAACCAACTCTCACGTCGTGAATCTTCAAGTTCCCACGACGTGAGAACGCTTTTTCTAGATTTTCTTCTCTTTTAATCTTTTAATTCCCAAATTTTCTTTCTTTAATGCTTTTAGTCCCTTTTCTTCAAAATGTCTTCTTTTTGGCTGCAAATAACATTTAAGCTCATAAGTACCATTATTCTAAACAAATTACCAACTTATTAATAAAAATATACTTAAATATTGCCTAAAAATAGGTATAAATATGGCAATATCAGTTTTCCAAAACATTGAGGTGAAACGGTTGTCACGATCTGATACAATCGTTAATGGAACACCGTGAATCCTCACAATTTCCTTCACGTAAGAATTCCCGAGCTTATCCATAGACCATTTCTTAGTGGCTGCTATGAAGTGCGCACTCTTAGTGAAGCGATCAACGACGACCCAAATCATGTCTTGACCGTTCTTTGTTCTGGGAAGTTTAGTGATAAACTCCATAGCAATGTTCTCCTATTTACCCATAGGTACAGGTAAAGATTCTAAACTCCCATATGGTTTTTGATGTTGTTCCTTAACTCTAGCACATGTCACACACTCAGCCACATACTTTGCAATATCGAGCTTCATCGTTGGCCACCAGTAATAGGGTTTGAGATCCCTATACATTTTAGTGCTACCGAGATGAATCAAGTACATGGTTTTGTGAGCTTCTTCCATTAGAAGATCTCTTATTCCTCCTGTCTTAGGTACCCAAATCCGATCTTTGAATACCTTCAGTCCGTGACTATTTATACCGAACACTAACATTTTACCCAAACGTTCTTCCTTTCGGTCATTCTTTTCTAAAGCTTCTTATTGAGCTTTCTTTATACTCTCCATAATTGTTGAGATAACTTCTATTCTGAAAGATCTTGGCCTTTTTCTTTCAAGATTGAATATCCGACTGAGAGCATCAGTGACAACATTAGCTCTACCGGGGTGGTAAAGTATTTCACAGTCATAGTCCTTGAGTAACTCTAGCCAGCGTCTTTGCCTCATATTCAATTCTTTCTGACAAAAGAGATATTGGAGACTCTTATCATCAGTGAAAATTTTGCACTTCATGCCATATAGGTAATACCTCCAAATCTTTAGAGCAAATAATACCGCTACCAACTCCCAATCATGAGTGGGGTAGTTCATTTCGTGCTCTTTCAACTGTCGAGATGCATACACGATCACCTTTTCTCTTTAGGCCAGAACACAACCCAAACCAACACCAGACGCATCGCTATAGACAACGGAGTCTTCAAATCCATCGGGTAGAGAAAGAGTCTGTGCCTCACATAGCTTCTTCTTTAGCAACTCGAATGCTTCTTTGTTCTTATCACTCCAGGTTTAAGTAGCTCCTTTGTGAGTCAAATCTGTCAATGGAGTAACGATTGAAGAAAAAACTTGGATAAACCTTCGGTAATATCCGGCTAATCCCAGAAAGCTTCGGATCTCCATGGGAGGTTTCAGTTTCTCCTACTTCATCACAGCTTTAATCTTTTCTGGATCAACCATTATCCCTTCTTGGTTGACCACGTGACCCAAGAATTAGACTTCTCGAATCCAAAAATCACATTTGGAGAACTTTACATACAACTTCTCCTTCTTCAAGACTTCTAACACTTCTTGAAAGTGTCTGCCATGCTCCTCTTGGCTTTTCGAGTAAATCAGAATGTCATCTATAAACACTATCATGGATTTATCTAGGAATGGTTTACAAACCCTGTTCATCAAATTCATGAATGTTGTTGGAGCATTGGTTAGTCCAAACGACATAACCAAAAACTCGTAATGTCCATATCGTGTTCTGAATGCAGTCTTCTCACTATCCTGCTCTCTTACCTTCAGCTGATGATATCCTGACCTTAGGTCGATCTTTGAAAAATATATTGAACCTTGTAGTTGATCGAACAGGTCATCAATCCTTGGCAATGGATATCTATTATTTATCGTTGCCATATTCAGCTCTATGTAATCAATACACATTCTCATACTCCCGTCCTTTTTCTTTACAAACAACACCGGAGCTCCCCAGGGTGATGAACTAGGTCTAATGAAAACTTTGTCCAATAATTCCTGAAGTTGTGTCATAAGTTCCTTCATCTCTGTTGGCGCTAGTTGGTACGGTGGTTTTGCTATTCGCGTGGTTCCTGGAAACAAGTCGATACAGAATTCTACTTGTCGATCAGGCGGTAATCCAGGAAGATATTCGGGAAATACTTCTGGATAATCACACACCACATGAATGCTCTACATCTCCTTTTTCTCCTTCTTTGCATCAATCACGAATGCCAAATATGATGCACATCCTTTGCACAAACATTTTATGGCTTTCATTAAGGAGATGATTCCAGAATTCACTCTACGTTTGTCCCTATACACCATAAATGACTTCTTTCCAGGGGGATTCACCCTTACTATCTTCTTTCGGCATATTGTCTTGGCATCGTTGGCTATATGCCAATCCATTCCTAGCACGATGACGAAACCATTTAGCTCAATAGGCAATAATTCCTCGTGGAAATTATTCCCATTCAAGTCGATGAAGATGTTTTTTATAAGATGGCTAACAGGTATAAACTTTCCAAATTCATGTGAAATAAAAGAGTAGTTGGCTCCAAAATCAAACAAAATTTGGGCAGGCAATTCGTTTACGAGAAAGGTACCTGAAGCGACATCAGCTTCATCTTTCGCAACTTCAAGTGTCATCTGAAAGGCTCTCACCTTCGGTTTTGGTGGAATGTTGGGTTTTGCTGCCTCCTTCTCTTTGGACAGTGTTTCAAAATGTGCCCTTCTTCGTTACATCCAAAGCACATCCTCTTGTTGGACGGACACTCGTTGGCATAATACCCAGTTTTCCTACACTTGTAGCAAGTTACTTACTCACTAAATTTCCCAGAGTGCTTTTTCTTGCACTTTTCACACCATTTCGCTTCGCCTCTTCCTCCTCCTCCAAACTTCTTCGAATTTGACTTTGAAAATTTAATTTTATGAAGTTCCTTCAAACTTTCTCTTTTCGCCAACTTCAACCTTGTTGGCGGTTGTCCCCTTGATTATATCCTCAACAGACTTTGCAGCCCAAATTGCTGCCTCTAGAGTAGGTGCCTGACGTACTGGAACTTCATACTTCCATGGGAGTCTCTTTGAGTACCGGTCAACTTCTGTCAGCTCATCTGGGACGATGCGCAAAGAAAACTCCATCTTATCTGTGAAGGCATTAGTGTATTCATCAACTGACATGCTGTCTTTCTTCAATGTCAAAAATTTGTTCTCCAACTCTAGCAGATTTTGGCTCGAGCAGAACTTGCGCTTGATTTTCACTAAGAACTCTGCCCAAGTCAGTTACAGTGGTTCATTAGGGCTCAAAGTCTTCCCCATAGTGTTCCACCAATGAACAACTCCACCTCTGAACTGACGTATGACGAACGTGGTCTGCAACTTGCCTCTACAACCACATGTCATGAAGGCTAGCTCCATTTCCAAGATCCAATCCATGACTCTGATCGGATCCTCCTTTCCAGTGATGGTCGATGGTTTGCAAGTCAAAAAGTCTTTGTACTTGCATCTAAGTCCATCATTTCCTCCATCTTGGTTGTTTCATCTATTAACTGGTGGGACGGCTTGACCAATAACCCCACTGAAGTTACCTTCTTCTGACTGCCATCCATTCACTTTGGGCTCTTCTATGGGTATTGAAAGTTATTCACGATTCTGCCGAAGGAGACGTTTAGTTTCTTCCATCTGACGATCCAACATCATTTTAATCATTAATTGTACTTCAGCCATTGTCATCGGCTCAGGTGTTGCTGCTACAACAGCTACTTGTTCAATCACAGGTGGTTGATTCCTATTTTCGTTCACGTTTCCAACTTCACTTCTGGTTCTTAACATTTTTGATCTATACACCGAATAAGGTGAATTTAGATCCTCATTCACGATAGATATTTAAATCATCTATATCACTCCGAAACGTTTACATGCTAGTTCTAATACCGTCATCATATGCTTAGAATCCCAAACACATAAGGTCTCTAGATCCGGATGGCAAGAAACCGTAGATCTGAACAAATAATATCATATATGGAAAACATATAACATTTAGCACATAAAAGCATTTTAGGCATCTTTCCTAAAATAAACTAGTGCTCGTGTCTAAAATATAACAGACACTTATCTCACAATCTTCACTTAGCATTCTAAGTTTAAGTCTAGAAATCCTACAAACTCCTAGTTCGCTAAAACTAATGCTTTGATACCAACTATGACATCCCCAAATTCAAGGCCAGAAAAGGCCGATTTAATTTCTGCTTTTAAAATAATTCAGAGTAATCCTTTGATTAAAAGAGTTGCAAAATTTTTTCGCAAAACAAAATATGATAAAAATTTATCAAAGCATTTCTTAAAGAAATGCATTTTCATTAAATAACAAAAATCTCGGGATGTCATGTTCCGATACAGACCAAAAGCATAAACAGTACAAAATAGACCTTACAACAGTTATTTACAACTACTGGTCTATAATCCAAAATATCTTGATAAGTCATCCAACTTATACTTTGGTGCCACTACCTGTAATATAAAGAAAACTTAGTGGGTCAGGCTTGGGAGCCTGGTGAGCATATAGGGTTTTCAATCCACAATAAATAATTATATTAATTTCATCAACCAACAATAACCCAATTACCCATTCCTGTTATCCTCACTTTACGTCCCTAAAACAGCTATCACAAGGGACCTAGTCTAAGAATTTTCATCGGGGTGACAACACTCCTTTAGGGGTTTCCCAACAATTTATGTCAAATAAGGCAACCATGCGGGGGATGGAGTACAAAAATTGAACACCTAAGTTCAATAACACCTACAGGTGGCGAGCCTGCCAACGTTCCACTAGACTGTATAGAAGAGTCTGTGGTCTTCATGTAAACTCCGCTAGATGACTGAATCAACAACAACATCGACGCCTCTCATCAATATATTTAATCACACATCAACTATCTACCCATGTTTCACCCAACATATGTGTAGATAAAAATACATATACAACTTAAAACGTGTATAAAACACTCATTCAACACTAATATTAAATAAACAAATAATGTAGAAACACATATCACGTATTTTATTGAGAATACTTCGTATCTATGTGTTAGAAGAAAATGAATATACACTCACTTGATAAGATGATTATCGGACAACGCTTCGTCTCTTTAAATAATAATCTTCGATGAAATCGGGATATCTTCCAAAAACTGGGCTTCTCGCGGCAGAGCTTCGGCTTGAAACTCTTTTCTTCTCGAGATCTTCTGTGCTTTGGGACTTGCTTCGAGTGTCGAGATGATACTAGGGCTTCAGGGGGTATTTCTCGCAAGTTGAAAGAAAGTTTAAGGGTGAAAGGATAGAATTTGAGCAACAAAACCCAGAGGTCTTGCATCCTATTTATAGGAGGAGCCTGACCCTCGCTACGTAGCATGTTCCCAGAACGTTGCGCGTAGGAGCGGGTTTGGCCTCAATCCGTTATCCAGTTGAGTTAGCATCGATGTGGCCCA
Source organism: Lactuca sativa (assembly GCF_002870075.4). Lineage (NCBI taxonomy): Eukaryota > Viridiplantae > Streptophyta > Magnoliopsida > Asterales > Asteraceae > Lactuca > Lactuca sativa. The sequence goes on along the minus strand of NC_056624.2, from coordinate 234,625,421 downwards.
TCCGAGGAATATCAAATGAACGCAGGGCGTTCTCCTTCTAAACACGGGGCGTTCCCATTCTGAACGCAGGGTGTTCCCCCTTAGGACCAGCTTCCAATTTTTATTTATTTTTATTTAAAAACTTCAAAAATTCATATCTTTTGCATATGAGTTCTGTTTTTGACGTTCTTTATATCCACGCATAGGTGATATTATGCTCTACAAGTCTCATTTAGACTCTGTTGGCTAATTTTGAATTTATTTTTAGTAGGCCGGGACAAGAAAACTCTGTTTGAAATTCATAACTTCTTCATCCAACATCTGTTTTCATCTGTCTCTTCACCGTTGCACTGCTATCGACGAGATTTTCGATTCTCGTTTAGATTGTTTCGGCTAGAAATCATTGGATCTTATATTCGAACTTTGGGCCGCATACTGCTAAGCTGAAACTTCGAAAAATCACAACTTCCTCATACAAAGTCGGATTTGGACGTTCTCTTCGGGCACGCTCTCAGTTTAATGAACTCTACGACTTTCGTTTAGATCGCTAAGGCTAAAAATCGCTCTATCTTAAGTTCGCTATTTACATCACGCAGTGTCGTACCGGTTCTGTCGCGAAACTTCGACTGGTCATAACTTCTTCGTTGTAACTCAGATTTCGACATTCTTTATATATTTGGAATCCTTGTCACGACCACTACCTCTTTATGTACAGATATTGGGCTCATCTAATGTGACATCCGCAAAATCTCGGCCAGAAAAGACCGATTTTCATTTATGCTTTTAAAATATTTTCAGAGTAAATCCTTTTGATTTGAAAGAGTTGCGGAATTTGTTCCCAAAAACAAAACATGATAAAACAATGTTTACCAAAGCATTTCATAAAAGAAATGTATTTTTCATTATATAATCAAAACTCGGGGTGTCATGTTCCAATACAGACCAATAAGCATAAACGATAACATTACAAGTCATTCAACAAATATATACATATACAGACTTGTAAACAAAACAACTTGATGGTTCGTCCATATTATGCCCTTGCGCCACTTCCTGTAATACAAATAAAACTGAGTGGGTCAGGCTTGGGAGCCTGGTGAGCATATAGGGTTTTCAACCCACAATAAATAATTATATTTAATTCCACCAACCAACAATAACCCAATTACCTATTCCCGTTATTCTCACTTTATGTCCCTAAAACAACTAACATAAGGGACCTAGTCTAAGAATATTTCATCGGGGCGACAACACATGCTTCGGGGGTAGCTCAGCAATATAAGTCAAATAAGGCAACCATGAGGGGGATGGAGTACAGCGAATGAACACCCAAGTTCATTAACACCTACATGTGGCGAACCTGCTAATGTTTCCACAAGACTGTCTAGAATAGCCAGTGGTCGTCATCTAAACTCCGCTAGATGACTAAATCAAACAACAACGAGGCCTCTCATCTGTTTATTACACACCAACTATCTACCCATGTTCTACCCAACATATTAGTAGATAAAGATATACATTTTTATACATAGTTTAAAAACCTGTATAGCATGCTTTAATCAACACATAATCCACATAACAGATGAGGCACACACACACATAACACATATCTCATAGAGAATAAATCATATCTATGAGATAGAAGAAAGTGAATACACATTCACACATATAAACAACAATATACCAAACACATAGCACGTATTTTATAGAAAATACTTAATATTTATGTGTTAGAAGAAGGTAACTACACACTCACACCTATAAACAACAATATACTTAATACACTCGAACCAAACTTGTATTATTATCATGTTTATGAAAGGTAGTATACACTCACTTGATCAGAAGATGATCGGACAGCACTACGACTTGCAGAAGTAGTAATCCTCAGCAGATCTGGAAGATCTTCACAAAAATCGAACTTCTCGCGGGCAGAGCTTCGGCTCGGGAACCGCACTTCTCGGGATCTTCGGGATCTCGGGACTTGCCTCGGGGCTTGAGTATGATACCGGGGCTTCGGGATATTTCTGGCACGCAAAACGATGCAAAACGGGAGAGAGAAGAGAGAAAATGAACAAAAGACTCGGCTGCCTTCGGATCCTATTTATAGGAGGCTGGAGCCTCGGAGTACGCGGGGCGTACTGCAGTATGCGGCGCGTACTGCTTCCGAAATCGTCATTGCATGCGTCATCTGAGCCACTTGCTGCGAGTGTCGACACCTTCGGAGTACGCGGGGCGTACCTCGGATCAGATCGGTGACTCCTTCGGATAATGCTTCCGAATTAAAGATTAAAAATAAATACAAATTATTTAATAAACTTCGGAAATTCATATCTTCTTCATACGAACTCCGTTTTCGACGTTCTTTATATCCACACAAAGGTGAGACTACGCTCTACAACTTTCGTTTAGATTCCGTCGGCTAATTTTGACTTTATTTTTATTATTTATTTTTAATAGGCTGCGACAGAAAAACTTCGTTATAAATTCATAACTTCTTCGTTTGACGTCCGTTCTCGCCTAACTTTTTATCGCTTCAATACCAACAACGAGACCTTCGATCCTCGTTTAGATTGCTTTGGCTAAAACCACTCGATCTCAAATCGAGTATTTCGGGCTGCACACCGCTAAGCCGAAACTTCGATAAATCATAACTTCCTCATACGAAGTCAGATTTGGGAGTTCTATATATATTCGGAAACCTCGTTTCAACTACTACAACATTATTCAAAGATATTAAGTTTATTTTACACTTGAATTTTGACGCTTATTTTTATTCTTAATTAATCAAACAACATAATTAAGCAATTAAGCACAAAACACACAATACTTAAATAATACAATCTTTATTATTTCAAAACGGGTTATAGAGGTTAACCTAGACTATTACATTGCTAAAAATGGCAAGCCTGGAAACACAGGCATTACAATTCTCTCCACCTTAGAATGATTCCGTCCCCGGAATCACACATCAACAAACAAATGCGGATAGCGACTCAACATGTCACTCTCCGTCTCCCAGGTGAGATTCGGCCCATTTGTGTGTTTCCATCGGACAAGCACTAACCCAACCATTTTGCGTCGCAACTTCTTAGTCTTTCGGTCAACAATTGCCTCTGGTTCTTCAATCAACCTTTTGTTCTCGTCAATTCTCAATTCAGAAATTGGAATTATATCGGGAACTTCTCCCGTGAACTTCCTCAAATAACACACATGAAAAGTGTTGTGAATTCCATTCAGTTCCTCTGGTAGTTCAAGCTTGTAAGCTTGGTTACCAATCCTCTGAAGAACTTTAAACGGTCCAATAAACCTTGGACTCAACTTTCCCCTTTTACCAACTCTTATAAGTCCCTTCCACGGCAAGACTTTAAGCAAAACCGAATCTCCAATTTCAAAAGTCATCGGTCTTCGCTTCTTGTCAGCATAGCTCTTTTGACGATCCTGAGCTGCTAACATTCTTTCCCTAATTATTTTCAACTTTTCAGCAGTTTGATGAACCATCTCCGGTCCCATAAACTGCTTTTCCCCAGCCTCAAGCCAACAAGACGGCGTACGACACTTCTGTCCATACAAAGCTTGATAAGGTGCCATCTTAATGCTCGAGTGGAAACTATTATTGTAGGAAAATTCTACCAATGGTAAATGTTCATCCCAATTACCTAGGAATTCCAAGGTACATGCTCTCAGCATATCTTCAAGTGTTTGTATCGTTCTTTCACTCTGACCATCAGTCTGCGGATGGTAAGCTGTACTTAAACATAACTTGGTACCCATTTCCTCTTGTAGACTTTTTCAAAACCTTGAGGTGAAACGGCTATCACGATCCGATACAATCGTTAATGGAACACCGTGAAGCCTCACAATTTCCCTCACGTAAGAATTTGCAAGCTTTTCCATAGACCATTTCTCCTTGGCTGCTATGAAATGCGCACTCTTTGTGAATCGATCAACGACCACCCAAATCATGTCGTGACCGTTCTTTGTTCTGGGCAGTTTAGTAACAAAGTCCATAGCAATGTCTTCCCACTTACCCATAGGCACAGGAAATGGTTCTAAACTCCCGTAAGGTTTCTGATGTTGTGTCTTGACTCTCGCACAAGTCGCACACTCGGCCACATACTTTACAACATCAAGCTTCATCGTCGGCCACCAGTAGTAGGGTTTCAGGTCCCTATACATTTTAGTGCTACCAAGATGAATTGAGTACATGGTTTTGTGAGCTTCTTCCATCAGAAGATCCCTAATTCCTCCTGACTTAGGTACCCAAATACGATCTTGGAATACCTTCAGTCCATGACCGTTAGTATCAAACACCAACGTTTTGCCCAAACATTCCTCGTTTCGGTCATTCTTCTCAGAAGCTTCGCTTTGAGCTTTCTTTATACTTTCCAAAATAGTCGAGACAACTTCAATTCTCAACGCTCTTGGCCTTTTCCTTTCAAGATTGACTTTCCGACTGAGAGCATCAGCAACAACATTAGCTTTATCGGGGTGGTAAAGTATCTCGCAGTCGTAGTCTTTAAGTAATTCTAGCCAGCGTCGTTGCCTCATATTCAATTCCTTCTGATTAAAGAGATATTGGAGACTCTTATGATCAGTAAAAAGTTTGCACTTCGTGCCATAGAGGTAATGCCTCCATATTTTCAGAGCGAAAACTACCGCTGCCAACTCCAAATCATGAGTCGGGTGATTCTTTTCATGCTCTTTCAGCTGTCGAGACGCATATGCTCTCACCTTTTCTCTTTGGGTCAAAACACAACCCAATCCAACCCCAGACGCATCGCTATAAACAGCGAAGTCTTCAACTCCATTGGGTAAAGAAAGTATCGGTGCCTCGCATAGCTTCTTCTTTAGCTGCTCAAATGCTTCTTTATGCTTATCACTCCAAGCATAAGTAGCTCCTTTGTGGGTCAAAGCTGTCAATGGACTAGCGATCGAAGAAAAGCCTTGGATAAACCTTCGGTAATATCCGGCTAATCCTAAAAAGCTTCGAACCTCCGTGGGACTTTTCGGTTGTTCCCACTTCATCACAATTTCGATCTTCGCTGGATCAACCATTATCCCTTCTTGGTTGACCACGTGACCCAAGCATTGGACTTCACGAATCCAAAAATCACATTTGGAGAACTTCGCATACAGCTTCTCCTGCTTCAAAACTTCCAACACTTCTCGCAAGTTTCTGCCATGATCCTCCTGGCTTTTCGAGTAAATCAGAATGTCGTCTATGAACACTATCACAGATTTATCAAGGAAAGGGTTACAAACCCTATTCATCAAATCCATGAATGCTACCGGAGCATTGGTTAGTCCAAACGACATAACCAAGAACTCGTAGTGTCCATATCTAGTTCTGAATGCAGTCTTCTCGATATCTTGCTCTCTTACTTTCAGCTGATGATATCCTGACTTTAGATCGATCTTCGAGAACTAGCTCGAACCTTGCAATTGATCAAATAGGTCACCAATCCTCGGCAACGGATATCTATTCTTTATTGTTGCCTTGTTCAGCTCTCTGTAATCGATGCACATTCTCATACTTCCATCTTTCATCTTTACAAATAACACCGGAGCTCCCCAGGGCGATTAACTAGGTCTAATGAAACCTTTGTCCAATAACTCCTGAAGTTGCATCATCAGCTCCTTCATCTCCGTCGGTGCTAATCGATAAGGTGCTTTTGCTATTGGCGTGGTTCCTGGTAACAAGTCAATTCTGAACTCCACTTGTCTATCAGGTGGTAATCCAGGAAGATCTTCGGGAAACACTTCCGGATAATCACACACCACTGGAATACTCTGCATCACCTTCTTTTCCTTCTTAGCATCGATCACGAATGCTAAATATGATGTACATCCCTTGGTCAAACACTTTCTGGCTTTCATTAAAGAAATGATTCCAAAATTTACTCTGCGTTTGTCCCCATACACCATAAAAGAATCTTTCCCAGGCGGGTTTACTTTAACTATCTTCTTCTTGCATAAAATTTCAGCATTATTGGCACTAAGCCAATCCATTCCCAACACGATGTCGAAACCATTAAGTTCGATAGGCAATAATTCCTCGTGAAACTTATTCCCATTCAGATCAATTAAGATGCTTTTCATACAATGGCTAACAGGTACAAACTTGCCACTAGCTACTTTGACTAATAAATCATTATCTAGTCTATCAACAGGCAAAGCTAGCTTTCTACCAAACTCATGCGAAATAAAGGAGTAGTTGGCTCCAGAATCAAACAAAATTTGAGCAGGTAATTCGTTAACAAGAAAGGTACCTGAAGCGACATCAGCTTCATCTTTCGCAGCCTCAAGTGTCATCTGGAAGGCTCTCGCCTTCGGCTTTGGTGGAATCTTGGGCCTAGCTGCCTCCTTCTTCTTCGGACAGTCTTTCAAAATATGCCCTTCTTCATTACAACCAAAACACATCCTTTTGTTGTTCGGACATTCATTGGAAAAATGTCCAATCATTCAACACTTGTAGCGGGTTACATCCTCACTACATTTCCCAAAGTGCTTCTTCTTACACTTATCACACCACTTCGCTTCGCCTCCTTTTCCTCCAAACTTTTTCGAATCAGATTTCAAAAATTTGCTTTTCTTACCGGAACCGGATGTTCCCTCAAACTTCCTTTTCTCTCCAACCTCAACCTTGACGGTGGTTCTTCCCTTAATCATGTTCTCAACAGACTTGGCAGCCCAGATAGCTGCCTTTAGAGTATGTGCCTGACGTACTGGCACCTCGTACTCCCATGGAAGTCCCTTCGCATACCGGTCCACCTTTGTCAACTCGTCTGGGACGATACGCAAGGCAAACTCCATCTTATTGGTGAAGTTATTGGTGTATTCATCAACTGACATGCTGCCTTTCGTCAATGTCAGGAACTTGTTCTCCAACTCCAACAATTTTTGAGCCGAACAGAACTTGCGCTTGAACTGCACCAAGAATTCTGCCCATGACAATTGCAGTGGCTCATTAGGGCTCAACGTCTTCCCTAGAGTGTTCCACCAACGAACGGCTCCACCTCGGAATTGTCGCACTGCATAGATAGTTTGCAACTTGCCTCTGCAGCCACAAGTCATGAAGGCTAATTCCATTTCGGAGATCCAATCCATAACCTCAATCGGATCCTCCTTTCCATTGAAGGTCGATGGTTTGCAAGTTAGAAAGTCCTTGTACTTGCATCCCATTCCATCATTCCTTCCATCATGGTTATCTTGCCTAACTATCGGTGGGTTGGCTTGACCAAAAGACCCACTGAAGTTTCCCCCTTCCGAGTGCCCTTCATTTAATTCAGGCTCTTCCACATGAATTGACAGTTCTTCACGATTCTGTTGAACCAACCGTCTAGTTTCATCCATCTGACGATCCAACATCATCTGAATCATCATTTGCACACCAGCCATGGTTATTGGCTCAGGTGCTGCTGCTACGACAGGTACTTGTTCAATCACTGGTGGTTGCTTCCTGTTTTCGTCAGCATTTCCAACTCCACTTGTGGTTCTCACCATTTTGATCTACACACCGAATAAGGTGAAATTAGATCCTCAATCATGATAGATATTCAACTCTTTCTTATCACTCCGAAACGTTTACATGCTAGTTCTAATATCGTAGACGTACGCTTAGAATCCTACACACATAAAGTTTCTAGATCTGGTCGGCAACAGACCATAGATCCGAACAAATAATATCATATATGGCAACATATAACATTTAGCACATAAAAGCATTTTAGGCAACTTTCCTAAAATAAACCAGTGCTCGTGTCTAAAATATAACAGACACACATCTCAAAACTTCACATAGCATTCTAAGTTTAAGTCTAGAAATCCTACAAATTCCTAGTTCGCTTAAACTAATGCTCTGATACCAACTGTGACATCCCCAAAATCTCAGCCAGAAAAGACCGATTTTCATTTATGCTTTTAAAATATTTCAGAGTAAATCCTTTTGATTTGAAAGAGTTGCGGAATTTGTTCCCAAAAACAAAACATGATAAAACAATGTTTACCAAAGCATTTCATAAAAGAAATGTATTTTTCATTATATAATCAAAACTCGGGGTGTCATGTTCCAATACAGACCAATAAGCATAAACGATAACATTACAAGTCATTCAACAAATATATACATATACAGACTTGTAAACAAAACAACTTGATGGTTCGTCCATATTATGCCCTTGCGCCACTTCCTGTAATACAAATAAAACTGAGTGGGTCAGGCTTGGGAGTCTGGTGAGCATATAGGGTTTTCAACCCACAATAAATAATTATATTTAATTCCACCAACCAACAATAACCCAATTACCTATTCCCGTTATTCTCACTTTATGTCCCTAAAACAACTAACATAAGGGACCTAGTCTAAGAATATTTCATCGGGGCGACAACACATGCTTCGGGGGTAGCTCAACAATATAAGTCAAATAAGGCAACCATGAGGGGGATGGAGTACAGCGAATGAACACCCAAGTTCATTAACACCTACATGTGGCGAACCTGCTAATGTTTCCACAAGACTGTCTAGAATAGCCAGTGGTCGTCATCTAAACTCCGCTAGATGACTAAATCAAACAACAACGAGGCCTCTCATCTGTTTATTACACACCAACTATCTACCCATGTTCTACCCAACATATTAGTAGATAAAGATATACATTTTTATACATAGTTTAAAAACCTGTATAGCATGCTTTAATCAACACATAATCCACATAACAGATGAGGCACACAGACACATAACACATATCTCATAGAGAATAAATCATATCTATGAGATAGAAGAAAGTGAATACACATTCACACATATAAACAACAATATACCAAACACATAGCACGTATTTTATAGAAAATACTTAATATTTATGTGTTAGAAGAAGGTAACTACACACTCACACCTATAAACAACAATATACTTAATACACTCGAACCAAACTTGTATTATTATCGTGTTTATGAAAGGTAGTATACACTCACTTGATCAGAAGATGATCGGACAGCACTACGACTTGCAGAAGTAGTAATCCTCAGCAGATCTGGAAGATCTTCACAAAAATCGAACTTCTCGCGGGCAGAGCTTCGGCTCGGGAACCGCACTTCTCGGGATCTTCGGGATCTCGGGACTTGCCTCGGGGCTTGAGTATGATACCGAGGCTTCGGCTGCCTTCGAATCTTATTTATAGGAGGCTTGAGCCTCGGAGTACGCGGGGCGTACTGCAGTATGCGACGCGTACTGCTTCTGAAATCGTCATTGCATGCGTCATCCGAGCCACTTGCTGCGAGTGTCGACACCTTCGGAGTACGCGGGGCGTACATGAGTACGCTGGGCGTACCTCGGATCAGACCGGTGACTCCTTCGGATAATGCTTCCGAATTAAAGATTAAAAATAAATACAAATTATTTAATAAACTTCGGAAATTCATATCTTCTTCATACGAACTCCGTTTTCGACGTTCTTTATATCCACACGAAGGTGAGACTACGCTCTACAACTTTCGTTTAGACTCCGTCGACTAGTTTTGATTTTATTTTTATTATTTATTTTTAATAGGCCGTGACAGAAAAACTTCGTTATAAATTCATAACTTCTTCGTTTGACGTCCGTTCTCGCCTAACTTTTTATCGCTTCAATACCAACAATGAGACCTTCGATCCTCGTTTAGATTGCTTTGGCTAAAACCGCTCGATCTCAAATCGAGTATTTCGGGCTGCACACCGCTAAGCCGAAACTTCGATAAATCATAACTTCCTCATACGAAGTCAGATTTGGGCGTTCTATATATATTCGGAAACCTCGTTTCAACTACTACAACATTATTCAAAGATATTAAGTTTATTTTACACTTAAATTTTGACGCTTATTTTTATTCTTAATTAATCAAACCACATAATTAAGTAATTAAGCACAAAACACACAATACTTCAATAATACAATCTTTATTATTTCAAAACGGGTTATAGAGGTTAACCTAGACTATTACATTGCTAAAAATGTCAAGCCCGGAAACACAGGCGTTACATCTAATATTTTATTTTAACGTTTGTTTTACCCTTAATTCATTTAAGTCACAATAATTAAACATAAAACACATAATACTCAAATAATACATTTCTATTATTTCAAAACGAGTTACAAAGGATAACCTAGACTATTACATCATCCTTAATGCCTAGCCTAGAAACACGGGTGTTACAAATTAAGTATGAACCTCCTATAGTAACCAACGAGGCCTAAGAATTGTCTGATCTCCGTTGGGGTTCTTGGGGTTGCCCAACCTTCGATTGCATTGATTTTGGAAGGTCCACATGTATCCCTTCCTTGATAACAAGGTGACCTAGGAATTCCACATTTCGGATCCAGAATTCTCATTTGGAGAACTTTACATACAACTTCCCCGCCCTTAATGTCTCCAGAACCTGCTGCAGGTGCTGACTGTGTTCTTCCTTACTTCGTGAGTAGACGAGTATGTCATCGATGAATACAATCACGAATTTGTCCAAGTAAGGTTGACACACACGCTTCATTAGGTCCATGAATGTCGCAGGTGCATTTGTTAGACCAAAGGGAATTACTACGAATTCATAGTGAGCGTAGCGAGTTCAGAATGCGGTCTTGGGGATATCTTCCTCCTAGACCCGCAGCTGGTGGTACTTGGATCTTAGATCTATCTTCAAGAAGTAACTCGATCCTTGTAGCTGGTAGAATTGGTTGTCGATTTGGGGAAGAGGGTATCGGTTTTTGATGATAAGTTTGTGTAGTTCTCGGTAATCAATGCACAAGCAGAACAATCTGTCCTTCTTCTTTATGAATAAGACCGGAGCTACCCAAGGCGAGAAGCTTGGCCTAATGAACCCCTTCTTCAGCAGTTCACTCAGTTGACTGGAAAGTTCTTGCATCTCCGCAGGGGCTAAGTGGTATGACGACATGGAAATTGGTGTGGCTCCGGGTATCAAGTCGATTCTGAATTCAACTTGTCATTCGGGGGGCACTCCCAGGAGATCTTCGAGAAATATGTTGGGGAAGTTGCAGACCTTCGGGATGTCCTTAATATTCCTTTCTTATTTCTTCTTATCGACAATGTGAGCTAAAAATGTGTGGTTCTTCTTGTGTAAGTACTTCTGGGCCTTGATACATGAGATGATTCAGAGGTTCGTACTGGGTTTGTCATCATGTATAACCAAGGTTTCGTTACTTGGTAGGTGAAGGAGAACGACCTTCTCGTAACACATAATATCGGCATGGTGAGGACTTAGCCAGTCCATGCCGATGATAACATTAAAACTCTTTATGTTAACCAGCATTAAGTCGATTTGGAAGGAGTGGTTGTTCAAAGCTAGCATACATCCTATGTATACATCATTTGTTGTTTCAGTTTTTCCGTTGGCCATTTCTACGGTGAATGTTTCCTTTAGTGTTTGAGGTTTTTTTTAGTAGATGTTTAAACTTATGACTCAAAAAGCTTGTCTTTGGACCGCTCTCATATAGTATGCATGCATAAATGTTATTGAGGAGGAACGTACCGGTGACCACTACAGGGTCTTTCATCACTTCCTCGTGTCTTATTGCTAGGACTTTTCCCGTTCCCCCAGTATTTCTGATGTTGGCCTTCGAACAGTTCCTCTTTTAGTTCCTCGTTTCCCTACAACCATAGCACGGTTGGCTCACCCCAGTATTTACGGGTTGGGTGGCCTGCTGTGTGGATGTTTTGCAGTATCGGGTAGTGTGCCCTTTTCTGTTGTAGTTTGTACAGTGCATTTCCCGGCAGGCGCCGTTGTGGTGAAAATTGCATTTTTCACACTTTAGGAGGGTATCGACATATGGCTTGGTAGGTGTTTGTGCGGCAGGGATGGTGGCGACATGAACCGCCATGATCTGTTGTTTCTTTGCGGGCTCCTGGGTTGGTTGATCCTTCTTCTTGTTTCTGAACTTCCTCTTGTTATCACTCCCCTTTTTCTGTTCGGGGATGGGAGTAATTATGCCTTGTCGTACTCCATGATCAATGAATTTTTGAGCGAGGCGCTTGGCATTGTCGAAAGTCGTTAGGTTGGCAGCAATTACATTCCCCTGAATTTGGGGAGATAAACCCTAGATGAAACGTTCCACTTTCTTGCTCTCCGGAGTGATCATGCTAGGGCATAGGATTATGAGGTCACTAAATCTAGCAGTGTAGGCTTCGATGTTAGAGCCATTCATAGTGAGATTCCAAAGCTCATGTTCTAGATTTTGTACCTCACCCTTGGGCAATACTCTTCGAGCATCATGATTTTGAGATCCTCCCAGCTCATCGAGTTTGCTACCGGGAGTGTTAGGGTTTTGATGTGGCCATTACATCATGAAAGGTCCCTATCAGAAAAAGTGCAAGCTGCAAACTTGACTTTTCTCTCCTCTGGGCAGGCATAGATTGTTGGATTAGATGTCTAAGCGCATAACTATTATTAGAATGTACTTGACCCGAGAGTAGCATGGTCCATTTGGGTTGCATATCATCAGGACAATTTGTTAGGATGGACTCTTGAGAGAAGGTTATATATGATTTGTTAATATATTATAAGTACCAATATATTAATATGAAATCATATGGTTTTAATTAGTATTGATCAAGAATTAATTTGGAAATGATTTAGTGATCAAAAAGAGACTAATTAAATATATGGGGACTAATTATGTTAATTAGCTATATTTATATGTGTTGGACTTATGATCCATGTTGGACCAAGTTTATGTATGGGTACATAAAGATTTGGGCCACATGAACCATGGATCATAAAACCCATGGGTATGGGTTTTACCCATGACTCTTAGAATTCAACACATATAAATACATATATGATGACCTAAAAATCGTGAACCCTAGTGCGTGGGTGCATGTTTTTCGAGTTCATGAAGGTTTTAGTGTGCATGGAGATTCTCTCTCAAGTCCCACCTTTTGTCCTTGATGTGTTGTGATTCCACTTGAGGCTTCCACACTATTGGGGCTAAGCTCTTAAGGCCAAATGCATCAAGACTTCCAACCATATGAAAAGGTATGTTACACTAACTAGTATCTTGTGTAGTTCACATCATTGTATGCTAGTTATAGGCTTAATACCTTGGAAACACCATTGCATGTATAATTAGTGAAAATATAGATCCAAGGTATTTAGGGTTGCATGAACACCTTAGGAGTGTTAGAATGCTCAAAACCCAACTTAGATTTCAAATACTGATTCCGTCTTCTCGAACCACCGCGTTAGAGCAATGACGCCACCACTTCCATTGAAGGGGTTACGCTTGCAGTTTGAAAAGTCTTTATAAGTGCATTCCCTTGGGTGCCCTTGGTTTTCACTTTGATTGGAACTGTTTGTTCCATTTCCATCTCCGTTTTTGTACTGCTGATTTGGGCCACGACAGCAACCACATCATGTGTCACTGCAGCTTGGAAGACTGCAATGTCCATTTGTAGGGGAGGTGGTGGTGGTGGGGCTGTTCATGTGTTGTTCTTTTACCTGTTGGACTTCCTTGGTGGCATGTTACTGTCATAAAGTTTAAAGGTGGAACGATGATAAGTTTCCGAGAAGAGTTATAAAACGGGCATTATCGAATTGAAATGCCCTGTTTATGTATGTGTATCAATTCTATAAATTTCACAAATGAAGTTTACTATAACAAGTAAACAATTGCAAATAGTGACATCCAATGAAATAATAAATGCATAACTATTTCACTGATAATAGGGTTCTAGTACATAGTTTTTAGTGAAAATTGTCCTTTAAAAAGGTCTACATGAAAGAGTAGCACTAACGCTTACTCGTAGATAAAACAAGATAATGAGTAGTACATGACCTAGTCATGACGGGTAGTCTCTCGTGGGCTCTGAGATGAATTCGAAGCGCCTTATAACTCTGCTATCTGATGCTTAGCTACGATCACTATGCCTCTCCTGATACCCCCTCACCTCTATCATAGCGGTGGTAAGGTCCTCAATAAGTCTGTCAATGGGATAGTAGTCTCTCTCCAGGTCTCGAGTCCATACGTCCGTGACTTCCGCAACAGCTCCCAACTCCAGAACTCGGTTCTCCGTCGCCCTAGTCTGATCTCCGAGGTCCGTGACGGAGGGCCCTGTCGGCCGGTCCTCCATGGCTGAGGTTATAGAAACCTCGCTCCATGCCGAATAGAGCACGCTGGTGCTGGTGTCAACTACACATCTCCATATCTTCCGCCCAGCGGGGCGTAGGCCCCTGATAACCAAGTCGGTTTGCAGGAACCCTAGCAACATAAGGAGGGTTGATAACCTCCGACTCTGCATTTGAATCTTCTTCTGGCTCTTCTTCCTCTTCTTCTTCCTGTACCTTTGGATCCTCTTCGGGATCCTCTTCGTGCTCCTCCTCCATTAGTTCCTTAGGATCCTCTTCAATCCATACCCTATTTCCTTGGTTAGGGAAGTAGGGATCTCCAGGTAGGTGAAACTTGCCATGATATCTGTGCGAGAATGGAGATGTGAAACATGCATGAAGATTTGAAGTGTATGTATCCTAATATACTCCTATAGTATTTTAATTGTCTATGTTTGATTCTATAGTTCTTGATTTTTGGTAAGTGTTAGACTCGTTGTTCACCACAACCATTCCCCAACATATGTTAGTTAGACCTCAGATAAATATAGTTGATCAGGATATATTTATTCAAGGTCTAATTACATATCCCGAGGCCTACGCATAGTTTTCAACTCATCATACAACTTTTATTATGCCCTCGTTATGACACTGCCCTAACTTGTATGTACTTATACTTTACTTAAAATATTATTATATTTTTCAAAGTATATCTATAGTTAGAGTGTTTTAGCCCCATTGTATTTATAGTTGTATATCTTTGCATGGTTTAATATACTAATTCACTATAAACAGTGCTCTGATACCAATCCGTCACAACCCCAAACCAGAACGATGGAGTCCGAGGGTGGATGACTTCATTTCACAGTATCATAACAATTGGATATAAATGAATCATAGCAACCCAAAACATAATACATTGAGATTACATGTTTACATTGTTTACAAACGTTGTTTGTTCAAAAGTTAAAAACAAGTAACTGAAAACTAGAATTCATGATGCAGCAATGCCTGCCTCAAAATGGTTTGAATACCTTTTTACTGTTTTCCTGAGAATACAAGTGAGTTTGAAAAGTGTCAACTATTAAGTTGGTGAGTTCATAAGCATTTTGTATGAGAAGGATTTGTAACTGTTTCGTGTAAAATGATTTTTGTATACTTCTAGAAAATCCGATATTTTCTTTAAAGACGAGTTGTAAGTTTCATACTCAACTCTAGAATGTATGTATTTCCTTTGTATCTCGTTCTTGAAAAATGATAGTGTATGTATCCAGAAAATCCAATATTTTCTTAAATGTGAACTGTATCCTTAAACCCTATGACAAAAAATGTAAGAAATGCTTTACTGAAAAATAGTATGTACTTTATCTTCTTATAAAACTAGTGAAGTATAAGTTACCCCGTAAAACGAGTAGTTTCGTTAATCCTTATGTGAGTTATTATAACCATGCTTAATATGAGTGATATGCCTGAACGACGTTCTTCATGCATCGGAGCTGGTAGACTTTTGTAACCAGAGACTTGCCGGTCTAACTGTAGGGAACAACTGAGGTGCGGGGTTGTCAATCCAGTATAGATCTATACACAACTATCTCGCTCTCCCTCAAGGAGACTCTCATTTTAATGCAGGACTTAAGGTGTTACGAGGTAGGTATGGTGAAGGAACGTCTCACAAGAGCATCAACTGATTTATGTGAACTATGACTCATTTTTCTTGTAAAATGAAATAATTATACCTTTGAATATTTATATGGTGCTTCTGAAATGGAAGTGTGGTTTTATGACTTCCAAACTATACCAATTATAGTTTATCTTATATGTTCATTGAGACTATTTATATAATCCTTTATATAAATATAAAGTTGTACTCTTGCCTAGTGTCGAAATATGTAGTCAAAATATAATGTCTTTGGGTTGTAACCCACCAAAATAGTAAATAACTATATTGTAGTCATTTTTGCTAGACAAGCTATCTTCTAGTAAACGTTGCCAAAACATTGTAGTTTTCCAAATCATTCTTTTCCTTATGATATTTGTAATATATAATCAGTTATGTTTTTGTTAACTTTGCATATCAAAACTAATATATCACAAATATTTTATAAAATTAGTGACAATCATACCTTATGCAAATAATATCTTATTTTTAACATAAAGATGCAAACATGTAAGTATTTGTGTGATTACAAAGTTTTACTTGTATTCCCCCTCCCCCCCCCCCCCCCCCCTAAAACATGAAAAAGCTTGAAAATATGGGGGTATGAACTCACATTGAGTGGTTTTTATGGGTTGCTTGAGGTGATGATGAGAAGAATCTCCAAGCCTAAACTCTTAGATGTGTGTAAGAATGATGATACTAACATAAAAGGTATAAGAACACTAGGTTATCACGAAGATTACTTACCAAAATCTAAGGATGAACTTGGAGCTTAAAACCCTTTGAAACTTGGTAAGGAATTCTTGAGAGAAAGGAGAAGTTCACAGGAATCAAATGAAGAAATGGTAGGGTTTGGAGTAGGTGATTTCGGCTTTAATACGATGAAAATAAGTGATTAGACCTTTGCTTAGATACTTGCTAGATAATAAGTTTATTCGTTGGGGTTTACTTAGGATACTATTATCTTATTGGATATAGGGGAAACTATCATATCATATGTCAAACCTTATCTTCTTAATCCCATCTAAATCACTCTAGGAAGAATCACCTTGGAGTTTTCGGCCTTAAAGAAGATGATTTCAGTCTAGGTATGACCGAAAACCCTTGGTACACACCCATACTTGTTGATTTCAGTCCTAAAGTGCTACAAATAAGTGATTTTGGTCCAATATTGAAGAGTTTTCGGCCTTAATGGGCCATAAACTAGAGATATCGGTCTTGTGGTGATCCCATGGATGTGTTTTTGGTCTTAAGTAATAGAATCACAAAGATGGTGGCCATAAAAATCGAGAATTCAAGGTCATGGCTTTAATACATGTTTTTATGTTATAACCATTTGATTCTTGATTGACTTGTATTGACTTTTCAAGGTTTATTTTCACATGAATTTCCAAGTGTATATTATCTTTAATCATACAAATGGTGCCCTCTTGTCCTTTAATAAACATTATTGCATCAAAGTTACATAAATATACATTGTGAATACACTTATACACAAGACCCCTTAGACTTGGTTTGACCCAAAATTTTCTAGTTGCCACAGTTATTCATATACGAATATGGCAATGATAGGTGGTAGCGGAGGTGGCGGTTGTTGGTGGTGGATGTGGTAGTGGTTAGTGGCGGTGGTGGTGGTGGTTGGTGGCGGAGGGGGGGGTGGTGTTTTCATATATGAATACACATATATTTACATTCTTATATGAATATTATTGAAACTCTGGCTGCCCGGTACGCCAGAGCATTTTGCGGCTAAAATAAATGATGGGTTGAGAATGATTCCCTCATTCTCTACTTTTTTTATTTTCTCAATTGAACTTACCTCTCTCTCTCTCTCTCTCGATATATATATATATATATATATATATATATATATATATATATATATATATATATATATATATATGGGATGAGTTTAACACATAACAAAATAACACCACATAACCACCATCTAAACCATTGGATTAAATTATGTTATTAAGGGCATGATGTTAAAATAAACATATGTTCATTAATAAACATATGCTTAGTAATGAACATATGTTAACATATGAACGGTTATGCTGAATTTATATTTAAAGATTCTCTAATCAACTAACACATATTCGTATGGATAATATTTAGCAAACGAGAAAACAATTGAAAGAAGAACAAAGAAAATACAACAAATTCAAAATTATAAATGAACATTTGAACACATATTTATACAGGGTGAATATATAATTGATTTATTACCAGTTCGCATCCCACCATCGTGTTTAGCTTCACCTTTAGATTCATCAACGAAAATAAAACAATTGCTTGTTGTTTATAGTTGTTGATAAAATACACCGATGTTCACAAATGAACATATATTCAAAGCTTACATTTTTGCTTTATGTGAACAAATAAATAAGAAATAGGTTTCATCATATATATATATATATATATATATATATATATATATATATATATATATATATATATATATATATATATATAGGTTATGCTTTGAAAAAAAACTTTCATTGTATATAAAATAGGATTCATTTTTTGATGAAATACATCAGTGTTCATAAATGAACAAATGTTCATTTATGAACATATCTTCATTTCAAGAACATATGTTCATATATGAACATATGTAACTACACATTCATATCAGAATGTAGACTAATTTTTTTTATGGTTAGTCCTAATGTCTAGATGAATATTATAATGCTTTGAAATAGTATTTGTAAAAACAAGGAATGCAAAATTATTTAGTTCTAAAAAACTAAAATGATGCATTACATACAATCAACCAAACATTTAAAGAATAATTTGACCTTATTCGGTTAATAGTTTTAAGCAATACATCACATACAATGAGTCAATGAAAACATTCACTAATTTTGAAACGAAAAGTGATTTTTTGTACTCTCTACTATAACTTAACAACAAAAACTTTCTAATTTTGTACGATTTGAAAAGGTTTTGAATAGTCTTAATCAAATGAAAAAGTAAATAAAACACAACTAACTGAACACAATAAACAAACATAGATTGAATATAACAACATAATGGTAATAAAATTGGATCTGGTAAAGTACATAAAAGAGATCGTACCCTGGGAGGAAGGAAGCCTTGAATCAAATACATAAAGGTTTGAATCTATATTTGAAGAAATTGGTGGAAGCTTGAAGATGATCATGCAACGGATAGAAGAAATAGAAGAATTGGATAAAAACATATATGTATTGAGATAATCAGCATTTAAAAGAGATAAACATTCAAGTTCAGCACATGAGTGTGAGAATCCCATTATCTTCAATATTCAAGCAAAGTGATGTTAAGGATGGATAGGAAAATGTAAGCTAAGCAACCATGCATATCTTCAGATTAGAAAATGAAACCTCGAACACTTGAACCACGAAGAACTCTGAAAAGAATCTAAAGTCAAGAAGTAGAAATCTATTCTAAACACGATCAAATCTACAACCATAACAGATTGACGAACAGATATGAAACTCCAATATAGTGAAGAAGTTTTGAAATCAAGGATCAAAAGGAAGGAAAGATGGTGATGCAGAAGACGAGATGACGAGATCATTGTAATGTACCAAAAATACCAAGTAAAAATTTAAATTTTAAATAAGTTAAAAGCATTCATTTATTGTTCCAAAAATGATCAGAGTCAAGTATTCAAAAAACATCAGATTAATTCATAAACATTCAGTGGAGAATAAATCTTCATGGGATGTTGTGCGATCAAGCTGAGCCCTTTCTTTTGAAACCAGTAGTACCTGAAAACATTTTAAACATAAACCTTAAGCATAAAGCTTAGTGAGTTCCTCAAAATACCCCATACCATACATACACGACATTTCAAAACTAAATTGGGTCTATTTCAGCCTCCTTCGGTCTCTTTCAACCGGTATTGGGTCTATTTCACCCCTTCGGCCTCTTTCAACCGGTATTGGGTCTATTTCACCCCCATTCAATCTCTATTAACTGGTATTAGGTCTATTTCACCCTTACAGCTAAGCATACAATCATATTAACAAGAGTCACAAAGACAAAAAGCACATAA
Organism: Lactuca sativa; assembly: GCF_002870075.4. Classification (NCBI taxonomy): domain Eukaryota; kingdom Viridiplantae; phylum Streptophyta; class Magnoliopsida; order Asterales; family Asteraceae; genus Lactuca; species Lactuca sativa. The sequence continues at coordinate 234,605,645 of NC_056624.2, read as the reverse complement.
AGACATAACAGTAAGTGTCACAAAGACAACTATCATCCTTCAAACATAATCTAGTGGGTCGGCATTGGTGCCTTCGACCCACGAATATAGTGAAGAGACTCACCTGAACTATTCAACAGAAGCCCAATAGGTACCACAACAACAGAACATCCAACCCAAGCCTCCTAACGCCAAACCAAAATAAATCCTTAACCAAATGCGAAATTCTACTCAAGTTTAACCAAAAGTCAAACATGTTAAAAACTCAACGGTCAAAGTCAAAGTTAAAATTTCTAATCAGCGGCCCTTCATGTCGTGGCCTTCCTTGGCCACGCCGTGGGCACAAAATGCCAAAACAGACGCTAATCCCCCAGTCGTCACGTCGTGGCCGCCTAAGGCTATGTTGTGAGGACCGGTGTGAACAACTTAAACGAGCTTAATCCATTTTTCTCTGATTTCAAGAGATCTAAAGCTCAAATCTGATATGTTCCAAGGTATTAATGGTTAAAGTTTCCAACTTTATCCATTAGGAAGCTCCAAATCACCAAGATCTATATTTGAAATCTCAAAGGGACCCGAAAGTGCATCTTTCTCAACTTACTCCATTAATTCCAAGTCTTCAACCTTCATATCTGAATCAACTTGATGCTTAGATGGATAAAGTTTCCAACTTTATCCATAATATTGTCTCAAGATTTCAAGATCTAAACTTTAATGCAAAAAAATGGCCTAAATGACCAAATAACTTGCATGGCTGAAAGGGAAGGCAAAAGATCAAAACTTTCCTAGTCCATGAGGTCCAAGAAAACATTCTAAACTAATAAATAGGTGTTGGAGTCCACATCTAAAACATAAAATATTCGTGGGACCTTGGAGAGTAATAAAGTTGCAAACTTTATTCCCAACTCTCACTTAAAACTCATTAAAATGGACCAAAACACCAAATAAACTTAGACCCAAAATCATTCAAAACTCATTCAAATGGACCAAAACACCAAATATACTTAGATCCAAAGATGAAATGCAATAAAACTTGGAACTTTATAACTTAAAAAGGTCTAGAAGGTAGATGAAAGTTGATATCTTCAACTGCCAAGCTTAAAGGATCATTCTTGCATGAAAACATTGCTCCAAAACCACCAAAAACTCCAAAACTGATTGAGAGATGAGAAGGGAGGCTAAAATCTTGAAAATAGAGACTAGGGTTTCTCCCAAGAGGTTCTAAATATTATGGAGGCTAAGAAAATATCCTAAAACATGAATCCTTACCTTTGAATACCTTGAAAACCTTAAAATTTTCATGGGCTTTGGGCTGCACAGTTTTCATGCCATGAGAATATATTCTCACCTTATGAGGATTCTCACATTGTGAGAATTACTTCTCACCCCTTGAGAATGGTTTTTCACCCAATTTCACTCCAATTTCAAAGATAACTTCTTCGTTTCAACTCTGTTTTTGGCGTTCTTTATATGCATGGAAAGGTATTAACTAGACCCACAACCCTATATAGTTAGTTTTGACTTAAAACACATCGAACTAAAATCCTTAATTCATAAAAGAAGTATGAAAAATTACTTTTCCCCTTTTACCCTTTGACTCCAAGACTCAAACCAAGGCTTTAATCCCTTATCCAACATTATCGTCATCCAATAAGGTTGACACCCCATTCCCTTGAAGCCCAATTCCTTTAATTGATCCATTTATTGTCGATAATCTTAGAATTAGTAACTTCTAGAAACATGATGTTACAATCATGATAATAAAGATTGCGGTGTAGTATGTTTGAGCTTTGGCCTCATATCATAAAATGGAAATAACAACAGTGATATTTTGGAGGCTATGTTTGAGAATGAGATGAAAATGATGGGTTATGACCAGAATTAAGAAGGGAAAAAGGAATAAGAAATTGATTTCGTTCGAGTTCATCAGAATGAAGATGGAGATCATTGTGTTGATTATGAAATCAATTTTTGTCGGAAGGGGAATGAGATGATGATGTCGATTTACCTGTTATGTCCTTAGGAGTAAAGGATTCCCTACACAACATGTATAAGTGGAACAATTTACTCGTTTAATCTGATCGCTTAATAAAACAATATAAGGCTTGTAAATTGGTTATATTGTTATACAATGTTATTTGGTTATATTTTGAATCTTCCTCATATATATATATATATATATATATATATATATATATATATATATATATATGTGTGTGTGTGTGTGTGTGTATATATATATATATATATATATATATATATATATATATATATATATATATGATCGAGTGAGTACTCAAAATCTGGTGAGGACTGCGAAGACAAATCTTAACCATTCATTTGATTAATTATGTGGTCGTGATTAATTTAATTTTTTTTTGAATTTGCGGTGGCATACTTGTGATTAAATGGAAGCTTGTCTACTTCTCCTAGTATGGGCAAAATATATGAGGGTCATCTAGTCATTTTGCTTTTCTAATTCACTAAGGTATAAGAGCGTATCTCTTTCACCCGACTCTTAGCCCTTCATTGATGGGTTTCCTCCACTTCTGTCATTATTCTTCAAATTTGCTCTTGTCGTTTCACATTCAATCGAAAATTACAGCCAATCGAAGCCTCAACCTTGTTTTCTTTCAATTTTTATTGGTTTAAATCTTTTGAAATCTTCCAACATTGAACTATCAATGAATCTTTCGATTTCTTCTAATATTCACTTTGATTTCTGTCTTTCATGCAAACGGGATCAGGTAAATTTTGAGTAACACCCGTAAATCCGGGTTAGTCAATTAATATTAAGCGTTGAAAATGATTTTTTGATAGCAAGTTATTTAGGATAAATAATCTTAAACAAAGTTATAGTATATGTGACAAGGATTTCGTATATATAAAGAACACTGAAATCTGACTTCGTATAAAGAAGTTATGCTTCTTCGAAGTTTTGCGATTAAACTGGCACTCTCTGTGTATTGTAAAAATTGAATTTTTTGATGAATTACTTTTTAGTCTAAGAGATCTAAACAAAAGTCGTAGTAATCGTTAAACCGAGAGCGTACATATAAAGAACGTTCAAATCTAACTTAATGAGAGAAGTCATAATTTTTTGAAGTTTCAGCGTAATAGTATACGGCTCAGAAACTTCAATTAAAATCGGTCGATTATAGGAGAACCAATCAAAAGAATTGACGATCTCGTTAATAGGATCCTGTCGTGAAAAAGACAATCGAGAACGGACGTCGGACAAGAGAGTTATGGTTTTAACAAACTTTAACAATCTAAGCCTTTTTAAAATATAACTTTAAAACTTGTCGAAAAAGGAGCTCTTATTAAGAAGATATGAGTTTTCTAAGATTTTATAAAAATCCATGAGCAGTTGCGCGCATAGACAAGATGCTTGGCGCGCATCGACAACCCACGAGATTACTGTTGGGTTATCAGAAAACTAATACTCCTAAGGTGTTTATGCAACCCTAAAACCTTGGATCTATATTTTACTATGAATACATGCAACTTTGATTTTTCCAAGGTTCATAACCTATCTAGCATGGCATGGGGAGCATTAAACATAATGGCGAGAAGAGTTACTTACCTTTCAATTTGTGAGTTGATTCCTTGAAGTTTGAGAGCCTAGCACCAATAATGTGGATGCCTCAAATGGAAATCACAAATCACCACAAACTTGGAAAAACCTTATGAGAATGTATGCTTGCTTATAGAAATCGGCCACCTCTTTGCACACACACAACTAGTGCCGTTTCAAGCATCACAACCTCCTTTATATAGTGTGGAGGATTAGGGTTACATCCATGTGAACCCTAATACCCATGACTCTTCCTTTCCAAGGATCCATGTGTGAAAAGCTCCATGGACTCCCATTCATGCCAAGCCCATTCCAAATGAGTATTAGTCCACACTTATATAAATACAACAGCCCATCTTTAATTAGTCACCTTTTTTTATCACCAAATTAATTCTAAATTAATTTATAATCAATACTAATGAAAATAATATGATTTCATATTAATATATTATAACTTATAATATATTAACAAATCATAAACATACAATTCTCAAAGGTTTAATCATAAATAGTTCAGGTGAAGTGCAACCCAAATGGACTATGCCGGGTCGGGTCAAGTATATTCCAAATAAAGTTATGGAAGTAAACACCTTAGCAAACAATTACGACACGTGTCACCATAAGATGAATGCCATGTCACCACCTCCGACATAGTGCAGGGAGCACACCGATAGTATGCACGACGCATATTGCTTTTGAGGGCTATAAATACTCGCCTCTGTATATGCTTCTCATATCTCACCCCTACACGCCCTCTATCTCGATATTATTCGAATTATATCCATTTTACCTTACTTTCTAGTATACTGACTAAGCCATGCGATCCCTTAGAACCCAAAAAGTAGTAGTCTTTGAGTAGAAGCTCTCTTAGTGCAATTTTCGGACTTTTGTGTAGTGAATGTGTATAAGTTAAAACTACACCGTACATTATTTTAGTGTAATTTATATCTAAAATTCATAGTCATTGTTATGAATATATAAATAAGATTTGTCAGCGATTCCATTATCACATTACTGATTGATCTACTTATGGGATGATGTGTAGGTTTGATTTAGTGAGGTGATTATGTAGAATTTCCAAACAGTATACCTTGTATACCAAACAGACCCTACCTCCAATATGATCCTACTTGGTTGTCTCTTATCGGCTATAGATCAGTAGACATTGAGATTATTGAGGAATCTAGACTATTCAAAGGAAAAGCCAAGTACTGAAGCGAAGCGCTGCCTAATTTTCTGTCACCACTTCTTTAAGTGAGTGCATAGTCCCTTTCATGAACAATATTTTAGTACAAGTATTAATTAATGTATTAAGTATATGTTAAAGAGTATATATATGATTATGCTTAGTGTCTGAAATATGTGTTAAGAACATATTTGATATTATATGATATGCAAACCAAGTATGGTTCAACATGTGTTAAGATGTATATCTATTATTTCATTATAATAATAATAATAGCATCATTAGAGAGAAGGATAAAATTTTATTATTACCTAAATACGATGTTTAGACTAAAGTAGGATAGTGTTGCCTAAGCAGAGTTGGTACTAGGAGTTAAGCATTTTAGTATTACTAAGAGATAAGATAAAGACACACAAAAGAGGCTTTAGTGTAATGGGTAGCATCATCTTAAGAGTACATACGAGACAGGAACAAAGAGTAGAATTCTGACATCCCTGGTTCAAGAGTCTGGATTAGGCATAATTATTCGTCACTATTTCGTAAGTATGGATTAGACTTAGTTATTCATTCCAGATTCAAGAGTATAGATTAGATATAATCATTTATTCCTGATCCGAGAGTATGGATTAGGTAAGGTCATTGATTTCCAAATCTGAGATTATGGTTTATGTCATTGTATAGGATTGAAATACGAGGATCGATGGGATCGGTTAGATTGCTTATATGCAATATACTTGCATTAATTATCTTGCAGGTTTTAAGATACCTAATATAACATTGTGGGATGGAAATCTATGTACTTACCAGGTTTCCTAACCTGACCAACTCAGTTTCTTTGTATCACAGGTATCGACGAAAGTACTTGATGCTTGTATCTGATGAGAGAATAAAGGAAATATAGGCCATTAGATATTGTAAGGCCTATAATACTTTCGTTATGCTTATGTTTCTGTATAGTTGATGACATCCCAAAATTTGTTAACGAAACACATTTCTTCGGAAATGGCTGGTAATAACATTATCACATTATTGGGAACAAATTTCCCATTATAATTATTTAAAAAGGATACTCTGAAATAAAATAAGAATAATTAGAATCGGTCTTTTCTTGACGTGAAAATAGGGATGTCAAAGTTGGTATCAAAGTATTAGTTTAAGCGAACTAGGAATATTTGCGGATTTCCATACTTAAACTTAGAATAAGAAGCGATGATTATGTCACACCCCCTGCTGAGGTGGAACATGCCGGGAGTGAGACTAATTTCATGGATCATAGATAAACTGAATATATAGCACAAGTACAACGATGAACAAAACATCATTTGTATTTCATCATTAAGTTTGAATAGGGTTCTTACAGATAATAATAGTATAGTAGTTGCCTTAAACAGGTAAGCAAATAACAAAAACTAGATAGCTAGGTCGTCTGGTTTTATTTCTCAAGAACAACACATCCAATGAAGGTATTCTTAAACGAGATGAAGAAGAAATTGTGTTTTGTATCTTAACTCATTTTTTATAATCGTTTTATAGTTAATGAGAATGAATTGTGTGTAGCTTTTTGGTTGAGTATGGAATTGATTCTTTTGTGTGTAGTTTTGTAGAAGCTAACTGTGTTTGAGTGTTTGGTTGGCAGTTTACATGCATTAGGATCCTTGGTATTTTGGAAAGTTTTCCTTAGTACCAAGTCTCCTGTTTTGAACCTTGTGACCCTTATATTTTTTGTATGCCTTGGTGATCCTCTGTTGATGAGCAGTGACACGGATCTTGGCAAGATCCCTGAGTTTGTCTATAGTATCGAGATCTTGGCCCAGGATCATGTTGTTGTTCTCTTGGTTTTGAAGTATGTATCTTGCTTTTGGGATCACCACTTCAGTGGGAATCATTGCTTTCGTTCCAAACACTAAGGAGTATGGGTTTTGGCCTTTAGCTACCTTGGAAATGGTCCTATCTACCCATAATATGAAAGGAAGTTCTTCTGCCCATCTTCCTTTCTTCTTATCCAACCTTTTCTTCAAGTTGTTGACTATGATTTTATTGTTGGACTCTGCTTGACCGTTGGTTTGAGGGTGGACAGGAGTGGACATTACCATCTTGATTCCCTAACTTGTGCAAAAGTCTCTTTTCCGTTTGTTATGAACTAGGATCCATTGTCGTATATAATTTTGGCAGGGATCCCGTCAAAATGTTACGTTTGATGAAGGAAACTACCTCTTTATCTCTTACCTAGACGAAAGCTTCAACTTCTATCCATTTTGAGAAGTAGTCAGTCATCACTGGTATGAAGACCTTTCCTCCATGGGCTACTGGAAATTTACCCACTATATCCATTCCCCATTTCATGAATAACCAAGGGGAAACGATAGGATGTAGAGGTTTTGTTGGTTGATGTAAGATGTTGCTCTGTCTTTGATAAGAATCACATTTCTGAGCATGAAGGAATGAATCTTTCTTTATGGTTGGCTAGTAGTATCCTGTCCTCAACACTTTGGAGCATAAGGATCTGCCCCCAGTGTGGTTGCCACAGTCTCCTTCATATATGTCTCTTAGGACTTCTACAACTTCATGATCTTCTAAACATCTAAGGTATGGCCATGCCATAGATTTTTTTTGTATAACTTACCTTGGATTATAAAAAACCTTGCGATCCTTGTTTCGAATTCCTTTTCACTTTTTTCTTCTTTAAGGATCGTGCCATTCTAAAGGTATTCCATAATGGATTGGATTCAAGATCCTGAGGTTGGAGAGGGATCCTTGATGTTAGGATCCTGATATAGGGATGTTGAAACGGGATCTTTGATTGTAGCAATGTTAGCAATTCCCACATGATCTTCGGGATCCTTCAGTCTATTGACAGGATCCTCAATCGCTGGTATCAATAGGTGGGTGATCGGGATTCTGGTGGGATCCTAAGAGAGGATCCTAGATTAGCTGAAGCATCTTCTTTAACATTTTCTTCTCTAGGAACCTAGTTTAGGCTAAATGTTTCTAATTCTAAGGCCATGTTTTTGAGGATCTGGAGATATAGTGTTGACTTCTCTCTTTTTACTACATAGGATCCATTAAGATGGTTAGTTAATAATAACTAATCGAAGAATACCTGAAGATCCTTGATTTGAAGATCTTTGGCTAGCTGTAATCTCATGATTAGTGCCTCATATTCTGCTTCATTGTTGGTTTCATTGAATTCACAACTGATTGCTTAGGGTAGGATGCCCCCTTGTGGCGATTTTAGTATGATCCCCAAGCCAGTTCTTGTTTGGTTTGATGCTCCATCATTGAATAACATCCATCTTCCCATGTTCTCTTTTTCTAAAAATTGTTTGGCTTCTATTTCCACTTCGGCTCTTAGATCATCATTAAAGTCGGACACAAATTTTGACAATGCTTGAGACTTTATTGCAGATCTTGGCTCATATTTTATGTCGTATGTGCTTTGCTTCACGTACCACTTTGCCATCCTTTCTGACATTTCTGGTTTACTCATGACATTCTTAATGGGATAGTTAGTCCTTACAGTTATAGAGTGTGTTTCAAAATAATGTTTTAATTTAGTAAAAGCAGTTACTACTACAAGTATAAGTTTATCAAGGTGGGCGTACATGGTCTCAGGATCCAAGAAGCTTTTACTTACATAGTAGATGGGATGTTGGTCCCCATTACGATCCTTAGCTAATACCGCACTCACCGCATTTGAGGACACTGAGTGGTAGAGAAGGAGTGGCTCCTCATCTAATGATTTTACCAATAGGGGTGGTGAACTTAAATATCTTTTAAGTTCCTGAAAAGCATCTTCATGTTCCTGGTTCCATTCAAATCTTTTGTTTTTGTTCAAAATGTCATAGAAAGGCTTGCATCTTTCTGAGGATCTTGAGATGAACCTATTTAGGCCTGCCACTCTTCCTATTAGTCTCTAAATATCTTTTGTAGAGGATGGTGATCTTAGATCATGAATGGCCTTGATTTGTTCTGGACTTGCTTCAATTCCTCTTTTAGTTACCATGTATCCTCAGAACTTACATGATCTCATTCCAAAGTGGCATTTGGAGGGATTCAGCTCCATGTTATACTGATCCAGGATGTCAAAGGCTTCTTCGATATCCTTGAGGTGATCCTTATATTTTTTGGACTTGACCACCATGTCATCGATGTAGACTTCCATGGTGTCCCCCAATTTCTATTTGAACATCTTGTTGACCAGTCTTTGGTATGTTGCACCTGCATTTTTAAGACCAAATAGCATGGCAATATAACAATAGATACCTGTTAGAGTTATAAACGCCGTGTCCTCTTGGTCGAGGGTTCCATGTGGATCTGTTGGAATCTTGCTGATGCATCCATGAATGTTAGTAACTCATGAAACACTATTGCATCTATCATGGAGTCTATGAATGGTAGAGGGAAAGGGTCCTTTGGACAAGCCTTTTTAAGATCCTTGTAATCTACACACGCTCTCCATTTTTCTGTTCTTCTTTTGAACCATGACCACTTAGTTAGCTATCTTAGGAATTTTACCTCCTTGATCATCCCAGTTTTGAAAAGTTTTTCTACTTCTTTTTGTATCACTTGGTTTCTTTCTGGTGCAAATTTCCTTCTCTTTTGGTGTACCGGTCTGAAAGATGGATCAGTGTTAAGTTTATGGGTTATTATGTTTTTATCAATACTTGTCATCTCCTCATGCTTCCATGCAAACGTCTTGCATCTAGCTTTGAGGAACTTTATAAAATAATGTAGGCATTGAGGATCCTATGAGAACTTTGGCTTTAGGATCCTCAAGGTTCAAGGGTACTTCTTTTATATCTTGCTCTCTTGCATCTAGCACATCTCATGCCTGTGCTTTAATTGCTATGCTTGTCATGGTATTGTTGAAGATTTCACTGAGGTCTTGTAGAATTCCTTAGATTCTTGTTGGTCTCCTACTGTCTTCATTATCCCCCATGGGGTGGGAATCTTTACGTAATGATGATATGTTGATGGAACGACCTTCATTTCATGGATCCATGGTTTACCTAGTATCAATTACATATCAATTACTCAAAAACGTTCTATAGAGTTTACCCCCTCTATGTAGATAGGTAGCTTTATTTCGCTTACGGTGTGCTTGGTTTCGCCGCTGAATCCAATTAGCACCGAGGATCTTGAAACTATCTCAGAATCCAGGATGTTCATTCTTTTCAACGCGTCCAGGAGTATGTGTGACATCCCCATTTTCACGGCCAGAAAAGACCGATTTGGTTTATGCTTTGTTTGAAAATTAGAGTAACATTTTAAATAAAAGTGTTGCGGAATTTGTTTGAAAACAGAATATGATGATTTATCAAAATCATTTCCATAGAAATGTATTTCATTAAAAAGACTCGGGATGTCATGTTTAATACACATCATATGTAACATCCCGTGTATAAAATAAATAAATAAGATAAGGGTTAATGTGAATAATGATCCTAAAGTAAACAATATTTAGCGGGATGTTGGTGTTGGGGAGCCAATTGTCATAATTTTGGATTTTGGGGGTTAAAAGAGCAACTTCTGGACTTGATTGGAAAAGGATTCCAGAAGGCAGGGTATATATGGTAAATTAAGGATCTGCCTTGAAAAGTTATGGGTGGGAGGGACTGGAAATGTCAAAATCATAAAAACTTTGGATGGACACGGGATTGGATGGTGACTCCTTTTCCTCTCTCACTAGAGCATACGAACCCTAAATCGGGGACTCTATTTTACAACCGCCACCCTGAGGAAGCTCCCGAACTGCCGCTGCATCATCGAGTTTGTACCGCCGCTGACCCACCGTTGAGTGACGCCACAGCACGCCATGCTGCTGGAGACGTAGCGAGACACCGGAAAACCCACCAAGACCGACTGCTGGAGCGTGGTGCACCACTGTGCGATTCATGAACGAAGAAAGAGCTCCCGGTAAGCGAATTCAGCACTCAACTATCCCTTTCTTTCGCCTTTCTGGGGGTTTGGCGACGGGTGTATCGGCTGTGGCTGCTGTCGGCCGCTGGCCGCCATAACTACATTTTCCGGCGACATTAGCCATTTGGGAGATGGCCAAGCATCTTGTGTTGAGTATTCTCACACTATAAAGGTATTTCTTTGGGGTTATTTGCATGATATTTAGCCAGGAGAAGAAGGGCAGCCCACCACCACCACCGTGACATGGTGGCTGCCACTCATTCTTGTTTTCTGCCACCCTCCGCTGCCACCAACCACCATGGGAGGTGGCTGTGGGTGTGTGTTTATGATGTGTAAATTGGTATGTGTGATTTTGGGCCGGAACCACCACCACCACCACCATTGGAAATGGTGGCTGCCGCCGCCCGCCGCAATGAGCCGCTGCCGATCACCGCTGCCCGAGGTGGCGGTGGGTGGTGCCCGATCTAGTGGAACCTTAATGGTCCTAAGCACTTAATTTGGACTGGGTTGCTTTGTGATTGGGATAGAAAGCCTAATTAGGGTTTAGAAAACCCTAATTTTGGGTTTGTTAGTTGGATTTTATCGGGACCCGCTGTTGGACTGTTAGATTGATACTATGAATTATTTCGAACTTCATTGTGTGAATGGCCTAGTGGAGTGATGGACTTAATGGGTTAAGTGAGAACACTTAACCCTAATCTTCATTTCATGTGAAAACCCTAATTTTGCTTGGGCCTGAGTTGGGCCTTTCTATTGGCCTTTGATGACTAGAATATGTAGATGGGCTTTAGGGCAAGGCCCAAATGAGGGATTGGGCCCAATTTCAAAAATTGGGCCACAGTTGGACCATTAGTGGGCTTTTGTGGATCCATGTGTTATTGGGCCTTGGTGCGCCTAATGGGCTTGGGTTATTTATGGGCCGGGTTGGTGGACTATATTTAGACCTAATAATGTGAAGGTTGATCGTAAATCCTAATGAGGTTAATTGTGGGTTTGACTTAGTGTTAGAGGTTGGATTCCGGAGTACAGCAACGACATTTGTAGGATCTATCCGCCATCCGAGGTGAGTCTTCTCACTATACTCACCTGTATGGTAATTTATGTGTGACTAGAGGGTCTTATTCGTGTTATTGGCCGGAGGGTCTTACTACATTATTGACCGGAGGGTCTTAATTGTTATAGTGTGATATGTGTTATCGTGCATATTGTCTTTGTGACTTATGCCGTTATATTATTCTATGTATATGTTTATCTTATGTGCTTATGTTAAGTTAAGTGATATCCTGCATTGTGTGAATTTCGCCATGTATTACTGTGAGTTACAAAGTTAGGACCGGATGGTCCATAGAGTTAGGACCGGAGGGTCCACAGAGTTAGGACCAAAAGGGTCCATCAGAGTTGTGGGACTTGGGGGGTCCACTGAGACACATTGACCATAGGGTCGTATTGAGTTATAGTCTCGAGTGGCTAATGAGCTGTGTGTGGTATTTCGGGGAACTCACTAAGCTTCGTGCTTACCGTGTTATGTGTTATGTGTTTCAGGTACTTCTGAGGTTCACGGAAAGGCGACGGCTCGATTGTACACACGGGACAAAGAGTTATGTTTTGGTGGATCCTGGATCATTAATTAAACAATTATGAGTTTATGTTTGGTTAATTTGATAATTGGGATTTTTGTGAAATGTATTATGAGCAATTTTTGTGATTCAAAAATGAAAAATTTGTTTGAAAAATTCATGGTATTACAAGTTGGTATTAGAGCCTTGGTTTGAGGGATTCGGATGCACCTTCGGGTATGTCTGGACTCAGACTGAGGATTTGAGAGAAATTTCAAAAGAAACGATTTTTCAAAAAAAAACGAGCATGAGTTTCTAAGAGAAAAACGAGAAAGAGCAGTGTGTACAATCAGCCAAAGCCCGAACGATGATTTCCTAAAATACCCTTACTTATTCGTGTTATTATTTATTATTGAGATATTAATGATGAATGCTAGAATATTGGCTATGTATTTCATATATTAGGGCTAGAGTCGCCTGATTTGTGACGCCTTAGCCTAGGAGTTGTTGTTATCTGTGATGTGCTTTGAGTATGTACGGAGTAAGAGTGTCCAACATGAATCCTTTAGAGAGAACTTTGAGTAGAGGAGTAATCTACGAGAGATACCCAAATGAGCATTGGAGGAGCCTACTGAGGGACTAGTTAGATACCCGTGAGGGGTAGGGATGCTTGAGTTTGGTGATACCTTTTGAGTGTGAATAGAGCAAGTGAAGTGGTAACCTAGAGTGGTTCTGCATGCTGGTGGGGACTATTCGATGCCCGAATGTTGTTTGCTTCGTGCTTTGTTGGACTCTTGATGATGGGAGTCAGCTACTAAATGAATATGACGATATTCAGGAGGTAGATGGTTGGCATCATAAGGAGTTCTTCAGCAGCTGATGGCAAAGAAGTGTGAGAACTTAGGAAGAGCCTAAGGAGTGACCTTTGTCAGATGAGTATGCTGATAGAGGAGAGGATTCATAGGAGAGTGACCAGGTATGACGAATTGGTGATTGAGGAGGATGAACATCTTCTTAGGAAATCTGGGATGATCCGTGTAGAAAGTATGGGTAGATGTGGCAGGTAGTATGGGCCCGTACTACTGAAAGCAGAGGATCCATACTCGAAACATGGAAAATTCCAGAGGTTCTAAGTAGCAAACTGAGAGGCGATCACATGGTTCGAGTACCATGATTCGTAGAAGATTGAGAAGTGATTACGTGGTTCGAGTACCATGATTCGTGACGGCTAGTGCTTATGGTTTTACCAGTTATTCCATTGTGATTGATTAGATTGAGATCATATGTGATTGAGTGTGGGGCTAGAGGGCCATGTCAAATAAGTTTCAATGGAGCGTACCTTTAGAAGTGAATCGAGTTAGTTTTCGAGAGATTTTGGTGAGATGCCAGTTGGAGTCGCAGGATTCAGGGATGAGTAGAGATGATGCTTATTGGGAGATCGTGATCCGAGTTGAGCAATCGACATATAGATGAGACGTCACTTCATGTGACAAGAGTTGCACTGTTCCCGTTTTCCTGGGAGGAGCAGAGGAGATAACGATATTCCGATTTCAGAATTGAAAGTAAACCCCTTGGGGTAGCATATGATGGTGACCTTTTCACCAGTGTATTTGGGCAATGTGTCTGTTGTGAGGTATATTTATTATATATACCCTGAAGGAATCATCAGTGGGGACTAAGATGGAAGAGAACAAGGATGTGCCTTATTGAGGGAGGCATACCTTTAACATCAAGTTCTAGATGATTAAGAGGAGTATGTCGGGGCGGTGGCCCTCGTTGTCTACGTTGCGTATCGACTATGAGAGTGGGGCCTCTTACTTTTATAATGATTCCCATGGTAGGAGGATGATCGAGGGATAAGAGACGAGGTACGTGATAGTGCACTATTTCTGGATTGAGAGTAGGGACTAATTCAAAACAGTTGGGCCATCCGGCGGTGTGTCGGTTTGAGGCTTCGGGATGATTAGAGGCAGTCAGTTTGGGAGGATTTTGAGATTTTGCCTGAGTTACATGATATTTGGAGTTGTTTGGTATCCATCAGGACAATCATTGAGTAATTATGTGGTACGTTCCAAGAGTCAAGTGTGATATACCTGGAGAAACAGTATGTGGAGTAGACTGTTGGTATGCCAATTGGAGATGGTTCGAACCATGAGTGGGGGAGAACGGAGTATCTTGTTGAGAGGGTAAACAATCTATTCTAGTAGCGGTTAAAAGGTTTGGTCATGGGATTTGCAGTACAGACATTGAGTCTTGGGTTTATTGGTGGATGAGGCAAGGGGCAGAGCGAGATGATGCATACAGGACGTGTATCCACGACAATTAGCCGTTGGGCAGAGATCTTATTATTGTCATGGATTCTTCAGGTTTGTAATGGTTGAGTTCAAAGCAGTTGGTTCATTAAGGTCTAGTTTCGGTTGTCGAGATTTGATAGTTTGATGTATAGATTGTATCTATACTCAGCGAGGAGCAGCATTTGATTTTGTCGATTAGTTTCAGAGTTGTTATGAGTAGCTTCGCATGGGTGTTGATCAGTAATAGGATGGGGTTCCGGATGATCGTTAACGTGATCTCAGTCATTGACGATTTCTTCGTGTTTCAATTTGTGAGTGGAGTATTATGATGTTATAAGTTGTGCGAGAAGAAGATCAATGGTCGTAGCAAGACATTGTGTGATTCGATGATGGTGTATGAGGGTATCCGAGTATGATGCCCTAAGTTGTTGGGTTACATTGAGACTCGAGTTTATGATATGATAAGTGGAGTATCGAATAATTATTGTTCCACTGGGAACCCATCAACTGATTGTTCGGACGGGGATGGTTCAGGAATGCGAATCGTATTGATAGGAAGTGCGCTGTTGTGACAATTACTGCTAGGAGTAGGTGGGTGCACCTGTTTGTGATGGATCATGGAGCATGAGTTGAACGAGCGCAATATGGTGTGGATTCCATGATGAGATTGTGAGATGGTAAGAGAGTGGAAGGATCCAGATGGGAGTAATCACTTTGTAATGATAGGGAAAACCATGGGGAGAGCCCATGGCGAGTGAATAAGTAGGTGATGTAATTCTGCGGGGATCCGTAGCATTCACAAGTGAGTAAGTAGGTGATGTAAGTCTGCGGGGAGCCGTAGCATTCACGAGTGAGTAAGTCGGTGATGTAAGTCTGCAGGGAGCCGTAGCATTCACGAGTGAGTAAATAGGTGACGTAAGCCTGCGGGGAGTTGTAGCCTTCACGAGTTAGTGTGAGAGTATCGTAGGACTACGGGAATCCGTAGTATTCCCTGGTTAGAGCATGAAACAGAGGAGCTCTTAGGCTTAAGTAGCCTTGACGACTGAGCCTTTGGGAACTTGGTGGCTAGACCAGGATTGAGACTGGGGTCTCCATGATGGTCGGGATACATTATATCTCAAATAGGGGAGATGTTGTCGTAAATTCGGAAGGAACTGGAGAGTAATGTATGCATAGATTCGTAGATGAGAGGTCGTGAGTTGAGTATTGGATGTGATATGATTGATTCTAATTTTTTTGTCGAGACAGACTCTCGAGCTTGAGTTTGGCCCTATCTGTGTAGAGGATAGATGAGTAGAGATATCAGATTCTTGATGGTTTTCATTTGTAGGGGTTTTGGGTTGCATCTGATGTTCGAGACCTGGGAGGGTCGATTCGCTTGGTTTGAGACGAATCACAGTGTCCATAGAGTTAGTGAGTGTTAGACGACAGAGGTCGGAAATGATGTGTGACAATAGATCGGTTGTAGCATTAATTAGTTGGAGTAAAGTGAGCTTAGTGGTCTATACACGTAATTGGTTGAGAAAACTTTATTGGATCGAACGGTTGGGGTTATACTCGGGCTTATAGCCATGCCGTTCAAGTTGTCGGGCGTGTAAGGGATGCGGAGGAAAGATTTCGAGGACGAAATCTAATTTAAGTGGGGGAGAATTGTAACATCCCGTGTATTAAAAAAATAAATAAGATAAGGGTTAATGTCAATAATGATCCTAAAGTAAACAATATTTAGCGGGATGTTGGTGTTGGGGAGCCAACTGTCATAATTTTGGATTTTGGGGGTTAAAAGAGGAACTTCTGGACTTGATTGGAATAGGATTCCAGAAGGCAGGGTATATATGGTAAATTAAGGATCTGCCTTGAAAAGTTACGGGTGGAAGGGACTGGAAATGTCAAAATCATAAAAACTTTGGATGGACACGGGATTGGACGGTGAATCCATTTCCTCTCTCATTGGAGCATACGAACCCTAAATCGTGGAATCGATTTTACAGCCACCACCCTGAGGAAGCTCCCTAACCGCCGCTGCATCACCGAGTTTGTGCCGCTGTTGACCCACTGTTGAGCGACGCCACAACACGCCATGCTGCTGGAGACGTAGCGAGACGCTGGAAAACCCACCTAGACCGACGGCTGGAGCGTGGTGCGGCACTGTGCGATTCGTGAACGAATAAAGAGCTCTCGGTAAGCGAATTTAGCACTCAACTATCCCTTTCTTTCGTCTTTCTAGTGGTTTGGCGACGGGTGTATCGGCTGTGGCTGCCGCCGCCCGTTGGCCGCCATAACTGCATTTTCCGGCGACATTAGCCATTTGGGAGATGGCCAGGTATCTTGTGTTGAGTATTCGCACACTGTAAGGGTATTTCTTTGGGGTTATTTGCGTGCTATTTATCCAGGAGACGAAGGGCAGCCCACCACCACCATCTTGAGGTGGTGGCTGCCACTCATTCTTTCTTATCTTCATCTGTTATCAATCTTATTACTCTTCACACTCAAATTGCGACTGGAACATAACCTCTCTTCGGAGCAAGTCTTCTAGACTTAATCACTAAACTTGATCTCGCTTACTAACTTGGAGTGACTGCATTCCTTGTTATGAATCAGTTTAAGTGTATTCTTGATATAACTTTTGTCATTTATCTTTCTTTACTTTCCGCAACTAACTATCTAACTATCTAACTATCTAACTTTATTATTGTTGAGCTTTTAGATCCTTAGAGATTAACTATTCCGCAACTTACTTGTTCTAACGTTTGTTAAAGTGTGTCTCCAAGTTTTTCTCTCAACAATTTGTTTCAGAGCCAAAGTGGTTGCTTTTTGGATATCGGAACTCTGATTTTCTCATTAAGCCTTCTATACCACTAAAGCTCATTTCTCCACAAAAAAATGGCACAATCATTATCTCTGAATGTCTCCAATAGTGTTGGTGGTTCTAATCGAGCCCCAATACTAGTAGCAAATGAATATCATCACTGGTCACAAAGAATAGAGAGGTACTTAAGAAGATTGGGTAGAGATCCTTGGAAGAAGGACCACATGTTCCAGTTCTCACACCAATCCAAACCGACGGCGCTGCAACCAGACTAGGAGGAGGTCAACCAACTATGAGCCGTCCTACCAAAGATGATCTCGATAAGATGGAAAATGATGCTGTTGCTTTTTATGAAATTTCGTGTGGTGTTGCTCCTGACAATTTTGATATTATCATAAACTGCAAGTCAGCAAAAGAGATCTGGGATGTACTCAAAAACCTATACGAAGGCTCAGAACAAGCATAAGATAAGAAGCTCACAACCGCACTCAACGAATTCAACAACTTCAAAGCTCATGCTGGTGAAAGTTTGGAAGACTCCTTCAAAAGATTCAACCTAATAGTCATGAAGTTATCAAATGTTGGTACCATCCGCAGCAACCATGAAACCAATCTCCAGTTCCTTAATGGTTTAGGAAGACATTGGACTACGGCCAAATGATAGTCCAAGGTGTCAGAAAGATTCACTCTTTATCACTTTACAAACTTTATGGAGAACTTCAAGCACAAGATTCTACTGTACTCAAAGACTGTGCTGACTTCAAAGGACCGCTTGCTTTCATAGCCCAAGCCCCACCGTAGTCACCTTACTCTTCATCGTATGACACCCCACCTCAGTCATACGAAGCAGATTCTAAGTATGATGATGAAGAAGATTTTCAGAAGGCTATTGCTCTAGTTAGCCAACAGTTCAACCGCATACCACCTTCCTCTTTTCGCAAGAATCAACAATTCAACAATCCACCATTCAACCGTAACTTCGGTCCTCAGAGCAACAACTCTCGGTATCCTAAAGTCTCTCAGAACAATCCACCCAAGGAGGTACCACAGTCTCCTCAAAACAATGACTCTGGTACTCAATCAGAAGACAAGACTGATGTTGTAATTTGTCACAAATGCAACAAAGAAAATCACTTCGTAAAATATTGTAAGGCAAATGTAGTCAAGGATAGAGCATTCTATCTTCGAATGGATCAAGAGTTAGAAGAAAAAGAAAAGGCAAGGGCATATGTGGCTCAAGTTAAACGAGACCATCAAGTTTGGTCATCAGGAGATGAAGAAGAGACCATCAGCAGTGTTACAAGAAAAGGGAAAATCTGCATGCTGGCCACTGCGGATGATGATGGGTCTGCAATGTTGAACAAAAACTACTGCTACGTGGCGAAAGATGGGACTCTAAGCATCGTTGAACAGGTAAAACTCATGATCCAAACTTTAAATTATAGCATTCATGATTGTTAACCCTACATAGATGATCTTAATGACACTTGTGCTGCCGTCCTTTCAGACTATAACAAAGCCTTAGATGAGAAGAACATTGCGTCCCAAGAGATGTTCCACGTGAGAGGAAGACTGGATAACAAAAGACTTAAGATGGCAATGTTAGAGAGGGATATAGAGTTAGAGAAAGATGCTAGAATGTTAAGTGAAACCCAATTAGAAATAGTCTTAAATCAAAAAGATTTAACTCAGAGAGAAATTGTACACTTGAATCTTTTCATTGAAAAACTATTTAATGAAAGTGAGGCTATTGAAAATTTGGTAAACAATGGAACCGTAGACAATACATATAATTGGGGTTGGTCAAATGGATATCCTACCGCAATGGATTCCTCACCCCGGTTCAACAAAGACATAGTGTATGTCCCTCCTGATAGAGAATTTCATTTCCCTGTCAATGACAAGACTTTTCCCGAAGATATCAAAACTCACTTCGGTAGATTACACAATTTGAGCAATAATTGTGTCATTGAAGAAATTGTGCCTGAGGATTCTAGTCACACATGTGATCAAACTCCCATCAGTGGCACAACTCACTCAAATTCTCAAGCTTCATCCGAAGTTGATGAGGAAATTGTTGTTGAAAGCCTCGAAGTCTCAGAGGACTTTCCATCTTTGTCGTCAGACTATAGTCAATTGTCCCAGAAGTGTCCCACCGCAGTCTCATCTAAAACCTACTCTGCTGTAGTTAAATCATCTTCACTGCAGTTAAATAACAATGACTGCAACTCTTCAGTTCAACGAACTACAACTCTTCAACCAATTTTTCACGAATTACCAATAGAAAATTTTGAAGTAGGCCAAGGCTCTCAAGTTTCAAAATCTTCAAGTTCTGATGATTCTAGCCCACGTTTTCAAAATCGTTCAAAAGGTTCTAGGAAACCGCAGTTGAATAACAATGACTGCGGTTCACCAAAATTTTTGGCAAAAACAGCTTTCAAAGAAGAAATTAGATCTCGAAACAAAAGTAGACCAAGTTTCTTAAAAAATAAGAAACCTATGAGAATTCCAAAATCCAGAAGTCCAGAAAAATTTGTTTTCACAAATTACATTTCAAAAAATTCTTCTTTCATGAAAATAAACATAAAAGAAAGTTCAGTTTCACAAGTCACTCCTGCTACTTCTGACACAACCCAAAAAGGTGTCAAACTTGTTAGAAACTATGTTTTTCAAGTCTACTCTTCAAATGACCCGAAGTGGAAAGTAATTTTACCCACTCCAACACTTTTAAAACCAAATCAAAACAAATGGAAAGGAATTTTATCAAATCCACCTAGAGCAACTCAAAGATCTACACATGTGAAACCTCGTTCAAAACAAACTTTTCAGAACTCAAACGTCAAATCTTTCAAAAGTTACCCACCTCGGACCAATATCAAGTCCAACTCACCCCATAAGCCGCTGACCAAGCACAATGTCAGATTCAATGACAAACCTTCTTTTTGCAAATGTCAGTGCAACTGTCAAAAGTTTTTATCTCATGTCAAGTCAAATCAAAGTCAGAAATCTCGTACTTTTCAAAAAACTCGTAACAATCAAAATCTGAACAAACACCCAGGACTTGGTTTGAAAGATGACAAAAGACCTGTCCATGCAACCTCGGACCATGCATCATTTAAGAATACATTAATCGTCCCTGGCTCCAAACTTGTTTGGATGCATAAACTAACCATTTAATTCTCAGGCTTTGTGCAAGGAGGAACAAGAAGAAGAATGGTTAATTGACAGTACCTGCTCCTTGCACATGACCGGAAGGTTAGAGTACCTTCGGGATTTCAGGCCTATATGCAATGGTGGAAATTTCACGTTTGGCAACAATGCGAACGGTGTCATCCGAGGTTACGGTGTTCTCACTACGGGGAATTTTCCATTCAGAAGGTTGCTTATGTAGAAGGTCTTAAACACAATCTTATCAGTGTTGGACAACTATGTAAAGCATGAAATCGAGTTGAATTTAACAATCAATTCTGTTACATAATGACGAGTGATCGCAGCACTTGCTTAATCAAATCTCGCTCCGAAGGCACAATGTATCCTCTAGATGTTTCTCTCATCATTGGTAAACCGCAACTGTGCTTTCTGTCTAAAGCTGTATCTGAAGTCTGCTGGCTATGGCACCGCAAGCTAGCTCATCTCAACTTTCGCTACATCAACAACCTCGTCATAGGAGAACTAGTCCGTGGTCTCCCCATTCTCAAATTCAACAACGATACTCTTTGTCCAGCGTGCAAATGTGGTAAACAATCAAAAGTGAGTCATCCTCTGATAATGGATTCTTCTATCTCTGAACTACTGGAGCTGTTGCACATCGATCTCTGCGGTCCTTCAACCGTAGCCAGTCTTCACCACAAAAAATATATATCGGTTATTGTTGATGACTATACCCGCTTCACATGGGTCTTCTTTCTCAGACTCAAATCAGAGACATCGCAAATCTTCATTAACTTCATCAAAGAAATCAAACTTCAAATCAAGCTTCCAGTCATACACATCCGCAGTGACAATGGAACTGAATTCACTAATCATCTTCTGAACAGTTTCCTAGTTTCCAAAGGCATCTCTCACAATTTTTCAGCACCCTATACACCGCAACAAAATGGTGTAGTAGAGAGAAGAAATCGCACACTTGTTGAAGCAACCAGATCCATGATTAACTTCGCCCAACTTCCTCTCTATTTCTAGGCCGAACCAGTAGCAACCGCATGCTTTGTTCAAAACCGAAGTATTGTGTGCAAGCGTCTCAATAAAACACCATATGAAGGGCTCAACAATCGCACACCCAATGTTCGTTTCTTTCATATCTTTGGATCTAGATGCTTCGTGATCAACAATAGAGATCAACTCAACAAGTTTGCACCGAAGTTTGAAGAAGGTATCTTCCTTGGTTATTCCACTAACAAGGTTGCATATCGAGTGCTCATCAGAAGAACAAGGTTGATCATTGAAAGCTTTGATGTGAAATTTGATGACTCTCACATCCGCAGTGCACCTCCGTCTACCGAAACAACTGCAATCATGGAAAGTGACATTCCAGCCACTTCTGGACCTCTAAATCTAGTTGAAATCAACTATGATGATCTGTTTGATCCCATTGAAACGGTGAAACTATCTGAAGTCCTAGTGTCATCGGCAGCTCAACAACAACATGCCGACGTATCTGGACCGTCTCTATCTGAAGTAGTATCGCTCAATACTTCCACCTCTCCGGTTGAGGAGGAAAACTCTACTCCGGATATTGTTGCAACCGTCGAGGTTCCAGTACCTGATGCTGCTTACATTCCTGCCCGAAGTAAAGCCTCATCATCAAACGAACCTTCGGAGGACTCAGATGACGAAGTCATAGAGAATATTGACACAAGATCCAATCCTAGAATTATCACTCTTTCTTCTGCACTCGAGGGGGAACCTTCTCAGGTTCCAGAGGAACTCCCATCCGCAATCTAGGGGGAACCTCAACCTCTGCCCATTCCTCAAGAAAATTATGCTTCAATAGATCAAGATGTTTCAGCAGGATGCTCTCAAATCCAGGGGGAACTACCATCTCCAACCGCAGATTCATTTGACATCCAAGATGTTCCTTCTACAGCAGCTGCTGATCATCTAATGCCACGTCTTCATGTATGGACAAGAGACCATCCACCAGGTCAAATTATTGGCAATCCATCCGCAGGTATCCAGATTCGGTCTTCCAAGGACTTATCTGATCACTGCCATTATGCAGCATTTATGTCTTCGGTTGAACCTAGAATGATCAAAGAAGCTTTGCTTGAACCAGACTGGATAGCTGCAATGCAAGAAGAATTTGAAGAATTTGAAAGAAATAAAGTATGGCAACTTGTTCCTCTTCCACAAGGTCATACTATTTTTGGTACAAGATGGGTTTTCAAAAACAAGCTAGACGAATATGGCTCAGTCATCCGAAACAAGGCAAGACTTGTTGCCAAGGGTTATAGTCAACTTGAAGGCACTGACTACGATGAAACGTATGCTCCGGTAGCACGAATGGAAGCAATCCGGATCTTTCTAGCATACGCAGCCCACAAAAATGTCAAGGTACACCAAATGGACGTTAATAGTGCTTTTATCAATGGTGAACTAAAAGAAGAAGTTTATCTTCAGCAACCTCCAGGATTTGAAAATGATGAATTTCTAGACCACTGCTATAAGCTCGAAAAAGAAGTTTATGGCCTAAAACAAGCTCCAAGGGCTTGGTATGAGACACTCTCTAATTTTCTTGTCTCATCCGGGTACAAAAGAGGAGTGATTGATCCCACGTTATTCAGAAAAGCAAATGGTGACCACCTTATGATGGTACAAATATATGTGGATGATATCATTTTTGGGTCTACTGATCAAGATATGGTAGATGAATTTGCAAAGCTCATGACCAACAAATTCAAAATGAGCATGAATAGAGAGATCAACTTCTTTTTAGGTCTTCAAGTCAAACAAATTCAGCAAGGAATTTTCATTCATCAAGAAAAATACACCACAGAACTTCTGAAGAAATACTCAATGGATAACTGCTCTTCTGCTAAAGTCCCTATGGCCTTCGGATATAAGATCTCAGCTGATCCCTCTGGTGAATCTGTGGATCACAAGACTTATAGAGGCATCATTGGTTCGCTAATGTACCTCACCGCAAGCAGACCAGACATTGTCTTTGCAACTGGTGTATGTGCAAGATACCAGGCTGATCCAAAAGTGTCTCACATGACCGCAGCCAAACATATTTTTCGGTATCTTAAAGGAAGCAAATCTATGGGTTTATGGTATCCTGCAGGCAACGACTTCAGTCTTCAAGCCCTCACCAATGCGGATCATGCAGGTTGTAAGCTCGATAGAAAAAGTACCTCAGGAGAATGTCAGTTTCTAGGAGGAAGACTTGTAAGCTGCTCTTCAAGAAAACAAATGTGTGTATCTCTATCTACCGCAGAAGCAGAATATTTGGCCGCAGCCAGCTGCTGTTCCCAAGTTCATTGGATGAAGACACAATTACTAGTCTACGAGTACAGAATGCTGCGGATACCAATTTACTGTGACTCTGAAAGTGCTATAGCTATCTCTCATAATCCAATTCAGCACTCCAAGACGAAACACATTGAGTTACGGTACCATTTCATAAAAGATCATATTCTGAAAGGTAATATTGAACTCATCTTTGTTCCTACTCATGAAGAGATTGCTGATGTTTTTACAAAAGCTCTTGACTCTACAAAACTCAATGCATTCTTACAAATGTTGGAAATGATGAATCCGGACCTGCAGTTCTTTTTGAAGTGTTAGCTACCGCAGACCATCATTGGTCTCCATTGCGGTTCTAACTGAGAATTACATATGATAGATGGTTTTGATACCACAATCTAGGTACCACAACCATATGTCATACGTACTTCTCATGGGTCTTAATGTTCCTTTGTTTCTAATTTTTTGTATAAGTGTGTCTCACAGATTCTCTTAAATCTTTCTTTGCTCATCCGCGACGGAGTTTCTCAACCGCATTGATGAATTCATCTGCAATCATCTTAAATAAATTCCAAAAGATGCATTAACTATTGAATCTTTGTGTGCTATTTAATGATCCTTCATTAAATAAAATACAAACATTCCCTTTAGAAACTATCACTTTACCTTTTCTTAATAAACCCCATATCAGACCTATTTTAGGAATGATGAAAAAAAGAACGATTCCCAAATCAATCCTTTCTCAACTTGTCCTTTCCTCTCCCAAACAAGTCCAATCAGTTACAACATTCTCTCTCATCAACCCACGATTACCTGACGTATTACCATGCGTCCACTCCACCATTAAATGCAAAACCCCTTTAAAGATTTCTCAAATCTCTTCAAAACCCGTTTCATAATCGTGTGGTTGAGATTCAATCCCAGAATCATTGATTCCCCCCAAAACCCCATTCAACTTCTTACCCCCTTTTATCTTTTACCTAGGGTTAAAATCCTTTTACCCCATGTATAAACCCTCCTTCTTCTCTATAATCGTTTATGCTCTCTGTTAATCGATTACTCTCTCAACTCTCCCAGAACTCACAAAAGCTCTCAAGAGCTTCAATCTCACAAAAGCTCTCACAACTCTCAATGGCGAAATCTGGTGCGTCAAAGAAGCAATCCAAGGCTTCAAGCTCGATGAATCAAACCGGTTCCACATCACCAACAATCGCTTCAAGCAACTTCAGAGTTGTGTTTGACGATCATCCATCTTACAATGCTCCAAAAAAACTGATGATCAAGCATCTCAAGAACCACATCTTATTTGGACCGTTCGACGCATTCACTGATGTTGTTCCCGTTTCTACACTCTTTAAGTGTGCTCTGTCTGCATACAGACCGCAGGAAAACCCCCAAGAAGTGCATTTGAACCTCATCAACGATTCCCTAGTCATCTTGACCAAAGAAAAATTCTTAACCTCCATTAACCTGTTAATCCATTCCTCCATCAAAATCTTCACTCCATCCTTATCCGATATCACTACTGCACTCTACCAAATGGGTTACCAGAAACCAATCTGAGGGATTGGTGAGTTTAAGAAGAATCAGTTGCCTGAGGTTTGGAAATTTGTATGCCACTTTGTCATCCGTTGTTTGTCTGGCAGAACCAGAGGCATTGACAACATGGGACTCAAGCTCCTTGAACTTGTATGGAGCATCTTCACTGGCCATGATGTCAACTACGGTCAAATTCTTTGGAATGATTTCCTCCAGTACATTCCGAAAGAACAACTGTGACAACCGTCAATTTTCGGTCAAGTCAAAGTCAACTAAAGTCAACAAGTCAAACCGGTCAACTCAATTTACCGTGAGTATTAGAGTTTACGTTATGTAATTTCTAAACAACTCTCTATTCTAATGAGAAATCATAAATTGAAAAGTGCGTACATCTAGATCTCCTTAACCTAAAACTGTGGTACGTGGCGAGCCAAACCGATAAAACAATGTTGCATACTCATCGGGAGTATGCAAGATCCTTAAACAAGGCCTAACGGGGCTTACGGACCCTACATTGCGAAGCCGAACACTCAAAAAGGTCACCAATGAAACCTCTCTCAATCGTGTTCACTCCATCTCTTCTTATCAGAAATCTCTCTAAGTATGTGAAATCTCTCCCAAATCTCTCTTTGTATGTGAAATCTCTCCAAGAATGTTAAATCTCTCCCAAATCTCTCTAAGTATGTGAAATCTCTCCCAAATCTCTCTTTGTATGAGAAATCTCTCCAAGAATGTCAAATCTCTCCCAAATCTCTCTAAGTATGTGAAATCTCTCCCAAATCTTTCTCTGAATGAGAAATCTCTCCAAAAATGTCAAATCTCTCCCAAATCTCTCTAAGTATGTGAAATCTCTCCCAAATCTCTCCTTGTACGAGAAATCTCTCCAAAAATGTCAAATCTCTCCCAAATCTCTCTAAGTATGTGAAATCTCTCCCAAATATCTCTCTGAATGAGAAATCTCTCCAAGAATGTCAAATCTCTCCCAAATCTCTCTAAGAATGTGAAATCTCTCCCAAATATCTCTTTGAATGTGAAATCTCCCCAAGTATGTCAAATCTCTCTGAGTATGTGGAATCTCTCTCAAATCTCTCTCGAAATCTCTCCCAACTCTCTATAATCACTTGGGGCATCCCGACCCTCGAATTTGGCGAGAACAGCCCAAAAATGGAAGTCTACACGAAAAACGGGCATGAGGAACCGAAACCCCTCTTAGGACCCGAAAGTCCTCTTAGGAACCGAAAGTCCCCTTAGGAACCGAACCCTCCTGATGAAGAAGGCTGCTGAACCGAACCGAACCTCACTCTAAGAACCGAACCCTTCTGAGCCGAAGGCGGCTCAACCGAACCCGAACGTTCGGCACCTTTCGGTTCTGACCATTTCCTCTTCTGATGACTAACCGAACCCTCCCTTCTGATGGCTTGCCGAACCTTCCCTTCTGAGGACCGAGGACCGAGCCCTCGCTTCTGACTTCTGACCGAGCTCCCCGCCCCTTCGTTTCCCTCTGTTTGTTTCCGACTACAATCCTCAGCATGGACCGATCCTCGGCCTAGGGACCGAACCTCGGCCTAGGACCGAGAGGTCTCGCTGGGAACTCATTTTCTCCCGGTTTTCGCGTAGTTTTGCGTTTAAGGCCCGTTTTTAATTATTTTAACGCGGGATTTTCACCCAAAATCATATTTTAACATAATAAACCGTAAATATTCACAATTTAATCATATTTTCATAAAAATCTTTATTTAAATAATAAAAGCAAGTGGGTAAAGTACAAAGAGGTGGAGTGTTGACTTTGCTTTACCTTATGACACAAGCAACCACTCCCACACCCACTCTATGACCAGCCATACCTCCCCACCTTACCTAGGTCACATCAATGTCTTTTCCACTCAATCATCACTCTTTCCCATGTTTTTGAGAGCTGAATATTCATCCTCTCTCCTCACTTCTCTCATTTGCTCTCATTTCACAAGAAGATCAAACTCTTTTCTCTCTCACTTTCTCTCTCTAGAAATTCGAGATTTCCAAGGCTGATCTTGAGTTTTTCCTCTACATTTGGTAAGCATAATCCATTCTCTTTATGATTATCTCAATTATTTCCACTCAAATCATGGATATCTTACACAAACTCCATTATATTTGTGTTAGAGCTTCGAATCTTCAAGGGATTCTTCAAGTGTTCTTGGGTTGAACACTTCTCTTCTTCAACACTTATCTACTGAAATCACTCAAGGTGAGTTCATACCCCTACATTTTCATGTTTTCTCAAGTTTTTAGGTGGGGGGGGGGGGGGGGGGGAATACAAGTTAAAACACCAAGAACATAACTAAACTTTTCTAATAGCCTTTATCAGAAAAGTTCAACTTCATTCACGGACTGTTTTGGACAACTTAAACATTTTTGTTTTCAAAACGGTTTTAGGTGCATGTAGTTCCACTTCTTAGCTTTAAAATGACTACTTGCACATCTCTATACGATGTTTCTACAATTTATGGTGATTTTTACAAAACTGCCTATCATTTCAAACATCAATCCGGACCAGTCTGTGATTATGGACTTTTTCACACAAGTAAGAGGTCATTAAAAATTATAATAAAAATTATGAACAAACTAGACTCATTTTTCAAACTCTCAGAAGTTACAGAACTTGATTTGGACCTTTTATGATTTTTCTACAAATTTACCAATAACAGTTACAGAAAATGTTATTAACAGAAAAACACTATAAATTTCATTTCACCTTGTAACATGTTGAGCAAGGTATACATCATTATGTGATTATGTGTTGTTGCAATATATGACAATTTTGTATTCTTATATAGACATACATCAGAAAACAAATGGATTTATACCTCCACAAGTATGGTAAATATATAAATGATATTACAAGGCTATATCCATTAAAATATAAACATTGGTAAATTATGACAAGTAAGGCTTATGCTCACTACCCACACAAATAATTAATAAACTATAATAGGTATAGTTTAGGGTTATTTTACATAACAAACACATGTTTAAAGGTTTTACACATACAAAAGAGTTATTACCACTATGGATAATTATGATAAACTATAATAAGTATAGTTAAGCCATTATACCCCCACAAACGAACACGCTAGTTATAATCGGTATAGTTATGGCATATATATATTACAAACAAAGTGATAAACTATAATAGGTATAGTTTATGTTTCATCTACCCTATGAACTTAATTACAAGTAAGGAATTCACCATCACCACCACTTTTGGTAAACTATAATATGCATAGTTCATGTTCACTAGTCACTATCACTATTTGATGAACTATGATATGTATATGTTATATTCACCATCACCACCACTTTTGGTAAACTATAATATGCATAGTTCATGTTCACTAGTCACTATCACTATCCGATGAACTATGATATGTATAGTTTATGTTCACAGTCACTACTACTATTTCATACACTACACTAGGGTTTGGTTCCGGTTTTTGGATTTAAGTCCACATTAAATTTTCGCATTGTTAGACTTCAACTATAATCATTGAGCGTATATGCTTGAGTCATACAAGAATTTAGTCTGGATTGGCTTAGAATTGGTGGTGCCCGCCTCATCTCCTGTTCCTCGTTGGGTTGTGGACCTAGGGCAGACCCACTATATTCAACGTTTTATCTAACTTAATTCTTCTATAACTTATATACGCTGGACGATTATAGGGGAAATCTACGGGTCAATCTAGGGTTCATTAATAAATCATATAGGAATATGTTGTTTACACTTAACTAAGAAAATATTGGATTTTCTGGAAATCAACTCTATCGATTTTATAAGGAAAACGGTTTCTACTCCAAACAAAACTCTTATGAACTCACCAACTTAATTGTTGACACTCTTTCAAAACTATTTGTATTCTCAGGAAATCAGTGAAACAGGAAAACTTCAGCGCTTTGAGGATGGGACGTTAAACCGTCAACAATTTATTTTTGTCATCATAATGTAATTGATTTTGAAACATGTAAACATATACTTTGGTGTAACTTTTTCAATTATATTTATGATTGTTGTATTTACTTTGAGCACTATTATACACGTTGTTGTGATACTGTACATGAAGTCCTCCACCCCATGACGTTTCCGCCATCCTTGGTTTGGGGGTGTGACAGATTGGTATCAGAGCATTGTTTATAGTGAACTCAGTATATCGAACCACATAAGATATACAAACTATAAATACATTGGGACTGAAAGTCTCTGATTTAAAGTTTTCAAAGCAACTATACTTTTAGAAACAAATAATTTCTCGGTAAAAGTAGGAGCATGTGCACACACACTAGGGTCAGTATCATGGTGGGATGGGACAAAAGTGGTGATTGTTGAACAATACGAGTAGGCTTGGGGATGTATAGTCAGGTCTGGGAATGACATAGCCTGATCAACTATGTCTCACCCAAAAGTGATTAGCATATGCCCAGGAATGGTCGTAGGTGTTGCAACAAGTCTAAAACTTACTAACACTACCACAATGAAATACCATAGGGGTATTTGGTGTTATTATAATTACTTATTTGAGAACTAAATAGATTTTTATCAATAGGTCAATAATTGCCTAGTGGATACATTAAAATTATATGTATCCAGGACGTCATAGACTTAGAATCTGTGGATCTTTGCTTTACTTCCTGTTCTCGTTGGATTGGGGATTTAGAGTTAGGATCGCTTATTCGAAGGTCTATCCTGTCCCAAATACATATGACTAGTATGCACTAAACAATATATTGAAGTACCTGATAAAGATCATCTTATCATTATCTAATTAGTATGTCTACTTAGTTATTTCTTATATCCCCATTTCTCGAGAAGATATCATGGCTGAATTCCATCCCCACGACAACCCGTACTACCCTAACCACGACAATACTGAATGGCTCGGAGAGGAGCCAGAGAATGATTACTGAATCCCTTTGGATGGTCACTAAGTTGAAGGCTTTGCTGATGGTTCTGACTCCAACCCTGAAGTGGAGAACCTACCCTGATGGCTCTTGTTCCGAATCCTATCCCTCGTCCGGTTTTTTTTTTCAAGGCCCAACGCCTCCTTGGGTAGAGTGCTTGGAAACCTGGAGCGAAGAACACGACCAACCTAGGCTGTTAAATGGAGACATTCGAATCCTTCATAATCCGGAGACTACACTATTCAAGGGAACCGTAGCATTGCCCAAGATTTTCCTTACGTTATTGAGGTGTAGACCTATTTTCCTCGAACCCTATATTACAAACAATTTACATATGGTAACTCCACGAAATTCTTAATATATACCAAGTGATTTTAGGAGGGGATCAGGCACGAAACAAATCACAAGTTGCATTTGAGTCGCTACCACTAAAATTCATTCATAGGGGCTTTGTTATGAATTACATACAAAATACTTTTAAGTCAGAACATAATACAGACAAGTCTGGCTTGATAACATCTGACTTGTCACTACTATTAAAAACTTATCGTTGTTCGTCTCTACCAACTTATGACAGGACTATGCTGCCAAAGAAAAAGTCCAGACCCTCCGGAAGCACAGCACCGCCCCCTCCGCAGTTTGATCCCATAATGTTTCAAGCTGCCGTAACAGCAGCCGTGGCGGCAGCAATGTCGCAAATGGGTACAAATGGTTCCGGCGGCTTCGGATCCGGGAATACTAACTCGAATCAGGGGGACAGCACAGGGCGTACTAAGGAGTGTTCTTACAAAGACTTCACGAATGGCAAACCCGATCCTTTCGACGGAAGCGGGGGCGTCATCACACTGATGCAATGGTTCGAAAGGACCGAAGCAGTCTTCGAAATTTGTGCTTGTCCCGAAGCAAGCAAGGTCAAGTATGCGGCATTCACCTTCACAAGAAAAGCTCTTACTTGGTGGAACGGCAGAGTTAAGTCGCTTACTCCTGTAGTGGCTAACTCTATAAGCTGGGAGGATCTAAAAGCTTTAATGCTGAAAGAATATTGCCCAAGAGGCGAAGTGCAAAAACTAGAAGAGGAACTCTGGAACCTCAAAATGTCGGGGACGGATCTCGAAGCTTATACCGCCCGATTCAATGACCTAGCACTCCTCTGTCCTGCAATGGTCGCCCTAGAGGAGAAAAAGGTAGAACGATACCTTTGGGGGCTATCATCCCAGATTCATGATAGTGTATTGGCCTCCAGACCAACTACCTTCGACAGCGCCAAGGAGTTGGCACAACAACTCATCGACCATCGTGCCAGCCATGACACTACGACAACCACGCCAATTTTGCTGTTCATGCTGCCACAACCCTCACCACGCCAACTCCCATGAAACAATATGCTGGAACCCTTCCGAAATGTAACAAGTGTAGCTTCCATCACACTGGGGCTTGTAGAGAATTGCATTGCATGAACTGTAATAGGAAAAGGCACACTACCCGTTTCTGTAGGGCACCGGCACGACCCATCAACCAGTTCCCCGACTTTGGAGTAAGCCCAGCCTGTTACAAGTGTGGAGAAACAGGACACTTTAAAAGGAACTGCCCAAGTGCAAGAGATGCCAGTGGTGGTGGAAGGGTGCTTGCGATCACCGAAGGAGAGACCACCCCGGAACTGCCTGCAAACATCAGTATGTGTTTCTAACATCGACGACTAAATTCCAAATTTCTTTATTTGATTAAGTCTAGCATCGATTAAAGCATGCATAGTAGTAATGCCAAGGATTAAACTGAGATCATAAACAATAAGAAATTCCAAGGCCGTCATGAGACCATTCTATGAATTTACTTCGACTCCGTAATGGGACTGCATCATAGGGATGTAGGTCAAACCTTCGAGAACATACTTCTACTCTATAGGTGAACGGTTGAAATACATCTAGGTTCAATGATAGCCCTGACTAGGAACTCTAATTCATTAAGAAGGATTACTAAGAATGTTATTTGTTATGATTTCCTCACTTATACATTCCCCAGTTATATATAACGAATACCTGGTAGATAATAGAATGTGAGAATTCTGACTTAGTTTCTTTTCCTCGTTGGGATGTGAAACTGAAGTAGAATCACACATTTTACTATCCGCCCAGTATTGGTTATATCATAATGTATATAAGCTAAGTTTTCATGTATAATAACTCATCTCTTAGTCAGAATCAAAATAATGTAGAGCCGACCTTAGTCATTCACAAACTCCTTGCCTGATTTCAAATTTCGGGACGAAATTCCCTCTAACGGGGGGATGATGTGACAACCGTCAATTTTCGGTTAAGTCAAAGTCAACTAAAGTCAACAAGTCAAACCGGTCAACTCAATTTACCGTGAGTATTAGAGTTTACGTTATGTAATTTCTAAACAACTCTCCATTCTAATGAGAAATCATAAATTGAAAAGTGCGTACATCTAGATCTCCTTAACCTAAAATTGTGGTACATGGCGAGCCAAACCGATAAAACAATGTTGCATACTCATCGGGAGTATGCAAGATCCTTAAACAAGGCTTAACGGGGCTTATGGACCCTACATTGCGAAGCCGAACACTCAAAAAGGTCACCAATGAAACCTCTCTCAATCGTGTTCACTCCATCTCTTCTTATCAGAAATCTCTCTAAGTATGTGAAATCTCTCCCAAATCTCTCTTTGTATGAGAAATCTCTCCAAGAATGTCAAATCTCTCCCAAATCTCTCTAAGTATGTGAAATCTCTCCCAAATCTCTCTTTGTATGAGAAATCTCTCCAAGAATGTCAAATCTCTCCCAAATCTCTCTAAGTATGTGAAATCTCTCCCAAATCTCTCTCTGAATGAGAAATCTCTCCAAGAATGTCAAATCTCTCCCAAATCTCTCTAAGTATGTGAAATCTCTCCCAAATCTCTCCTTGTACGACAAATCTCTCCAAAAATGTCAAATCTCTCCCAAATCTCTCTAAGTATGTGAAATCTCTCCCAAATCTCTCTCTGAATGAGAAATCTCTCCAAGAATGTCAAATCTCTCCCAAATCTCTCTAAGAATGTGAAATCTCTCCCAAATATCTCTTTGAATGTGAAATCTCCCCAAGTATGTCAAATCTCTCCCAAATCTCTCTGAGTATGTGGAATCTCTCTCAAATCTCTCTCGAAATCTCTCCCAACTCTCTATAATCACTCGGGGCATCCCGACCCTCGAATTTGGCGAGAACAGCCCAAAAACGGAAGTCTATGCGAAAAACGGGCATGAGGAACTGAAACCCCTCTTAGGACCCTAAAGTCCTCTTAGGAACCGAAAGTCCTCTTAGGAACCGAACCCTCCTGATGAAGAAGGCTGCTGAACCGAACCGAACCTCACTATAAGAACCGAACCCTTCTGAGCCAAAGGCTGCTCAACCGAACCCGAACGTTCGGCACCTTTCGGTTCTGACCATTTCCTCTTCTGATGACTAACCGAACCCTCCCTTCTGATGGCTTGCCGAACCTTCCCTTCTGAGGACTGAGGACCAAGCCCTCGCTTCTGACTTCGGACCGAGCTCCCCGCCCCTTCGTTTCCCTCTGTTCGTTTCCGGCTACAATCCTCAGCATGGACCGAGCCTCGGCCTAGGGACCGAACCTCGGCCTAGGACCGAGAGGTCTCGCTGGGAACTCATTTTCTCCCGGTTTTCGCGTAGTTTTGCGTTTAAGGCCCGTTTTTAATTATTTTAACGCGGGATTTTCACCCAAAATCATATTTTAACATAATAAACCGTAAATATTCACAATTTAATCATATTTTCATAAAAATCTTTATTTAAATAATAAAAGCAAGTGGGTAAAGTATAAAGAGGTGGAGTGTTGACTTTGCTTTACCTTATGACACAAGCAACCACTCCCACACCCACTCTATGACCAGCCACACCTCCCCACCTTACCTAGGTCACATCAATGTCCTTTCCACTCAATCATCACTCTTTCCCACGTTTTTGAGAGCTGAATATTCATCCTCTCTCCTCACTTCTCTCATTTGCTCTCATTTCACAAGAAGATCAAACTCTTTTCTCTCTCACTTTCTCTCTCTAGAAATTCGAGATTTCCAGGGCTGATCTTGAGTTTTTCCTCCATATTTGGTAAGCATAATCCATTCTCTTTATGATTATCTCAATTATTTCCACTCAAATCATGGATATCTTACACAAATTCCATTATATTTGTGTTAGAGCTTCGAATCTTCAAGGGATTCTTCAAGTGTTCTTGGGGTGAACACTTCTCTTCTTCAACACTTATCTACTGAAATCACTCAAGGTGAGTTCATACCCCTACATTTTCATGTTTTCTCAAGTTTTTAGGGGGGGGGGGGGAGTACAAGTTAAAACACCAAGAACATAACTAAACTTTTCTAACAGCCTTCATCAGAAAAGTTCAACTTCATTCACGGACTGTTTTGGACAACTTAAACATTTTTGTTTTCAAAACTGTTTTAGGTGCATGTAGTTCCACTTCTTAGCTTTAAAATGACTACTTGCACATCTCCATACGATGTTTCTACAATTTATGGTGATTTTTACAAAACTGCCTATCATTTCAAACATCAATCCGGACCAGTCTGTGATTATGGACTTTTTCACACAAGTAAGAGGTCATTAAAAATTATAATAAAAATTATGAACAGACTGGACTCATTTTTCAAACTCTCAGAAGTTACAGAACTTGATTTGGACCTTTTATGATTTTTCTACAAATTTACCAATAACAGTTACAGAAAATGTTATTAACAGAAAAACACTATAAATTTCATTTCACCTTGTAACATGTTGAGCAAGGTATACATCATTATGTGATTATGTGTTGTTGCAATATATGACAATTTTGTATTCTTATATAGACATACATCAGAAAACAAATGGATTTATACCTCCACAAGTATGGTAAATATATAAATGATATTACAAGGCTATATCCATTAAAATATAAACATTGGTAAATTATGACAAGTAAGGCTTATGCTCACTACCCACACAAATAATTAATAAACTATAATAGGTATAGTTTAGGGTTATTTTACATAACAAACACATGATTAAAGGTTTTACACATACAAAAGAGTTATTACCACTATGGATAATTATGATAAACTATAATAAGTATAGTTAAGCCATTATACCCCCACAAACGAACACGCTAGTTATAATCGGTATAGTTATGGCATATATATATTACAAACAAAGTGATAAACTATAATAGGTATAGTTTATGTTTCATCTACCCTATGAACTTAATTACAAGTAAGGAATTCACCATCACCACCACTTTTGGTAAACTATAATATGCATAGTTCATGTTCACTAGTCACTATCACTATTTGATGAACTATGATATGTATATGTTATATTCACCATCACCACCACTTTTGGTAAACTATAATATGCATAGTTCATGTTCACTAGTCACTATCACTATCCGATGAACTATGATATGTATAGTTTATGTTCACAGTCACTACTACTATTTCATACACTACACTAGGGTTTGGTTCCGGTTTTTGGATTTAAGTCCACATTAAATTTTCGCATTGTTAGACTTCAACTATAATCGTTGAGCGTATATGCTTGAGTCATACAAGAATTTAGTCTGGATTGGCTTAGAATTGGTGGTGCCCGCCTCATCTCCTGTTCCTCGTTGGGTTGTGGACCTAGGGCAGACCCACTATATTCAACGTTTTATCTAACTTAATTCTTCTATAACTTATATACGCTGGATGATTATAGGGGAAATCTATGGGTCAATCTAGGGTTCATTAATAAATCATATAGGAATATGTTGTTTACAGTTAACTAAGAAAATATTGGATTTTCTGGAAATCAACTCTATCGATTTTATAAGGAAAACGGTTTCTACACCAAACAAAACTCTAATGAACTCACCAACTTAATTGTTGACACTCTTTCAAAACTATTTGTATTCTCAAGAAATCAGTGAAACAGGAAAACTTCAGCGCTTTGAGGATGGGACGTTAAACCGTCAACAATTTATTTTTGTCATCATAATGTAATTGATTTTGAAACATGTAAACATATACTTTGGTGTAACTTTTTCAATTATATTTATGATGGTTGTATTTACTTTGAGCACTATTATACATGTTGTTGTGATACTGTACATGAAGTCCTCCACCCCCCTGACGTTTCCGCCATCCTTGGTTTGGGGGTGTGAAAACAACCAAAGGAAAATCCAACCTTGCTCACTTTTGCTCGCTTTTGGTCTCTGTGTATTTCTGATCTGCATGCGGATGCTGGTCTCGACATGGGAAGTGGCATCAATTTCTTTGTCACTAAGGATCTCAAAAGGTATACTCCTTCCTCTGATCAAACTATTTTTGGACCTATCCTCAGGCTCCCCACACACATTCTTTCACTGCTTGGTCTTGAGACTGCTGATGTCTCAGATCATATTGAGGCCATGGAGGGTATTATCCCATACCCTTCTACCCCACCTCTTCCTTCTTCAACTATTCTTCCTGAGGTTACCGCAGCCCCCTCTGCCACTACACTTTCTAACACTTCTCAACGGAGAAAATCTATAGCTTCTAAAAAGAAAGCTACAACACCCAAAAAGAAAGCCCCAAAACAAACCGCACCCTCCAAGAAACGCAAAACCAAAACCACCACTGTATCGAGCAGTGACTCTGAGGAAGATAGACTACCCATATCTATCCTTAAGAAAAGAAAAACAACTGAAACCACTAGCCATATGCGTGACCGGACTGATACTGAAGCCTCTCAACAGGCTCCGGTAGTCCTTGGGATGGCCGCACATCCATTCAATGCCACTATCGAATACCACTCAACCTCATCTTATGAGATTGTTTCATCATCATCTTCTTCTGAACGTGGAGACAGCCCCCCAGTTGTATCACAAGTTGATAGAATTGGTAATCGCCCTAAGGTTTCCAGGGCTTCCTGGCTGCACATCTTTTCCTCTGAGGAGTTAGACTCCATCCTCTTTCAAGTATCCCTAACACTACAAACACAACTCCATCCGCAGGGCATCTCTTTCGCCCATGCCAGAACTGGGCCGAGGCCAAACTTGGCCATGGGTCAAGGAGACCAAGGAAGCCCAGGAAATCCTACTCTGCTTACATCTGTATCAGGTGGTTTAGGAACGGTGAGCACTAATGTGCAAGGATCCGTGAACCCAAGGGACACCTTGGTGCGACAAAAAGGAATTGACGATGAAGACTCAAATGACTCTTGGAGTCGGTATCAACCAACCACTGATGCTGAAATCAAGAAGTATGCAGCTTTCAAAAGGGCATTCCAAGCCCGCAAGGAGTAGCAGGTCAAGCAACAACTGCAGAAGGAACAAGAAATTCTGTCAGTGGCCAGGTACTGGGCAAATGCCATCAGCAACACCCACACTGCTGCCACAATCCTAAAGGTTCAGACCTGGATGGACCAAATGGCTGAAACTGTGCTGAAAGCTAAAGCCTCAACCGCAGCCGCAGGTACATCTAATGTTCCTCCTACTTCAACTCCTGTTCCACGTACCGTAGTCAATCCATCTCAAGACGAAGAGCCAGCTATTGAACTCAGCTCGGCCCCAACCTTCGGTTTTGACGATAAAGACATCCAAGAGGTCAACAAACTGAATCCTTTAGATAACGACCTTATGATGTTTGAGGAAGAAGAAGAATTCAGCGGTTCTCAGCACTCCACTTCAAAGCCTAAAGAAAAGAAGAATAAAAAGAAGAAAGATGTTGTCACTCGCAAAGAATTCCTCAATCTTCAGGCAAAAGTTGATCAAATTTTGGCAACGGTTAAGCCTACCCAACCTCCACCAGAAGATATCCCAGGTCCGCAATCCCTAATTGAGCGCATCTAATGACTTGAAACGAGAGAGTGTATGGCCGCTGAGCGCATCTCTCTCAAAGTCGAGATGGGGATTCGATCTCTCGACAACAACCGCAGGGCCGACCATCAAGATTTTATGGCCGCAGCGGAACGCCTCATCACTGAGGTAACCGCAATCAAACAAGGCTTACAAACAGCCATTGCGGATCAAGCTGCCCAGTCCCAAAGGGTAATAGACGAAACTCATACTGCCTATCAGTCCACGATTTCTGTCCTTCATGCGACAATCGCCCGCATGCAGAAATCCCTCACATCAAACTTTCATGGCCTAGAGATACTTCAGCTCACAAAGGATATTCACAAGCTGCTCTTCAACTTTGCCATTCCAAACAACTCCCAACTGGTCGAATCCATGAAAGCACACTTTGCTGAGGTTTGTGCCAAAGTTGATGGACTCAAACAATGGCTTAAGGAAGCACCAGGGTTGCATTCCTCAAGAGGGGGGAGTGATAAAGAAGGCGATCGCTCAAACACAACCATACGTCAAAGTCCTCCAATCACCACAAACAAAATTCCCACTCCGCAACCCTCTCCTCCACCATCTCAAAATATTCCATCTCCCCACTCATCACCAAAAAACACCCTAAACAGACCTGAGACTCCTCCTCACCTAAAGAATCTTGAGGATCATATGTCTTCAGAAAGCTCTACAGACTCTCCTGCTACTGCCCAAAGGAAACATGATTGGAAAGCAGCCAAGTTAGCCGAAATTATATGGAGAGAATGCGGTTTTGACACTATGATTGATGAATCACTGATCAACTCATGGGTCAATCCTCTTTGCAGGCTACTTGATGAAGACTACACTCCCCACCTCACATATGTTGAACCACCATCCGATGGTTATTGGGATATTCCAATTTCTCCCAATGCCAAGTATTTTGTTGTTTTTGACTCTTTCGACCGCAGTCTTCCTGATCACAAGCGTCTGCCAATGGAATTCAAAAGACTGACTCGCTTCTATGCGTAGCATGGCTCTTCAGTTGAAAATATTTGGTCTACCGATAGACCATCCGCAGTGAAGAACTACAAGATGCGGAAGTTTATGAAAGCAAACTTTGCTCAATTCACTCTGACCAGAAGAAAGCATGATTTCATCCGCACCCAGGCAGACTTCCCCTGCATGAACCCTGAAGAAATATTTCTCAGTTCCAGAGTTTTTCAGAACAAGGTGGAGACACATCCTAAGATGCAAATAGCTCTCGACAAAGTCAAGTCCTTCATTAAGGACACTGTCTGTGATTTTGCGAAGATTGATGCGGACATCCACCCCACCATCATCAAGAAATTTGACCTTCCACCACTTGAACCAGTGTCAATGCTTACAGAAGGTTTTGAAGAAAGATCTCTAGGTGCAACCAACTTCCCAGAACTTGGAATCATATTCAAACGGAAGACAGACAATGTCAAATACTTCATTCCGATGAATGCCATGCATCGCCTGCCCAAGAAGCAACTTGACATCTGCAAGACCGCAGTAGAAAAATCAAAGCACACAACTGCTGAAGTCAAGTTTGAGATCTCCAGAAGAATCATGTGGCTGGAAAATGTTAGAAAATTTTGGTGGATTTTGATCAAGTTTCTCAAACTTGACAACTGAACCAAAGTTAAAGAGGTCACTTAGGGGGAAATTGTTGAAACATAAAAGTGACCCTCTTGAACTTAACTACCGCAACGGTTCAGTACTGACAGCAAATACAGCACCCGGAGTCAATCTCTACAACTGCAACCGCAATCATTCTCCATCAACAACCATATCAGCATCCGGAGTCTTCAAGTCTTTCCTATCTGCAGTCTTAGTTATTCTTTTTACTATGTAATTCGCTCTATTGTCCAGCATGCCTTGCACGGCTGCTCATAGAGTATTTCCTTTCTAAACTCTATAAATAGAGACTCTTTCTTATGTATTATGTACTGGTGATATATGTTAGTGTGAAAACTCTTAACTTCTCAATACACAAGATTTCTCATTCAATCAACTTTCTTATCTTCATCTGTTATCAATCTTCTTACTCTTCACACTCAAACAACTACTGGAACGTAACCTCTCTTCGGAGCAAGTCTTCTAGACTTAATCACTAAACTTGATCTCGCTTACTAACTTAGAGTGACTGCATTCCTTGTTATGAATCAGTTTAAGTGTATTTTTGATATAACTTTTGTCATTTATCTTTCTTTACTTTCCGCAACTAACTATCTAACTATCTAACTTTATTATTGTTGAGCTTTTAGATCCTTAGAGATTAACTATTCCGCAACTTACTTGTTCTAACGTTTGTTCAAGTGTGTCTCCAAGTTTTTCTCTTAACACCTTCTTCTAGAGCTAAAGGAATATCTTTTAGAGAAGGTCATTCAGGAGAAGATGATTTAGTTATTGATGAGCTTCAAAAGAGAGTAAATGTACATATCAAAAGAACATAGAGCTCAATATTCAAGTTAATGATCTGTTGAGCGAGAATGTAAATCTGAAGATTCAAGTTTCTGATCGTCAAGAGGATAAAGCTCTGAAGACCAAGCAGATTTCTGACCTACAAAAGCACTTTAATCTCCTCACTTCAAGTTACTTTGATTTGAAGAAGAAGTTAGAAGAGGAACTTGATGACAAGTTCAAGACATCCGTTGATGAGTCTGGGATCAATCTGCACATCCAAGCTCATCCCATTGTAACATCTGCTCCAACATCACGTATTGTTGATAGGTTTGAAGAAGAGCCAGCTCAAGCTCCAAGTGTTGTAGCCTTAAAACGTGCCAAACTGGCTAAATGTACTGAGAAAGGTCAATACTTGTTTAAAAGGAGCTCAGATCAGAATGCTCCTGCGGATCAGCCCACCATCACCTTTACAGATCTTGGAGAGAATCGTTTTAAAGAAATATATGGTGATAGGTCATGGATCATCTTGTGGGGATTTCCCGACACCTTAAACATGTGGCTCGTGAGACGTAAGAGTGGGACCACTGAACTATATGAAGATGCTCATGACTTAAACTCTTGGACCAGGGTTGATCTTTCAGTGTTGTCACGGGCTTCTTTTGCCAATCCCTCTCAAAAACCCCAGGCTACACAGTTCAAGCATTTCTTGGAGGATCAAGTACTCAAGGGTTTTCCTTCCATGAAGACTGCAGAGTCAATCATTAATATATACCCAAACATAATTGATCGTAAAACTAATCAACCTCTTCGAGCTATGATGTGGCCAGCTACTAAACAAGTGAAGCAGATTCCTATCCTTCAGGATCATCCAGATGGATCTCTACGAACAATGGAGTACTGGGTGTTTGATGAAACCACTGCAACTGTTGTCATCAAGCTTGAGAAGGGGTGCATCCGCTTGTACGACAAAAGAGACCTGCTTCAATTTGGAAAGTGGGATATACATCAGCTAAGCCATCATTAGATTAAAGTTGCAGAAGACATCTTTGAGCCAACTACCAAAGAGTTTACAGCTACGGTTGTGGAGATCATTGACAAACGGATATGGAACAGAGCAACGGGGAAGTCAGATGTGCCGGTGGTTGAAAAAGATTGAGCTCAAGCTAGCACCAAACCAAGGGGGATATTGTAGGGTCTAATTAGTGGTTTCGTCTAGGCTTTTATTGTAATAAGTTCTTTTGAGTCTTTATGCAATTTTTGTAGGTTGTTTGTTAGTTTACGACCAAGTAGTGAGTTTACGGCTGTAAGCCTATTTACGGCCGTAAACCCGGTGTCCGACCCAAGTCCATTATATATAGGGGTTGTGTAGGTCATTAATGGTTGTTGATGCCACAATAGTTCATGGTCATAGAGAGCAAGTTGTACCAGATGTTTTATACAATATATGTGTGTGCAAGCTTGTTCCAATTCTATTTCTACATTGTTTCTTACTCTATTTGATTGTGTGATTGATTGATTATTGGTAAATATCCGTTTTCAGGACCTTACAAAGCTTGAAACTTCAAGATCTTCTTAATTCCTTCACATTGCATAAAATGAACACCAAACCTCCTTCTAAGGCTCAAAAACTTGACAATGGAGGCTACAACTTGTTTTAGGGTTTGGATAACAATGGAGGCTGATAAGGAGGATAAAAAAAAGGACTTAAGGCCTTTAAATAGGGTGCAAGACCCTAAAAATTAGGGTTTCCTTCCCAGATGCCAACTCATCGAGTTGAGGCTCCCCGACTCGTCGAGTTGGTTCTTTTAATTCCCGCGATTCTTCCATCTTCAACATGGAGAGTTGGTCCCTCCAACTCGTCAAGTTTACCTAGAAATAGGGTTATTCTCAACAATTTCTCTTCAAGATTTCAGATGTTACAAAAAGTGTATGAGAGGCTGTGATGTTCAGAATAATGCGAGTATAAAATGCTTAGCAATGTAACATCGATTGTTTACAAGGAAAGCACTTGATCCTTGATACGATCTCCGACATAAAACCTTGGGAGGTGATAATGATCACATGCCCTGATGATTTTTTTGATTGAAAAGGTCGATTACATAGAAAATTTTTAGAATATAATTAGAAGTGATGTTGTGTAACGCCCGTAGATCAGGGCTAGTCAATTTATAGACGATAGGCGTCAAAAATGAATTTCTGATGAAAGATTATTTAGAATCAATAATCTTAACTAAGTTATAGTATATGTTACAAGGTTTCCGTGCATATAAAGAACGCCGAAATCTGAGTTATAACGAAGAAGTTATGACCTGTCGAAGTTTCGCGACAGAACCGGCACGACACAACGCGACGTAAAAAGTGAATTTACGTTAGAGTGATATTTAGCCATAGAAATCTAAATGAAAGTCGTATAATACATTAAACCATGAGCGTGCATAAAAAGAACGCCCAAATCTGACTTCGTATGAGGAAGTTATGATTTTTCGAAGTTTCGACTTAGCGGTATGCAGCCCGAATGCTCGATTTGAGACCGAGCGGTTTTTAGCCGAAACAATCTAAATAAGAATTGAAGATCTGATTAATTGTAGTAAAACTATAAAAAGATAGGCGAAAACGGACGTCGGATGAAGAAGTTATGATTTTATAACGAAGTTTTCTGTCCCGGCCTACTAAAAATAATTAATTAAAATAAAAGTCAAAATTAGCAGACGGAGTCTAAACAAAAGTCGTAGAGTGTAGTCTCACATACGCGTGGATATAAAGAACGTCGAAAACGGAGTTTGTATGAAGAAGATATGAATTTTCGAAGTTTATTAAATAATTAATAATTAAATTTAATTATTAAATCCCGGTATTATCCGAAGACGAGTCATCGGACTCATCCGAAGTACACCCCGTGTACTAGTGTACGCCCGGCATACAGCGAAGCATGACGACCTTCGCACTCG
This sequence comes from Lactuca sativa, assembly GCF_002870075.4. Lineage (NCBI taxonomy): Eukaryota > Viridiplantae > Streptophyta > Magnoliopsida > Asterales > Asteraceae > Lactuca > Lactuca sativa. The sequence goes on along the minus strand of NC_056624.2, from coordinate 234,562,174 downwards.
AGTTCTTCGGATGACGCATGCAGTGACGTTTAGGACGCGTACGCCTGTACGCCCCGCGTACTCCGAGGCTCCAGCCTCCTATAAATAGGATCCAAGGGAAGTCGGCTCATTTGCTCTTTTTCTCTCTTCTCTCTCCCGTTTTGCATTGTTTTGCATGCCCGAAGTGTCCCGAAGCCCCAGTATCAATCGCGAGTCCCGAAGCAAGATCTGAAGCCCCAAGAATCCCGAAGAGCGTGATTCCCAAGCCGAAGCTCTGCCCGCGGGAAGTTTGATTTTTGTGGAGATCTTCCAGATCTACCGAAGAATACTACTTCTACAAGCCGTAGTGCTGTTCGATCATCTTCTAATCAAGTGAGTGTATACTACCTTTCATAAACACGATAATAATACAAGTATGGTTTGAGTGTATTAAGTATATTGTTGTTTATATGCGTGAGTGTGTAGTTACTTTCTTCTAACACATAAATATGAAGTATTTGCTATGAAATACGTGCTATGTGTTTATATATTATTTGTCTATTTGAGATGGGCGTGGAATTGATGTTTTACACAAGTGTTAAATGATTTAAACTGTGTAAGTATTTATATCTACGAAAATGTTGGGTAGAACTTGGGTAGATGGGATAGTTGGTGACTATGGAGTTAGCACCTATTGTATAAACCTTGGCGACGATGTGACTTCGTGCCTATTTGATAAACCTTGGCGACTATGGAGTTAGCGCTTGTTGAGTAAACCTTGGCGACTATGGAGTTAGCGCTTGTTGAGTAAGCCTTGGCGACTATGGAGTTAGCACTTGTTGAGTAAGCCTTGGCGACTGTGGAGTTAGCGCTTGTTAAGTGAACCTTGGTGACTATGGAGTTAGCACCTGATAACTATGGATTTAGTACTTGATAAATAAACTTTGGCAGCAATGGAATTCGTGCCAATTCCTTACGAATAAATGAATGAAGGATAGTTGATTCTTAGGGTAAAACCTTAAGAAGATAATGGGGATGGGTAATTGGGTTGATTGTTTGCTGATTAAATATAATAATTATATTATTGTGGGTTGAAAACCCTATATGCTCACCAGGCTCCCAAGCCTGACCCACTCAGTTTTCTTTTCATTACAGGTAATGGCACAAGGGTATAAGTTGGCGGACTTGACGAGAGATTTTGGATTATAGATCAGTAGTTATAAATAACTATTGTAAGGTCTATTTTATATTGTTTATGCTTTTGGTCTGTATCGAACATGACATCTCAAGGTTTTATTATTTAATGAAAATACATTCTCTTTGAGAAATGTTTGGATAAATGGTTATCATATTTTTGTTTTTGGGAACAAATTCCGCAACAGTTTTCTTTAAACGATTAGTCTGATTTATAAAACAAAGCGTAAACAAATTGGTCTTTTCTGGCCAAGAAATTGGGGATGTCACATGTTGTTCTTCTATGTGTCACACATAGTGTGATGAATACATGTGTTTTTTTATTGTCTAAAGCTAATAACAAGAACTCCGACAATCCAGGATACTCCGAGATCAACTTATAGACGTTACTTGACTTGGTCTTCTGGGTCTTTTGCATGGTCACGATGATTATTCGTTGAGAATAAGTCTTTAGCTAATTATTTAAGCACATGTGAGAAAAATAACAAAGCATGTTACTGGCAAAAACGTTAGGAGAATACACGATAATAGTCAGGACCCTGAAGTATTCTTGAGGATCCTGATGTTTGAGGATCCTGAATGTAATTCCAGGATCTTGGCCCAAACTGACCTGCAAAAGAGGCTTACGTGTAATGGGTAGCATCATCTTAAGAGTACATACGATACATGAAAGGAGATTAGAATTATGACATCCCTTGTTCGAGAGTATGGATTAGGCATAGTTATTCATCACTAATCTATGAGTATGGATTAGACTCATTTATTCATTCTAGATCCAAGAGTAAGGATTAGATATAATCATTTATTCCTGATTCGAGAGTATGGATTTGGTAAAGTCATTCATTTCCAAATCCGACAGTATGGATTATTTCATTTTATAGGATTCAGATGTGAGGATCGACGAGATGGGTTAGATTGCTTATATGCGATATATTTTCATTAATGATCTTGTAGGTTTTAAGATGTATATAATATAACATTGTAGGATTGAAATCCTTATGTACTGACTAGGTTTCCCAATGTGACCCACTCACTTTCTTTGTATCACGGGTATCGATACAAAGGTACTTGATGTTTGGATATGATGAGAGAATAAATGAAATATTGTCCATTACATATCGTAAGGCCTTTAATACTTTCGTTATGCTTATGTTTCTGTATTGACAATCACATCCCAAAATTTTATTAATGAAACACATTTCTTTGAAAATGCTTGGTAATAATATTATCAAATTATTGGGAACAAATTTTGCATTATAATTCTTTAAAAAAGATACTCTTAAATCAAATAAGCATAACTAAAATCGGTCTTTTTGTCTGTGAAAATGGGGATGTCACAGTTTGTTTTGTTACTTTTATGTTAAAATAGTGAGGTTTAATTCTAGTATTCATCGTGGTGTTAGCAACCCTAGTTTCAGGAAGTTATTATTTAGTTTTGTTAGGTTATTATTTGATTTAGGTTCTAGCTATAACTACAATATCTTTTGGTCTTTAAAAACCCTAGTTTTGAGGATTTCATTTTCTTGTTTGATACGTTATATTTTGGGACCGATTTATCATTTTTGTTAGATATTTTGTTGTTATTTATGTTTATCTAGTATTCTCATGTTTGAACTTGATCCATCTTCTTGCTAATTTAAGCTTTCTGGGAATGAATTCTAAGACTAATTTGCTTAGGTTTTTGAGTTTTGAAAATACTTTTTGGTAGAGAAATTATATAAAATAAGGAAAGTGAATTTGAACACAAGGATGCTTGCTAGGTGTTCGATTTAATGTCTCAAAGAAACTATACCATGTGAATATTCATTTCTTTCTTGGTGTGTTATTATATATATATATATATATATATATATATATATATATATATGTGTGTGTGTGTGTGTGTGTGTGTGTGTGACAAGTACCGATGTATTTGTTTATAACAATGATCAATGGTTCCTTTCTTCAGATAAACATATGTGTGTGTGTGTCTGTGGTAAGTATGTTAAGAATGATATGTTTCTCATGAGTCATATGGAAGTTATAATCGTGGCATATATGATTATCTTAATCCCAATTACAAATGGGATTCAAATGAACAAACACCACAAATGGATGAGATAAGAAAGAAGTATGTTGGTAAGATATTATTTTTTAACTTTAGTTTGTGCAAACAAAATTTTGGACAATTCTTGAGTCTTTGATCAATTGACAACTTATAATACGAAAAATATTTATAGTGAAGTTCATTTGTATGATGTTGAAATTGATAAAAATGATTTCTTCTTGATAACTGATTTTAATCAAACATGCTCCATGAATCGATTCCTATAGTAGAACCATCTAGATCATCTAAATCGATTTCAAGAGTAGAAGAAAATTTTGTTGAACTGTTCAGTAATGTTTAAGTGTTAATCATCATTGAAGTGTAGGTTCATTATTATTTAAATTTTGATCCAATATGGACATTAATTGAAAGGTATACATTGACCACCAGTGCGAACGCCTACATCAGCACCAACATTTCAAGACATTATCAGTGTTAGCATGAAGATCTGCATCATCGTGTAGTTAAATAATCTAATGTAATCTTTGTATATTAGGTACTTATACACATATGTATAGAATAGATATATCCTTGTGATAAGGATCGGTTCTTAGTATAAGTTAGATACAATCCCTTCAATCAAGGGATATACTAATATAAGTTAGTATATATAAAATATTAGGGTGAAACCCTAGTTTAAATCTTGCTGACCATCTTTATAACAACTCGTTTTCTTGGTGAAAACAAATCCTTTCTTGGTGACAGACAATTTGGTGAATATTTCGTGTTCTTTACTTTTTCTTTTTTTTATTTGATTAGTTAGTGTGTTCTTATTTATTATACTTGAAGTGTATCTGATTGATACAAACATTCAATTGGTATCAGAGCAGGTTTTTGATACACTCAAGTAATCATGTCAACTTCTTATAATCCTAAATCAACTTCTTGAAATAAGATTCCTCTGTTTGATGAACTCAACTTCACTTCATGGAAATCAAAGGCCATGGATGCTCTTGAGATCATGCACTTCAACATGCTCGACATCATCAACAAAGGTCCCATCTTCGTTATGCATCATTCATCCAATGATGGTGCATCTAATAGTAAGCTAAAGAAGAAATGTGTGTCGTGATACGACAAGGAAGAGAAAAGGATGTTGAATCTCGATGTAATGGAGAGAGTTACTATTGGAAACACACTTCCTTATTATGTCTATTGTTTGGCTTAAAACTACTCAACTGCTCAAGAGATGATGATAATACTGTCATCTACTTGTGACAAGTAAAACCTATCAGATGACAAATCTTCAAACGGTAAGTGTCTGTGACAACCCGAAACTTTTATTCTGTAAAGATTGGTCAATTCAATCAATATTAAACTCGATTCCATTACCTTTTAACACCGTTTAAGGGTTCGTTTAAGTGTTCAAAGCTTGAGTACAACCGGGAATGAGATTAGGAATGAGTCAACAAGTCGTATAGGGACACAATCAGGCGATACACCCTCTTGGGAGGTGTGTACGGCCGAACACACGAGTGTGCGGCCGCACACCCACCCCCCCCCCCCCCAGCCGCACACTCACCTCTATAAATAGGGGGATACCCCTTCATTCACTCTTTTCCCTCCTTGGCTGCACTCTACTTTCTCTCTCTAGAATCTTCATTCAAGAACACTCCAAAGGCCTCAAAAACATGAAGTATTCCAACATCTAACTTGATTTACTTGTAAGACATCTTGATCTAAGCCTAAATTCATCATGTACTTCATTCTTTGAAGGTGTACGATCGCACACCTTCATAAGGTGGCAGTACACACCTAACAGACTCTCTAAAGTGAGAGTTTGGCCCTCATCTAGTAGCTTGGACTTGGTATTAAACCTGAATCACCTGAAAATCGACATTTTGGGCTGTGATGAAGAGTGTACGGCTACACACCCCTATGTACGGCCGCACACACACCCTGTACAACCGCACACTCCTATGTACGGTCGCACACACACGCTTATGGCCTTACACCCACTTTAATGCTCATATTTGGCCTGAAACTTGCAAAACCACTAAGTATGGGACCTAGAACACTCCTTGGATGCTTGTAGAACATTGGAAATGCCTCAAAAGCACTTCCCATCATGAGTGTACGTCCGTACTCTCGTGGGCCATACACCCATGGCTGTACACACCCTTAGGGTGGCCATACAACTCCCTCGTTTAATCATTTATGGTTCCGAAACTTAATTCAAGCATTTCCAGGTCCTTAGAGTGGTTTCCTGTCATGTTTAGTCATGGAATACCTTAATCTAATACATATATGTGTTACTATATATTAATAGGATCCACTTGCTTACAAAACGTCAATTGACACTCATCAATCATACCAATCGTACATTCGGATCCTACGTTAAACTGTGAGTTCATACCCCTATGCTTTTAAAGTTTTTTAAACGTTTTCAGGGGGAATATGTCATACCCCAAAACCATTAACGGCAGAAACGTTCTGGGGCGGAGGACATCATGTACAATATCACAACAATGAATAGTAGTAAACAAGCAACAACATCATCCATTGCATTAATAATATAATTTCATACAAGTATGTTCTGGCAAGTTATATAGACACCAAAATACATATCAAAATAAAAGACGAGTCTTGAACGAACTCCATCTTCTCAAAAACCTGGAACTTGTATCTGTCTACTGGTGACCTGAGAATACAAGTTATTTTGAAAGTGAGTATCAGCTTTAAAGCTAGTGAGATCATAAGTATATTAGTGTGTGTATTTGTATGAAAGTATTTGTAAGATGTTTTGTACTATCCTAGAAAACCCTATGTTTCCTATCAAAAGTAGCCTTCTACCAAGGCATCTAGTATATGTATGTGTGTCTCTTGTAAGAGTGTGTATTTTCACAAGTCTGACTATCATTAACCAAAAATATAGTTTTTACATTACCGTGCATCGTGTGAATGTTCACGAAGTGAATGTAGTATTGTAATAAGTAACTACTGTTGTACTAACTACCTTAAACCAATTGTAATTTAAATTAACATGTGATCGTCCTGTATCCTGCTACCGAATCTAATAAAACGACGATGTAAGACGCCGTAAAAAATGACATTTGGCACCCGTAGACTTACAAATCCCATTGTAGCGAGCAACAAGGTGTAGGATAGTCAATCCAGTGTAGATCTAGAAGCAAACTCATATGCTCCCCAATTAAGGAGATTCTTGATACAAAAACGGTCATGGCAGGTAGTGCCATGCCCCATTTAATGGCTCACATAACTGCATGAATGTATATGTAATGTATGTGCTAGCTGTGTTCTTTCTCTCTTTAGCCTGTTTGTACTATAATGTTCTGCGTGTAGTAGCTGTAATGTGTGTTCTCTCTCTATCTAGCATGTATTGTAATGTTCTGTATGTACTAGCTGTATTGTGTGTTCTCTCACTCTCTAGTAGGTTTTGTAATGTTCTGTATGTACTAGCTGTATTGTGTGTTCTCTCTCTATCTAGCAGGTATTGAATCATGAATGAACTGACTCATTGTATGTTTCATTGTTCTAGTAATAGTTTTAGTATCTTCCTCTAGCTTCTGGATCTCGCCCCTCGGCAGTACTCCTCAATCATGAGGTCTTTCAAGGTTTCCCAGCCCATAGAATTAGCCACTATGAGAGATAGTGACTTAACATGGCTATTCCACCATGTTAGAGCTTTTGTTTCAAAGGTGCAAGCAGCAAACTTGACCTTGGTCTCCTCCAGACAGGAGCAGATATCGAAAACCGATTCGGTTTTCTCGAACCATTGCGAGAGGGCAATGACTCCGCTAGTCCCTTTGAAGGACAAGGGCTTTCAGTTGGTGAAGTCCTTGTAAGAGCACTATTTTAAGCGCACAAGGATTTCACCATGAGTAGACAGGACAGGGGTTCCTCCTCCAGTGGAACCAGATGAATGATATTGAGTTGTGGCTGTAGCCACAGCTGCAGCTACAGCAGCATTTAAGGTTGTCGTGTCGAACTGAGGAGTAGGTGGCTGAGGTGGTAGTATCGTTGTTCATTATTAGGGTTTTGCCTTGGATTTCTGTGAGGCGGCATCTTTGATGTATAAGTTTATGAATACAAAAACATTGATAAGAATTTAATGGAAGAATTGATGAGAATGACTCATGGACTAACTCTTCATAGCCCAACAGTACGATTGAATGTAGATCTAGAACTAATAGATGATCACATTTGGATAATAATTCCTATAAGATTAGGTACCTATCAATATTACTGGAATTACAGATATAACAAGTTCGGGAAAAACGGCCAACAAAAAGAGACCTTACATCAACCAAAATGGGAAAATTTTCACATAATTACAACCTAACCAAGACCTAACTGGCCTATTATTTACAAGGATATGGAATTAGACCAGAGTTTTACATAACTAGGTTATATCCAAAAGAGAGAAGTTGATGAGAATCTATCGGCGACGAGAACTACCAGAGTGAGTTCTTGATCCCGACAGAAGACGTTCTATGTCCCTCACGCGCCTATCAAATCTTGCTTGCTGAGCTTGAAGTTCCCTGACTTCAGCTTGGGTTTCAGCAAGTTCCCTCTGAAGAGATACATTGTGGACTAGAGTCCTTTCATGAGCAGACTCTAGCTGGCGAATGCGGACTGTGTTAACGACAGAGTTGGCGTCAATCTCCACGACTCGGCTGATAGCCGCTCGACCCTGCTCCGTGTTCCGAGCAATCCTACAAACTATGATGGATAGGACTCTGTCAGCGGAACCTCCCTCAATAAGGTTGTAGAAGCTTTTGTCTCCATTGTAGGGATAGGTTGTCCTTGTTCCTGACTCCATCTATTCAAGTTCGTGGCCCACAGAGGTATGGGTCCGTGAAATGCTAGACGAGGGTTTGGGTTTTGATCAGCTGGAGGTAGGTTATTGACTTCTGGCTCTGAGTCAGAACCATCAGAAAATCCCTCACCTTCATGATCATCCAAAGGGATTGGGTAATCATCTTCTGGTTCTTCTTCCAGCCATCCTGCATTGCCGTGGTTGGGGTAGTACAGGTCTCCGGGAAGGTGGAATTCAGCCATTAAATCTACACGTGAAGAGAGGTATAAGAATCTAGTACATAAGTAGCTTGTAGTAACACAAAATACTCCTATAGTATTTTAAGTTTAGGTTCTATTGTTCTCATTGTGGTATTGTGGGTAAGTTTTTAGACTTGTTGAAATCTCACAACCATACTTAGACACATGCTAGTCAACCCCCGGATAATATAGTTGATCATGCTATATCTTCCCAGTTTTGACTACATGTCTCTAAGTCTACTTGTGCTGCCCAACAATCGTAATACTTTTGTACTGTCTTAGTGACACTGATTTTAGTATGAATGCAGGCACGTATAGTTAATTAAATATTTTAATATTTAAAGTATAAACACTTGGTCAGAGTATTTTTATCCCATTGTATTTATTGTTAGTATATCTTTTATGGGTTGATATACTCAATTCACTATAAACAATGCTCTGATACCAATCTGTCACACCCCAAAACCATGAACGGCGGAAACGTTCTGGGGTGGAGGACGTCATGTACAATATCACAACAATGAATAGTAGTAAACAAGCAACAACATCATCCATTGCATTAATAATATAATTTCATACAAGTGTGTTTTTTCAAGTTATATAGACACCAAAATACATATCAAAATAAAAGACGAGTTTTGAACGAACTCCATCTTCTCAAAAACCTGGCACCTGTACCTGTCTACTGGTGACCTGAGAATACAAGTTATTTTGAAAGCGTGTATCAGCTTTAAAGCTGGTGAGATCATAAGTATATTAGTTTCTGTATTTGTATGAAAGTATGTGTAAGATGTTTTGTACTATCCTAGAAAACCCTATGTTTCCTACCAAAAGTAGCCTTCTACCAAGGCATCTAGTATATGTATGTGTGTCTCTTGTAAGAGTGTGTATTTTCCCAAGTCTGACTATCATTAACAAAAAATATAGTTTTTACATTACCATGCATCGTGTGAATGTTCATGAAGTGAATGTAATGGGGAAATAATATAGTACTGTAGTATTGTAATAAGTAACTAATGTTGTACTAACTACCTTAAACCAATTGTAATTTAAAGTAACATGTGATCGGGCTATATCCTGCTACCGATTCTAGTAAAACGACGATGTAAGATGCCGTAAGAAATGACATTTGGCACCCGTAGACTTGCAAGTCCCACTGTAGCGAGCAGCAAGGTGTAGGATAGTCAATCCAGCATAGATCTATATGAAAACTCATACGCTCCTCAATTAAGGAGATTCTTGATACAAAAATGGTCATGGCAGGTAGTGCCATGCCCCGTTTAATGGCTCACATAACTGCATGAATGTATATGTAATGTATGTGCTAGTTGTATTGTGTGTTCTTTCTCTGTCTAGTCTGTATGTACTGTAATGTTCTGCATGTACTAGCTGTAATGTGTGTTCTCTCTCTATCTAGCATGTATTGTAATATTCTGTATGTACTACCTGTATTGTGTGTTCTTTCTCTATCTAGTAGGTATTGACTCATGAATGAACTGACTCATTGTATCTTTCATTGTTCTAGTAATAGTTTAGTGTCTTCCTAAACTACCCCTATAGTAGCTTACTAGTAATGTATGATCATGTTTTTATACCCTTGCTACCCAAAGGGATGTGTTGGGCTGAAGTTTATTTTGATGTTGCGTCTTTTGGGCTCGATAGTATAAGTTATTTTGTATTCCAGTTTGGGCATGTCCAACCGTGAGCCTTTTTATGTTTAATATATAAGTATATGCTTGCATGCATATTAGGTTAACGATTTACAGATTAACGAAATAGCGATTCATCTAGAGCATAACAGGTTTCTTTAATCGTTCTTGTAACCTACCAATCCTCTACAGTTGATGTTCTTAATCGAGCTCTTCTGAGGATTTTGTTTAATCATTCGACTCGTTTGATTCAATCTTGTCTTGTTCTTATTATTGCGTTCTTACAGTTTTATATTTACATACTTGTTCAAGATCTAATCGATCTTCATTGATTAAAGGTTATTTTTAATCCCATCAATTGGTATCAGAGCAGGAGGCTGTGTAATTGATACACATCTTTTCTGTGAAAAAGATTTCCATTAGGGTTTTTCCGCAACTATCGATATTTATTGAGCCGTCATCTCTTTATTGATGTATCTTGATATTTATTGTTTTGCCCTAATATGCTTTATTACAAGTCTGATCTTTGAACAGGTTTTTACGATCATAATGGACGCGACGCAATCAAACCCTATTAATATTTCCAACAGCATCGGTTCGACGACAAAGATTCCAATCTTATACACCCATGACTATGAAGTATGGGCGCATCACTTTGAAGACTACGTGATTGGATCAGAGGATAATGGGTACCTCATATGGGAAGCCATCATCAATGGACCGTTTTCTCATTCTGCAACGTCCAGAATCATTAAGACACAAAAGGAGTACAATGATCTGCTAAAGGACGTGAAGGATATTGCACAAGATGAAAAGGACAAATTCCAGTGCAATATTAAGGCGTTAAGGTTGATCAAATTTGCCCTTCAGTCCGACACATTCAGATTAGTCAGCTCATGCACGACAGCAAAGGAAGTTTGGGATAGACTTCGTGAACTGTATTCTACAGACGAGGATCTTGAACATTCTATCCAAACTTTGCTTTTATCTGAGTTTGGAGAATTCAGGCAAGGGGCCGAAGAAACGGTGACCCAGACGTTTGATCGCTTCAATCATCTTCTCAGCAAGATGATCAAACACGATATTGAAAGGAAGCTTATCGAACAGAAGGTTACTTTCTTGAATGGACTGAGGTCAGAATGGAGAGCAGTGGTTTCCACAGTCAAAGCCCATGAGCAGTTTAAATCATACTCTTTGGCGAAACTGGTGGGTATTCTCAAGTCCCAAGAAAAGATTGTGCTGCAAGAGAAGAACGTCGTTTTGAGTCTTGGTTCGTTGGCCCTCTTATTTAAAAGTAAAGCTGTGATGGAGGATGAAGACCTCAACTTGGAGGAATATGACCTCACGTCTGAGGATTATGCCATGATGGTGTCCAATCCTAAGAGGTTCATAAAGAAGAGATTCCCCAGCAACAAAAATCGAAACTGGCAGGGGAGTTACAGCTCTGAAAAGGTGAACAATGAACCGAAGGCTGAGGAGCCCAAGAAGGAACCGAAGGTGGATGGCGATTCCGGAGTAAGCTGTTTCTACTGTGGTGGGAAAAACCACTATGCTAAGGACTGTGTTCTTAAGAAGATGGCTAAAAAGGATGATGGAAATGATGAGGAAGCTGTGTTGCAGAAGAGACTGGATGAGTTGAGAAAGAAGAAGTCTACCGCTAACCCTTCTGTTAATGCTCTTATTGTGCAGGGTTCGGTTAATGATGACGAGTTCGGTAGCACAGAAGTTTGGTCTACCGACTCAGAAGACGATGAAGTGAGGAAGCCTACCCATGGAAAGGCTTATGTGGCTAAGGAGGAAAGCAGTGGAGGAAGATGCTTCATGGTGACTGACATATCTCAAATGAGGGGATACAACACCGATGGTGGAAGCGATGGACCGAAGGTGCAGGAGGACATGTGCTTTACGGCCAAACCACTCAGCCAGCAGTTCAATGAGCTCGATGAACTGATAAAGAAGGTACAATCTGTTTTTATTTCATCTAAAGTACCACCATCCTCAAATGAGAAAGAACTAAAAAACGTTAATACAAGAATTTCTCATCTAGATAGTAGCTTAACTCAAACTCGAGTCACCAATTCTAACCTAACTGATCAATTAAGCAGGGTGGCGTCGAAGAGTGAGGAGCGGAGAATGTGGATCGAGTTGAAGGAGTCTGAATTAGTTAAAGTTAAAGATGAAAACATTTACTTGCAAAGAGATAATTTAAAATTGTTAAAACAGCGGAATGTTTTTTGTTTAATTGCAAAACGTCTATATTCTAATATTACTCAGCTTCACCTAGACTGTGAAATAGGCCAAAAGATCCATCGCATGATTTTGCCCTTCCTAGAGTTTAAGGAGGATGAAATCGATGCCGAAGCCTACAATTGTGAGAGTGTGATATCGTCTGATGATATCAATCCGACCTACATGTATGGACTGGACAAAATTGAGTCCTTCATTAAATCCAAGGACCACAAGGACATGCTCAAAAATCTTTTGGATGAAAATGATAGACTTAAACTGAGAACCGAAACCATACAAAAATTTGACTCTTTAAACGCCAACGTAAGCTTAGAAAACAAAATTGATGTTGAAAATGCATCTGAGCTTAACGAGGACGACAACATGAGTGAAATTTCTGTAGAGGACACGGTTGACTGCTCAGAATTTGTTAAAAGCGAACCTGAAAACCACAAAAATCTTATTTCTGAAAATTCTGTGGAGTTCGTTCGATTGTCCCAACAAAAGTCCCCGAAATTAGCAGAGAAAGCAGTTGTGTATCAAAAGGTCAGGACCACTCCGAATCAAGTATACAAGGTAACTGGAGTAACCGAACATCAAACAGCTGAACTCACAACTATTGTGAACGAAGACAATGCTGATGGCTGTGATGAGTACTTCTGGGAAGCTCCAATAGATAATGCAAACGAAACTGTTGGCTTATCTGAAAGAACCTCCTGGATGAGTAAAGGAAGATACATACCTGAACCCATGAATAAGCCGGATAATTTCAATGAGCCTAGCACCAGTGGTACGAAAGACATTCCTCAGGAGGATGAAAGTTCGACAAAAGAAGACGCTCCCTCTACTCCCTCAACTCAAAGTGAAACTCCTTCAGACACTCCCTCTGCTCCCTCGGCTCAAAGTAAAATTCCTACAGTTCAAAAGGAACCAGCCAAGGAGAAACCGAAAACGAAAGCTAATGTTCATCATCAACCAAAGCAGATGAGGAATAAGAAGAGAGAAAGGAACCAAAGATACAGGAAGAATCTCTCTGAAAGGAGACAATTCTGGCAATCCCAGAATGCATACTTCTCACATCAAGATAAGAATCTGAAGTATGAAAACAATCCTGTTGGAAAGCCTGAGAGTCACAATAACCAAAAGCCAAGGTTCAGTTCACAAGATAACACCAACCGAAAACAAACGTTCGGTTCTGAGAAAGACTTCAACCGAAAGCCAAGGTTCGGTTCACAAGACGATTTCAACCGAAAGCAAAGGTTCGGTCCTGAAGTTAAAAGAGATCAAAACTCTAAGGTCTGTCCTTCAAATGATCAAAAGCAAAAGGATCACCTAGAGTCTGCAGCCAAGAACTTCTCTCCATCTAAACCCATTTCTTCCACTACTTCCAATTCTTCTACTGAACCAACTTCTTCTACTTCTTCTAATTCTTCTACTTCCACCAATTCATCTCCATCTTGCTCTAAAGCTAATTCCGTTCGTTCTCAAAAATCTCATCCATCCGCTGAACAAAAGGGCAAACAGAAGGTCAATGAATCTAAACCAGGGTCCAAACCGAACACATCCAATCCTAATAAGATAAAAGTGTTTACCATTAAAAAGAAAGATGAAACAACTCTCATAAAACGAACATATCTAGTTGACATCTCTCTTACTGTTCCTGTTCCCATGAAAAGCTCACGAGGACCCAAGAAACTTTGGGTTCCTAAATCTGCTTAATTTTTGCAGGTTATAAGTGACGAGCAGTTCGACGAAGAATGGTACATCGATAGTGGCTGCTCACGTCACATGATAGGGAGGAAAGAGGAGCTCAGGGAATATAGATCTCTTGCAAATGGTGGCAACGTCAAGTTTAGAAATAATTCTTTCGGCACCATAAAGGGATACGGGATGATAACAAATGGTGACTTTACTATAAGGAAGGTTGCCTATGTGGAAGGACTACAACACAACCTCATCAGTGTATCTCAGCTTGTTGGAGGTACATGTCTCAAAGTCTCATTCGATGATGAAGGTTCTGAAATCATAGAGAAAAAGACAAAGAAAGTGATTCTCAAGTCAGAGCGAAAGGGTGAAATGTTTCCTCTAAACATGAAACCCATCAAAGGAAACCCAGCCATATGCCTGTTATCAAAAGCTCAATCTGACGAAAGCTGGTTGTGGCACCGAAGACTCTCTCATCTCAACTTTAAAGATATCAACCGACTTGTCACTGGAGGTCATGTTAGGGGTCTTCCATTGCTCAAGTTCGACAGAGAGCATTTGTGTGCTGCATGCGAAATGGGGAAGCAGAGTCGTCAAAGTCACCCATCTGTAATCAACACAAAAGTTGTTGAACCACTCGAATTACTTCATATCGATTTGTGTGGTCCTTCATCTATCGAAAGCATCGGTGGTAGCAAGTATATTCTTGTTATTGTTGATGACTTTTCACGATTTACATGGGTGTTCTTTCTAAAGCTCAAATCTGAAGCGACTCAAAAGCTGAAAGTGTTTATCAAGCAAATTGAAGTACAACTCAAGAAGGTTGTTCGCAGCATCAGGAGCGACAATGGTCTTGAATTCAAGAACAGGGAGTTTGAAGAGTTTCTTGCAGAAAAGGGAATTAGTCACAATTTCTCAGCTCCTTACACACCATAGCAGAACGGAATTGTCGAAAGACGAAACCGATCTCTGTGTGAAGCTGCCCGAACTATGCTAAGTTTCGCTTCCTTACCTCTTTATTTTTGGGCTGATGTTATTTCTACTGCTTGTTTTACACAGAACAGGTCTTACCTCAACAAACGATTCACGCTCACACCATACGAGATTCTCAATAACAGAAAGCCTAATGTGAAATTTTTCCACGTGTTCGGCTCAAGGTGTTTCATCTTTAATTCTAAAGAACACCGCAACAAGTTCGACGTCAAAGCCGACGAGGGAATTTTTCTGGGATACTCGCTCACATCCAAGGCATACAGGGTCCTAAACAAGCGTTCGAGAAGGATTGAAGAGACATACTACGTGACCTTTGACGATAGCTATGTCAAAAAGCTACAGGCCACAGAAGACACCGCTGGGGAAATCTTTCCTCAAACTGGCCAAGTCACAGTCTCGATCGCTAACTTATATGATAAATTTCTGGAACTCTTTGACGAACCAGAGAAAGCTTCTCTCTCAGAAGCAGGTGCAGCTGACAACAAAGTTGATCATATGAAGCGGATTGTCGAAGATGCTGCAAGAAGAATGCATGAAGGAGAATCGCCCACTGATGACTCTCCATCCAACAATTCTTCAGTCGAGGGGGAGCCAAGCTCTCGTGACGAGGGGGAATCAAGCTCACAAGTCCAGGGGGAGCCAAGTTCTACAACTTCAACCGAAGGTCCTTCACCAACCGAAGGTGCTTCTCCAACCGAAGGCCCTTCACCAACCGAAGGTGTCTCTCCAACCGAAGGTGCTTCAAAGTCTGAAAGTCCAGCACCACAAGAAACCCCTGAACCTCAAGTTACTCAAAGCTCATCAATTGAGGGGGAGCATGCTGATATGACGCTTGATTACGATAGCCAATCTGAACCAGAAAAAATGATCAATGCTGAACTAGATCCAACCTTTGATCCGAATTACCCTCCTCTTACAAAATGGACCAGAGATCATCCTATCTCTCAAGTAGTTGGTGATGTATCTGAAAAGGTTCTGACCCGATCACAACTGAAGGCCAAACAGACATCCTTATTTTCAAAGGTCGAGTTTTGTATGTTTAACTCATTCGTATCAAAAGTTGAACCGAAGACAGTTAACACTGCCCTCGATCACTCTGATTGGGTTCAAGCAATGCAAGACGAACTGAACGAATTTGAAAGGAACAAAGTCTGGCGCCTCATTCCAACTCCTCCAGATGCTTCGGTTGTTGGTCTCAAATGGGTTTTCAGGAACAAAATGGACAAGGAAGGTAATGTAATAAGGAACAAGGCTCGTCTGGTTGTAAAGGGATACTGTCAGGAGGAAGGGATAGATTATGAAGAGATGTTCGCTCCAGTAGCTAGGCAAGAATCTGTTAGAATATTTCTGGATTATGCTGCTCACAAAAACTTTGAAGTTTTCCAAATGGACGTCAAGTGTGCATTTCTCAATGGAGAACTCGAAGAAACTGTGTATGTGGAGCAACCTCCTGGGTTCGTAAACGAAAAGTATCCAAATCATTGCTATATTCTGGATAAAGCTGTGTACGGCCTCAAACAAGCTCCGAGAGCCTGGTATGAAACGCTTACAAAATTTTTAAAGATGTCTAAATTTAAACAAGGTTCGGTTGACCCAACCTTCTTTCGCAAAAAGGAAGGTAACCACCTTATGATAGTTCAAATTTATGTCGATGACATCATCTTTGGCTCCACGAATCCCGGCTTAACAGCTAAATTCAGAAAGTTGATGGAGACTAAGTTTGAAATGAGCTCAATGGGTCCTATTAAATTTTTCCTTGGTTTAAATATAAGACAGGGACCCGAAGGCATCTTTATCAATCAGGAAGCTTACACGAAGACTCTCCTAGCAAAGTTTGGCATGATGGGAGACTCCAAAGTCAAAGTCCCAATGGCATTCGGCACCAAGCTTACCCCATCTCTAGACAAACCGGCTGTCGATATCATGCTCTATCGTCAAATGATAGGCTCACTAATGTATCTTACTGCTAGCATGCCTGATATCATGTTTTATGTGTGTTATTGTGCTCGATTTCAGGCAAACCCTCGCGAACCTCACATGCTGGCAGTGAAGAACATCTTACGCTATCTCAAGCGAACCACCTCTTTAGGTCTATGGTATCCATCCAACTCAGGCTTCTTCGTTCAAGCCTATTTTGATGCTGACCTTGGAGGATGTGGACTCGACAGAAAAAGCACAACTGGTGGCTGTCAATTCCTTGACGGGAAGTTGGTCAGCTGGCAATCCAAGAAACAAACGTGTGTGTTGTTGTCTACTGCCGAAGCGGAATACATTGCCGCTGCATCCTGCACATCACAAGTGATTTGGATCCAAAGTCAACTTCGAGACTATGGACTCAATATGAAGAAGATCCCACTATATTGTGACTCTGAAAGTGCAATTAGGATCTGTCATAACCCAGTGCAACACTCTAAAACCAAACACATAGCACTGAGGTATCACCTCATCAAAGATCATGTGGAAGATGGAAATGTCGAAGTTCACTTCGTAAGAACCACTGATCAACTGGCTGACGTCTTTACCAAAGCTCTTCCTAAAGCATCTTTCAACAAAATATTGCAAGGGCTAGGTATGATGGAATCAGAGTCAGTACCTCACACTACCTCTCCACCTCAAACGTAAGAAGCGAAAACAACCGAACGTTCGAGTTCGGTTAAACCATCTGACTCGCTCATCACTTCAAAGGTAGTTTTTCTCTGTTGTATATTCCTTGTACAAAATTGTTTTTCTTTATGTAAAAAGTTTTTTTTTTAAATTGCATGTCTAAACTCCTTGGTTTCTTAAAATTTTCCAAAACCGAAACCTACCGAAGGTTCGGGTTCGGTTTTACAAAATTTTGTTGAACCGAAATCAACCGAAGGTTCGGGTTCGGTTTTTCAAAATTTTCCTGAACCGAAACCAACTGAACGCTCGGGTTCGGTTTTTCAAAATTTTCTGGAACCGAGACCAACCGAACGCTCGGGTTCGGTTTTTCATCTTTTTCCCAACTGAAACCAACCGAACGTTCGGGTTCGGTTTTTCATTTTTTTTCCAAAGTTTTTTTTAAGTCTTATTTTTTTTTTCTACTTAATTTTTTTAACTTCTTTTATTTTTTTTAATTTCTTTTATAAATCTCAAAAACCCCAAAAATATTTTTCTCTTTTACTTTTTCTTGTGTGTTTGTTTGTTTATGGGGATATTATTGATGAATTACTTAAGTGTCCCTAGAAGCATGCTGCTGTATGCGTCCCAAGCCTCATAAGATTTTGAATAATAGCCTTCATGACCTGGTATACACAAACCTTGTCTTCCCAATAAGGCTAACACATTTATTCTAATCGTGAGCTACCTCACTCTCTTCTCACATGAGTTAAGAGTTTCCTGCTTGGTCCTTATTTTCGCAGCAGAGGTACTATGTTTTCTTACACCATCCCCATTACACTTCTCCATTACATTCGGTTCATCATCGTAACCCTTGAGACTCTCAGAAATTACCACTGAGGTTTATGGTTACAAAACATCTGTGTTTATGATCTTAGTTTCGTGTCACTACGAGCTGAGTGAAACCCAAAATTCAACACCAAAGAATTGACGGTGAACAATTAATTTGCTCAAGCTTTCACCAAAGAATTAACGAATGTACCCTCATGAAATCTCAATTCTCTTTTGCGTGATTCCTATGAAATTGTTAAACCCCATAACATTTCTTCCCTTGGGATCCAATTTTTAATTTTTTTTGAGATTTTATATTTATCCAAGCCACTTTAAAATAAAAACTCCTACCTACTTGTTCAACAGACTACACCGGTCTCACAAGTACTTTGTTCACTTTCTTTCTTATTTCAAGATTAGAATAGCTGAATCAAAGCGAAAGCCACCCTTATTTAGCCTAATTAAAAGAAGCCTTTCAACATTTATTAATAAATGTTTGATCGTAATTCAACGGGAATCCACATTAACACTTTAAGGTCTCTCTTGACCTTAAAGGAAGAGATTTGTGCCCGGGATCATCAGTTTCGTGTCATTACTGACATCACAGAAAATCCCTAAAAGAGTTGCTTTATTTCTTTTTCTTTTACACTCTTTGCACGAAAATCCTTGATTTTCCAAGATTCCGTTACTAATTATTTACAGGCTGTATTATTACTTGGTGGTTCATTATGGAGTTGTGGTCAAAATCAATCCACGTGGGCATTTACTTCAAAACATGCCGTTTAAAAGGATAAGAAGAAAGGATGCTGACTCGGCGGGAGTTAAAGGGATTAAAATTCAAACGACGGTAAAAAGGGGCGCGTGTGAATTTGAAACGGCCCTGATTTTACTGACATTTTGGACGCGTGTGCGACATCCAAGCGTCATCATTTTGGCAATTAAAGGCGCGTGAGGAATTGGAACGGTTTTCTCTCTGAAACGGCGCTTGTTGGGCGGCGTGATCCTAGGAATCTGACACTCTCTCTCCTACGTGATCATCGCACGCCTCAACTATCATCCATCTGTCACAGAGGAAACCTTTTCTTATTTCCATAGAAGATTTGAAATGATTTTCCTCTCTCATATCACCCACTATAAAAGGCCGTCTACCATACCTTTTACCTCTTTACTGCCTCCGAAATTTCCAAAGCACAAATACTCCCAAACAGCTCTCCTGTTCATCATCTTCTCCAAAACTTCAACAATGGCTGAATCTTCTTCTGTCCATGCTACTTCACAAATCCTCCCCATCCGCCCACAGCAATGTATGGTGATTGACCTTAACCCACTGGCGTACGACTCCTACATGTCACCGGTCATAGAATGTTTGAAGTACTCCCAACTTGCTCCAGCACTCTCAAGAATTGAATCTGTGCCAATGGTGGCCCTATCGCAGGTTTATGCGACTGCTTACTACGACAAGGCAGTCGACCGGGTGTTCTTCGAAATTGCAGAACACAAGACTTCCTTTTCTCGCCCACGATTCTGCACCATGCTTGGGTTTGCTGTTGACCCATCGAGAATAAACCCGGAGACGATTCCGGTTGGCTTTCTGTATAACATGTTTTACAACATGGGATACACAGAGGTTCTCACCTTTGTCGCTAAGTTTAAAAAGTCTTGCCTGCCGCCACAGTGGAATGGCCTATTTACAGTTCTTTTCAAAGGCCTGTCAGAACGGAGCTCAGGATCCGACGGTGCAAGTCGTCTCTTCCTGTCAATAATGTACGGGGTCTACAACGGGATTAACCTGGACTATGGGTTGGTCCTATGGCAACAGCTCATCCAGAGCCTCTCTTCATCATCCCGACACTCTGAGGTGTCGTTGGCCCGGTTCTGGATCTTGATTACAAAATGGGCGATGGACAAGTTTGAAATCCCAACTGCTGCCGGTGCATCGATGTCTTCTGTGGGTACGTTTCACACCAAGAAGATCATCGTCTCAGATGCATCGAAATTTTCTTTCATTGGCTCCATCCCAGAGACAATGTATGCAGACATGCCCTCTGACAGCAGATTGATTCGGACGATCAAGGAGTTTAGGCCAACTGGTCCTAGGGAACTGACACCGGATATGCTCAGGTCTATCCATGATGCTGATAAACCGACGAACAGGGGAAAAAAGGCTGAAAAAGGGAAGCAAGCGTCCAAAGCTCCAAAGGGACCTTCTCCCAAAAAGAGGAAACAAACGAAGGCTGCACAGTCCTCACAGCCGAAGAGGAGGAAGACACAACCGAAGCGCAAGCTTGTTATTCCCTCTTCTTCAAGCGATTCTGAGGGAGGGAGTTCAGATTCTGAAGGTTCTCAAGGAGAAGAATCTCCTCAACGAGGCAACACACCACCTCGGTCCCCTACCCCAGACATGGAACTTCATAATTCCCCAGTTCCTTCCCCTCCTCCAACCATTCCTACTTCCATTCCGACCATAATCCCCAACACCACTGTTCCCCCAACATCTTTCCCTATACCACCACCCATTTTCACAACCGCAACCGAAACACCACTAGTTACCGAAACCCCTCCAGTAACCGAACCACCACAAACTGAAACCCATACAACCGAACCTACCCATACTTAACCACCACCCGAAACTAATCCCACACCCACTCAACCTGAACCTACAAAACCCACAACACCCCCAGCTTCACCACCCCCTCCATCTCCAGAAGATGCCTTTGATGGCGAAAACCAATACCTTGGTGGTGAACACATGAACTTTGATTCGTTCTACTATAGTCCGTTTCAAGTTCAGAGTGATGAGGAGGATGATGTGCCAGTAACGAAGAAGCATCTCAAAGCGCTTAATGCGAAGGTTGACCTACTTCTCGCCTCCTCTTCCAACCAGCAGTCCTCTCTTTCTGAAGCTGCCCTTCAGAAAATTGTTGACGCCTTCTCCAGGGCTCAACATGATTCGGTGGCCTCAGCAACTGCTGCGATTGATGCCTCCACCAGAGCCTGTGAGGCTGCGACCGAAAAAGTCGATAAACTATTCTCCGACGCTTCTGTCCTGCTGAAGTCCATGCAGGAAAGCGCCGACGCCACCAAGACAACTTTGGAACCGATTGTTCAGCAATTGGCCAAGTTCGTCTCAACGGAGTTGACTTCGTTCGCTACCCTACGCCAAAATATAAGCGACGACAACTCGGCACTTCGTGCCTCCATCGATGCCCGCCTAGCTAAGCTACAAGAGGATCTTGCAGCTGAGAATTCTTTGATGGACGTTCTGGCGAGTAAAACAACCGCCCTAAAGGTCAAGAGCACGCAACTATCCAACTCCCAAGAACAACTGGAAGCTCTTCGATCCGAACGGGAGGTGATCAAAACGTGTGTTTCGGATGTCCACGCAGCATTATCCAACATCCTCGAAGCACACGATCCCATTCTTAACCATTCGGTGAGGCGTACCCTCGCTGAAAAACTCTCTCCGGCCATGGACCTTCTCAGCAAAATCGAAGGCCTACCGAGTTTCGTGTCCATTCTGAAACAAGGGGGAGATGAGAAGACTGGATCGAAACCACCTCCTTCCTCCAAAGCTACTCACACAACCGAACCACCTCCAACTGGTCATGCTTCGGGTTCGGGTGAGAAGAACAAAGGCAAAAACTTAGCTGAGGAAGAAGATGAAGATGAAGACAAGGAGACCATTGCTGACATGTTAAAACGAAAGAACAGTCGCAATGCTGACGATGATGCCAGTCGTGTGGCGCGAGAGGCTGAAGAAGCCGAACGCAAGCAAAAGGAAGCCCACGATCTCCTTGAGAGCCGAAAGACTCTCTTCCCTGCCTGGACCAGGGAGCGTATGATTAGAGAGGCCATAGAAACTCCCAGCATACTATGGCTCGAGCCGGTTATATCATTCGACTGCAACAATACTGTCGACTCGCAGTTTGACATGCCGCTGACTCGAAAGGTGTTCATCTTCCACGCCTTCTCTAACATATTTGAAGTCCCTCACCCAAACGCTGAGCTTGACAGGGAGCTCATTGACTTCTATCTGGAGGCTCCTCGTCCTCAATACCTTACCTGGAGCGCCCAGAAGATTGTGAACGTTCGGGTGCTGAAGCCTTATGCCGTAGGGAGGTTCACAAACGTTAAGTTCAAGCTCATTCGAGGATCTGCAAGAACTGCTCATCTTATCTCCCTGGCGGATCTACCGAATCTAAATCCTCATGATTGGATTGTCCTGTATAATATCCTTTTGACTGATGAAACCGAATATGGTCCCATCATAGATCATGTCAAAAGGATGTTAGCCTGCTACATCATGGAGGTTGCCCTAATGGATTAGGAGGTCGCCACAGTTTTCAAGAAGAAACCGAAGATAGCACCTGTGGGATCGGCCAGTGATCTAAACCAAATGCAAATGGGCAAGATTGATCCGAGACGCAACTCGGTTATGTTCACTAGAGCAGAAGGACAGAAATGTCTCTTTGCTTTAGCTGACAAACACCTTTACACCACAACCTGTTTAGAGCATGTGTTATCAATTATCAAACGGTGTAAAGAGAATTCGGCTGATGACATCAAGTACTTCAATGATATGATCCAGTGGTACATCCGGTGTAGGCAGACCATCCTCTCCATCACCAAATGTCTGTTTAACACCGTGAAAAAGAAGGTACCTGCTTCAGCTGCTGGCCCAAGTAACAAGTGAAGGTCTCGCTCCAAATTGACGCAAAGGGGGAGATTGTTGGGCTGAAGTTTATTTTGATGTTGCGTCTTTTGGGCTCGATAGTATAAGTTATTTTGTATTCCGGTTTGGGCCTGTCCAACCGTGAGCCTTTTTATGTTTAATATATAAGTATATGCTTGCATGCATATTAGGTTAACGATTTAGAGATTAACGAAATAGCGATTCATCTAGAGCATAACAGGTTTCTTTAATCGTTCTTGTAACCTACCAATCCTCTATAGTTGATGTTCTTAATCGAGCTCTTCTGAGGATTTTGTTTAATCATTCGACTCGTTTGATTCAATCTTGTCTTGTTCTTATTATTGCGTTCTTACAGCTTTATATTTACATACTTGTTCAAGATCTAATCGATCTTCATTGATTAAAGGTTATTTTTAATCCCATCAGTATGGAACTGATTGAAGGAACTTTTATGACTATGTATGTATACATGATATACAACTAATATTTAAACGACTTTCGTACGGATAACCGATGCCCTAAAGCCACATACAAACAAGGAAAAGGAATTAAAGCGAGCTAGCCTTCCTAAGCCTTTTAAACATTACTTATATAACTATACATATATAAGCATGCATTTAACAATATATAAGTATGAAAGAGTTTAAGTAAAAGTATTTGAAAAGTAAAAGAGTTTGTAAAACAGTTTGAAGTAAAACAGTTTGGTAACACAGTTTGAAAGGTAAGAATCCACTAGTTTGGTAGTTATTAATCACATGTGATTGATATAATAACTAGAATTGTTCAACTAGTATTCCCCCCATAAAAGCATTTAAAAAAATTTAAAAGGTTAATTAAGGGGTATGAACTCACCTGTAGTGAGTGATTTGGATGAACTAAAGAAATAGGATTGCTAGGTGTCAAGTGAAGACTTGTACACACACAATGATCCTGGTTAACATATAAATACACATATATGTGTCCAATTAGTATTCAAATAACTAATTAACAAAGTTAAGACATACTAAGAGAAGTTAAACACCTTATATAAGTGTTATAAGTCCCAATGATTGCATCTAAGTGTTGTAGGACAAAGCTATTGGGTTTAGGGTTCAAAAGAACCCCTTTCTTGAGTTTACGGTTTTTCGACCTCAACTCATTGAGTTTACGGTCGTAAACCCATGAGTTTACGGCCGTAAGCTCATACTCTTTTGACCATTTGTTGATTTGAAGGTTTATAAGTCCCCAGAAGCATTTCTACTTGATGTATAAGCCTAAGGAAGAAGTTAGGGCACCATTTCCCTCCTTTGAGGAGTTTACGGCCCTAAGACCATTTCCCTTTGGGTTTATCGTCGTAAACCCTCATGAATCATGGTATTTTGATGTTTTCAAGTCCTTAACATATCAATGAAGGGATCCATGATAGTTACCAAGGCATAGGAAGGGACTAGGGTCACTTTGGCCCCTAAATTAGGGTTTACGGTCCAAGGTGTTCTTGCACCGTCAACACCTTTGATCTTGGTGTTTCTTTGTGTTTTCTTGATGTAAAGAAGTATAAAAAGCTCTATGATACTCTAGGATAGAAGTACTTACAATATAAAAGTTTGAAATGAGCTAAAACTCCAAGAACGCTAGTGTGTGTTCTTTGTGAAACTTGAAGAATCAACCTTTTGGAACATTTTCACGGGTGGATGTGTGTTAAAACACTAGATTAGGTGATATACTAACTTGAAAGGGCTAGAAACACTTACTAGATTGAAGATCTTGAAGAAAACTTGGATGATACTTGAGAGAGTTTGAGATTTGGATGTGTCGGTACTTTATTGTTGCACAATAAACCCTAGGGCATCCTCTCTTCTGATATCTCCTAAAGTGTTAATCCTAAAATACTCAAACTTATTCTAAAAGTATGAAAATTTATAGTAACTGTTCTGACTTCTATTGAATGGAAATATTGTACAGAATAGAAATTTTGGGTTGTCACAGAATACAAGCTAAACATAAAGGTTTTCACAACTTAAAAACTGATGCAATTACAACAAGTTCTTACATTAAACATTTAGATTATTTATCCCTTTTGTAATATGTGGAGCATAAGGGACATTTTCTAAACGTAATTGCATAGTTTTCAGAACAGTACACGAACACAACTCACCAGTCAAACTATAATAGGTATAGTTTCAGAAATTCAACTCTGGTTTTACAGATTCTAAATACGTAGAAAGTCAAACATATAAACTAATATAGGTTTACTTTATCCATTACTACATACAGAAAGCAAGAGTATCCTATCAAATAATTATTTTGTGTATAACTATTTATACCCTACAACTTATACAACGATTTCGAATACAAGAACAACAGAACAACACGTAAACTAGTTAATACAGGATTGTGAGACCTTCTCTTCATCATGCCCTTCGGGGTACCAGTAAATACTCACCTTTAGTATAACTAGAGTCTCCTGGAGGGAGAGCGTTAAATTGGTGAATAGATCTATTCGGGACTGACAATCCAGCACCTGAACTGTTAGCTACAGTTAGGTAGGCACGCCTGGGGTGACAAATTTTGTAATCGTAAGACGCCTGAAGAAACATCAAGGAGGTTCATTGGTCATATTAGCATGGTTATCCGAACTCACAATAGTATAAACTAACCTTTGTTTACAGTATTTCTTTCTTCCATTGTTTTATTTTAATTAATAAAACTACCTATCTACTTACTGGAGGGCATTCCAGGGACACAATCTTTGGTTTTATTTTAAGTAATAAACCACTTTACTTACTGGCGGTAGCCTTGGTTTACTAACAGAACATACACTACATATTGGTGGTAGCTAGGGTTTTCAAACGGAACATACTTTTCATATAGTAATCAACAAACACGTTAGAAATATTGGATTTTCTTGGAAAGCATGCATACATATTTCAAAACTTGATAATAATGGTTTCGCTACAAACGACATTTTACTTATAATGAAAAGAAATCATTTGTACAAATTCAGTGACTAGTTTTCAATACAAAAACATGCTTATGAACTCACCAACTTTATGCTGATACGTTTTAAAAAATCGCTTGTATTCTCAGGACAACGATAGACAGGTACCTTCGCCAGCTTTTGGAGAAGACGGACCATTTTGGAGTCTCGTCTTTATCTTTTGTTTATACTAATGTATACAAACTATGTTTTCAAATACATGTAAATATTCATATTGTAATGTAATGGTTGTGTTTACTTTGATTGCTATGATACGATTGTTGTGATACTACGCGTGACGTCACCAGCCCCCGGACGTTTCCGTTGTTATTTCCGACGGTTCGGGGGTGTGACAGATTGGTATCAGAGCTATTTTTTATAGTGAACTAAGTATACCTAACCTTACATGGTATACAACTATAAACACTAAAGGGGCTGTAAGTCCCCAATTTGCTTGTGTATCAATCATATCCATTTGATGGTGCAGAATCTCAATCAAATGGATGACGCCATATCAAAATAGAAGAGAAGGAGAAGAAGAATAACTTGAATCTACGATGTATTCAAAGATATGAGTGATGCTCCAACACATAAGATTCTCTCTCACACACTATTCTTCTCTATAACTTTCTCTCTCTACAATATGCTCCACTCCTTCTCTCTTGTCTAGCCTTACACTCCTCACATGATCTCCTCTATTTATAGGACCCCCAGTAATACACGAGTGTATAGCCACACAACAAGCTACAAACACTATTACAAAGCCCAAAAATACAGTTGCCTAGAAAAGCAAAGTATAAACCATAATTTTAGACCCAACAATCTCCCCTTGGTTTATAGCTTTCTTTTCTAACTGACCCAACAAGCTCCCCCTAAAAAGTAGCTGGCTTTTCTTGTTAATCTTCATTGGGAGCTTGGCTTCAGCATTAATCTTCAATTTCTTCACAACATCAAGATGAACTTGATGAATCTTCAATGAATGAATTCATCTTGAGCAGTTGGGATTTTATTCAGAATTTGACATTTAACGCACATTGGGTGAGGAGGCTTCTTGTAAAGATTCTTGAAATATGGCGCGTTTAGCTTGAGAATCCTCAGAGAGAACAATAGAGAGAAACAATCTTCTGGATCACTTCAGCAATTTCATAGATAGAAGCAGAGTGATTGAGTAGGCTTCAATGCAATTTGTCACATAATCTTGAAGTGCAGCTTCACCTTGCTTCTGGGGTTGAAAGATTGAATGTTGGAAAAATAATATTCATTTCTTGCTCCTTCGAATGAGAATTCTTCAATGCTCACGGATGAAGCCTTGGCTCAGAAAATTTTCTACACAAACTCCATGAGTTTCATCTACATCTGAATTTACTTTTCAAGACAAAGCAAAAGCTAAAAGAAAACTTAGCACACAATATTTTTGGATTTTTCATATTTTCTGGAAAAAAAAAATAAAACAAAAACAAAAATATTTTTGGATTTTATGATTTTTCTGAACAAGAAATAAAACAAAAATAACACTATTTTTGGATTTTTAATCTTTCTAATTTTTGTTTGATTTTATTTAATTCTCCCCCTAAATTTGTGAATAGGAAAAGCTATGAACAAATTTAACAAAAACAAAAATATTTGGGATCAAAGTTGTGAGACATTCTTAACTTTGTTTATCAGTACCTTCACCTTCATGAATAGATCTGGTCAATGGCCGGTATTGTGGTCCACTTAAACACAAAGGATATTGACAAACTTTTCCAAATATACCATTTAGCTGATGACGACCACGGGTATTGTTGTCCACTTATATTAAGCAGTGAGATCCATAGGCAACCTCTAAATGGTTCAATTTTAGTTGCACTAGAACGTGTTCCCTACCTCTTGATATACCCTGATTATCAAGAACTTCCAAAGAACTCCTTACTTTAGGTGAATAGACAATTATTAAGGAGGAATTCGGATTTAGAAATGGGTGCCTATGTTGTGTCCCAGGTCGGATCTCTTTCAATCACGCAGAGCGGACAACATATGGCTAACTAGCATAGAGGGATTGAGAGGTAGAATATTTCATATGTTGTATTCCAGGTCGGATCATTTCAATCATGCAGATGAGACAGCATATGACTAACAGATAGAAAGAATTTCATAGATAAGGAGGTACGTAGAAATAGAGTTGCATATGTTGCATTCCAGGTCGGATCTCTTCCAATCACGCAGAGGAAGTACCATATGACTGATAGATAGAAAGCAAGAAAATAATTTCCTACAGACCTACTTTATAAAAGCCCCCCGGTCGCCCTATCAAAACCAGAATTAAGGATATAAGTCCGTACATCAAAGAAAAGTTGAACCATTGTTCTAGATGCGTATTAATTTAGTGTATCCCATGGGTTCCCGTGTTTATCTCATTGCTCAATCTACCCGAGCATCGTATGGTCTGTCCAAACAATTCTATCTAAATCCACACTATCAAATCTTTCGTGCCTACCAATACATTGAACACAGAGTCTAGACAATTTAGATTCAGTCGCTTACACATGTTTTATATTGCCCGTTATCGCTTTCTTGATATCACTTCCCAAAACAACCCCTACAAATGAAAAACTATAAGAAAGAAAAGATTGTCTTTGAGAACGAATTAGTTTAAGATAAGCTCAGGAGTATAGAGAAGAAAACCCAAACCGTAAGTCACCAATTGAATTTGCATCCAGAAGGTATGAGAACAGCACGCATAATCTCAGAACATATCCGAAAATTCTTCATGTCATTAAGCACAAATCCCATGAGTGATCACTTCCTTTCTTCCCTTCCCGCAAAGGACACATACTCTCAAAAAATGTTATGAGTGTTGTACAGTTGAGAGATTCCTCCTATCATGTGCTTGGAACAACCACTATCAACAAACCGAAGTCTGATGATATGCCTCCATAGCTGCTTCGACACAGAGTGGGATCAGTTGGTCTTTGGAACCCAATCCATTTTGAAATTGGGTTGACCTTTGTCATCAACACACAGAACTCTCTCCCACGACATATTCTGCTTATCACAAACATAAGATGTAGAAATATTAGAAGCATTAGGAGATTTGGGAGAGTGAACCTTAAGAACCCATATGTAGTTGGGTTTAACCCATTTATTTTTTGATCCTATGGGTGCCCCGGACTTGTTTCAGAACTTGAAGCCAATCGCCGAGATGACTTTGACCTAACCGGTCTTGGCTTCAAAGGAGCATCTCTTGGACTTGAATTCTGGGCCGACATTCCCTTCTTGCCCTTGGCATTTTGATTCTTGTCCTTGGGAGTTGAACTCTTTCCATTCATGGCATTCCAGTCGCCATTGTCTAAACGTGACCTTGAGGGGTTTCTTTTGGAAAATTTCCCTCTTGGCGCGTTCTACCACCCTTGTATGTAGTAGGGAACGTATGCGCGATTAGGACAATTTTTGGCAATGTGTCCAGGTGTTCCACAGCGAAAGCAAGTCTTTTTCTTCACTGTGAAATTGTTTCTTCCTTCCCCTGGTGGCGTATCCTTGCCTTGTTCCTTATTGTTCCCACACGCACACTTGCAGCAGGCTGGTTGTTTCACTTGATTTGGAGGCCTGTACTTCTCAACAACAGGTTGATCAGAAGCAACTGAGTTAGAAGCAACAGATTCAGAGTTCAAGGAGTCATTGGATTGTTCAATAGTTTTCTCCTTGTTCTCATCTTCTGCTACTTTACCTGCACATGAAGTAGAAGTATTAGAATCGTTCAGCTCAACACTTTCTGGCACAACCACGACAGAATTATCAAAGATATCATCAAATATATCTAGAAAATTTAAGTCATCAGACTTTGACACAATTTTACTATCAGACACACTCTCTTCAGCTGCTTGCTTGGATTGGCTTAGTGGTTGATCTGCATAGGAAGTGGAAACATTAGTATTTTCAACCTGAATACCTCCTGACACAATTGCAGCTGGTTTGCCATAAACGAGATGTGCCTCTCTGTTCATTTCTTCTTTGGTCAAAGGGTTATACTGATAGGTGTGATTAAAAGGAAGAGGCACTTTATCATACCCTAGACCCTTTTGTTGGTTATCTTTAAATTTTAAGCAGTTGTCAATCATGGACACGACTACCTCACTTGATACATCAAACTTCTTAAAGTTGAATTCAACATCTTTATATTTTGCTTTTAATGCATCAAGTTCGGTAGTTACCTCAACAACTTGTTCTGTCACATATCTATAATGCGCACACTTAGCGCTATACTCTTCCTGAAGCTTCCTAAAGTCTTTGGTTTTTGCTTCTAATTCACCCTTCAGGGGTTTCTGTCCTTTCCTAAGTTGATATCATTCATATTTCAGGTCCTCATTTTCTCTTCGTAGTAATTTATAGTGTTCGCGTAAGTTTTCCCAAGGAAATTTCATTGATATTGATATTTGAAGAACTCATTGTTTACCAAAAATGCCCTTTAACTTAAAACCTCAAAAGCCAACCTTAAAAGTCAAATTTAAAAAGTCAAACTCAAAAGTCAAACTTAAAGTCAAATCGAAAACCTAAATTTGAAAATTTAAAATTTAAATGAGAAAGTCAAAGTTTAAAGTCAAAGGTCAAATTTTAAAAGTCAAAGTCAAAATTTTAAGTAAAAAGTCGAAAATAAAAGTCAAATTTTAAAAACTAAAATTTTGGAAGAAAATGTAGCTTAAAAATAAAAGAAATTGATTTTGGGGTTAAAAATGTCAAAAATGCGAAAGTGGGGCAGCGAAAGATTAATATTTCACTTAAATGTCGAAGGCTTGTACCGTCTAGCAAGCTAGATCAACTGGTAAGGCGCTTGGATTATAAACCTGGGGACCCGGGTTCAATCCCTGGCAACCCCAAAACTCCCCCATATTTTTTTAATGAACGAGATTGCCGTACACTCCGAGCCGCACCCCTTCAACCAGTCGTACACCTTCAACAGCTCGCGAAAAACGACGTTTTTCATCCTTTTTGCTCCAAAACTCGATCAAAAACACGTTTTTAGGAAAAATGCAAAGAACAACCCCCCCCCCCCCCCTTATTTTGCCCCAATCTATCCAAAAACGCAAAAATCCTTTCAAAATAAGATCAAATAAGCTCCAGATCTGACAAAATTGATTGATACAATCCAAGCTCTGATACCAATTGTAAGTCCCCAATTTGCTTGTGTATCAATCAGATCCGTTTGATGGTGCGAAATCCCAATCAAACGGATGATGCCAGATCAAAATAGAAGAGAAGGAGAAGAAGAATAACTTGAATCTATGATGTATTCAAAGATATGAGTTATGCTCCAACACATAAGATTCTCTCTCACACACTATTCTTCTCTCTAACTTTCTCTCTCTACAATATGCTCCACTCCTTCTCTCTCTTGTCTAGCCTTACACTCCTCTATTTATAGGACCTCCATCAGTACACGAGTGTACAGCCACACAACAAGCTACAAACACTATTACAAAGCCCAAAAATACAGTTGTCTAGAAAAGCAAAGTATAAACCATAATTTTAGACCCAACAGGGGCCGAAGCGCTCTGAACTAAAAGTATACTTTTAAAATATAAGTATTTTTACAAGAATTATACAAGTATACCTACGCACCAGAAATAGTAATCATGAGTAGAACAAAACAAAAGTATTTGGATGTTGGACATTGCGGTTAAACCTGGGCAGTTATGTAATCTTGTCTAGGGTCAATATAGCCTGATCAACTATATTCATTCGAGACATGACCAACATGTGCTTTGGAGTGAATGTGGTGTTACAGCAGGCCTAAAACTTACAAGGTATCCATACAACAAGATATCGATATAACAAAACACAAAATACTATAAGAGTATTTTACTAGAGTCAAATTCCTTACAGAGATTCACTTCTAAGTGTTGCTACTCATTCCTTTTAGAGATAGTTTACTTGCATTAGTAGCTTTTCCTTGTGTATCGCTTAGTCCTTTTGGGTTGCCTTCACCAAAGCAACCTGATAGGATGAATTATGGAGAGAAAGGATTAAATATGATTTATTAATATATTATGGGAATAATATATTAAAGGAGAAATCATATTGTTTAATTAATATTAGTCAAGAATTAATTGGTAATTAGTTTTGTGACTAAAAGAGATTAATTAAACTTAAGGGACTGGAATTGTAATTATCAGATAATTGCAATTTGGGCCATGGATTGCCTTTTATTATAAGGTGGACGAATTCTATGGGGGAAGCCCATATGAAATCTTCCAAGGCCTTAAGGAAAGGGCTCCATGGGTTGCTTAGGGCTTAAGCATCCAAATTAGGGTTTCCTTGTTAGATAACCCTAATTGCCTCCTATATAAAGAGATCCCTTATGACCAGAAACATGTCTAAGACTTCTCTAGGGTTTGTAGATGGTTTTGGGCAGCCTCCATCCTCTCTCCTCTTCATTCTCTTGCTTATGGTGTTTGTGAACCATTAGAGGAGTGACACTTGTGACTCTAAGCCTTCCAAAGTCAATACAAGGAGATTTGGGATTGTTATTGCTACATAACAATCAAGGTAACATCTTAAACCTATTCTCATGTTAATATGATTACTTGAATGTTAGAATAAGGGTTTATAGTCTTGGATAACCTGCATGTACAATAGAGAAACCTAGATCCAAGCATTAGGGTTTGTATGAGCACATAGGATGTTCTTAGGACTAAAACCCATCAGTGGTATCAGAGCCTAGACTGGTTTCTATTGTATTGATGCTTGATATGTTTGAAAATTTTGATTTTTTGGTTTTTGGAGGCTGGACTCGCCGAGTCCATGCAGACTCGACGTGTCAACTCGTCAGATGGAGCATATATCGGGATTTCTTGCTGTTTTTGCTTTGGGATAGTTACCTTATCATATTAGATCAATATAAATCCGATTTTATGATATATTTGACTATATTCTTGATCTAATTGAAGATATTTATCAATTAATAAGATAATTGTTTCCTTATGTGATAATTGATTAATTATTTTGACTTAATTGATAAATTGTTTTGCAAGAAATCATTAAATAAATCAAATATGGATAATTATGTGATTAATTGATTATTTGTTATTTGATCCTTGTGTTATGAAATGTTTCATATTTTCCCCTTTAGGTTTTATAGTTTAAATTTGAGCTCAAAAGTATTGTTGTTTTGAAATTTAAATAGTTGAAACCCTAATGTTTTGAAAAAAGGTTTCAAAACTTGCCCTCAAGTTTTGGAATTTAAATTTTGATTAATTGTTTAATTTTGATGTATATTTAAATTCTAAACCCTAATGTTTTGAAATGTTTCAAAGCTTGCCCTCAAGTTTTGGAATTTAAAAGTTGATTAAAAGTTTAATTAGGAATGTTAAATTCTAAAACCCTAGTTATGTTTTGAAAAGGTTCAAATCACACCCTTATGGTTTTATTAATTAATTAAGGTGTATAATTAAAAGAGGTTTAACAAATCCATAAAAGTTTAGGTTTAAAATTTAATTGAATTAAAAGTATAATTGTTAAATTAAACCACCTAGTATTTTAAAAGTGTAAAATACACCCTATACTATATATATATATATATATATAGCATTAAAAGTCTAACATTATATATATGTATGAGTAAAAGTCTGTCTTACCGTTAGTAGGCCTCATTCACGAAGCTGGTCTATAAGGGGTGTTTAAGGAAATTGCCTATAAAATGGCGATTGAATGGGTATCCACTCTTAACTAGTGGAGGGTCGTTAGCCGAACGGGTAGGATACGACGAAACCCTCCATTATAAGTATAATGAATTATTAAAGTAACTAAATGTTTTCATAAAATTCCCAATCTTAGTTACTTAGGAAAAAGTGAATTGATGCAATTCCATGAAATTACACTTTGTGCCCTTGCGAAGACGTTAGTGGAGCGTGTGTGGTTTACCGGCACACTAAATGGTTCTAAGCAAAGGTAGCAAAGGGTGACTCAATGATTGTCATACTTCGGTGGAGCGTGTGTGGTTTACCGGCACATCGAATAGGTGACTGTAACATGTGAGGGCACCATGTAAGTTTGCATGGTTATTCACACCCGCTTTGTGATCCTCGGCATCCCAGTCACAAACTAAAGGGGCATATCGAGATTTAAACATGCCATTGAAATGTTCAATGAATCTCAAAGGATCTAGGAGTTTTCATAGATTTAAAACTTAAATTTCTTTTTCGTTTTTCATGGTGGAAATTCGTGAATCGTCATTCACTTACCTTCAAATATTCTGCAATAACGGTTACGGCATCCCTCTCCCGAGTTGTGGAATATTGTGTTGGGTCCTAGCCTTAGTATCTCATTTGGGTGATTTACTAAGGACTCAATCAATCAACTAACTTGAATTTGTTTTCTCCCGTTTTGTAGATGTCAAAGTTTGACAACTATGGTCTTCCCAAATCCCGTGGAACAAGCATTCCACATGAAGATGATATTCCACGATTCGATCGAGGAACAAGAAATCATGCTTCACTTCTTCCTCCTCCTCCAATTGTTCTCCCTAACCCAAAAGTTCAAAGGCTTGAAAAGTTCAAAATCACTCAAGCCCTTTTGGCAAGTAAACATAAAGAAGGAAAGTCGGTGTATTCACACGTCCTAGGGATGAAGTCACACATTGATAGGTTAAGAATGTTGGGATCCATTGTCTGTGAGAAAATGGCTGTTGATTGGGTTCTTCAGTCACTTTCTAATTCATATAGTGAGTTCGTAAGAGAGTACTATATAATTAACCGCAACGTGACCCTTATAGATCTCACCTATATGCTTATTGCTGCTGAATCAGAAATGGTTTGGCGCAATAGAAAAGCAAAGTTGATTGGTGAGTCTGCCTTCAAGACCTCTATGGATATACACAATGGCAACGAAAGGCATGCTATGATCGAAAAGTTTGATCATAAGATAAAGGCAATGTCTGAAGTAGTTCCATGTCATGTTCCAAAAGAGCCTATTTGCCTTTATTGCCAAGAGAAGGGGCATTGGAAACAAAGCTGCCCCATTTACCTAAGAGATCTAAGAGATGGGAGAGTCGAAACGTATGGCTCTAATATAGGTAAAATCCATTAACTAACTCTTTTAAGCTTCTATTCTAGATTCTTAATACATAATGTGGTAAGATTACAATTGATGTTTTGTAGGATCGAAGAAAAGAAAGGAAGCTTAAGGGAAGAAGTGAGCAAAATCTAACCATGAAGGAATGGATTTCGATCGCATTTCTCGAAGATTAGATTCTTGAGCTACTACTTAGAGTTAGAATTAGATTGCTAAGAAAGATGTATTAGCATAGTTTTTCAATGAATTGCATTGTAAGGACAAATTTTTCCGCAATAAAATAAATTTTGATTTTATATTATTTATTTATCCTTGCAATGGCGTATATGAAAAATTGATGTTTGAATGTTTCTATTATTAGCAATAATGGATTTGGTTCTTATTATGTTATTTATGGAAAGTCAAGAATTTACCAAATAGGGAGAGTTTCTCATCGCCCAAGTTTCAATTGGACAGAAACTTGGAATCATGCAACTTGGTTGCACGATGAATGAGAAATTTCATATTTGGAAATTAGACTAATTCATTGACAAAGTGTCAAGTGAAGGACTTGGAGATCGAATATACAAAGTTGCGTGTTGATCAAGTCCACCATAAGAGTAACAAATATATTTTTCATGATTTACTAAAGGTTTAGTAAATATGATTATACTTACAAGATTAAGTGTAATTTTGAATTGATTGAAAAAGTTTAAATCAATAGCAGAACAAATAAGAAGAATCAAGTAGGCAGAAAGACAAAAGTTTCTCCATTCTAAGAAGAAGGGAGAGTAGCTTTTATGCTTTATGATAGGTCTTAATGATTAAGAACCATATCTCAATTGATCCTCTAAGTGAGTCTTAGTACAATTGTATGTCTAAGAAGAGGAATCAAGAATTGAAGAAATGGTTAAATCAAGAAGTCAATCATACTTCGTTCCAAAACAAGTCGTAAAGTTAAGATTGTGACATTGAGTGAAAAGTATTAAGAAGGTTTGTAACATTCATAAAATGTGGAAAGTTGTGATGTCTTGGATAAGTCAAAGACCAACTAGGACCAATTTATGAAGAGTTTTTGATAAAAGCTACACTAACTCTTGAATATTTGTTTGTCAAGAAATGTTTTGACAAGAGAATCTTATGTGTCAAGGAGTCAGTGGGAGTCTAAATGGTCTTGAAAGGTTTCAAGAAAAAATCAAATAAACCTTATCAATCATCACTAGCACACGAGTTGAGGTTTACAACCTATCGTGTTGACATTATTTTGTTTTTGTGCCAATCCAATCGAGTTAATTATGCATATGAGTCCTATGAGTTCTCATTTGAATGCATAAAAGGCAAGGACCTTGATCAATGGAAAGTACATTGATAAGAAAAGGTGAGCTGCTTAACTACTTGGAAGACATGGTGGGCAGTTGTGCTACCATAAAGGCAAGAAATCGAGATCAAGAAAGTTCGATCCATATGAGGTTGAATTTGTCGTAAACTTTGGTTTTGACAAATTCACATGGATAGGAACAAATACACCGTTTAAATCTAAGTGTCATAAGATTTCCTCCTTCATGAAAATGATTGTGAGGAAATGCTTTCACTAAGAAAGATTTTAAGAAGATAGTGATTGTAAAATTGCATTCTCGAATTCGATTATGGTTACGGTATCCCTTTCCGTAATTTGAATTGTGAGGTTTGACAATTGTTTACACACACATATGAACTATCTGAGGCAAAGGTGTATAAGTTCAAGAAGCCTTGATAAAAGATTATCAAAGCACTAAGTATTAGAAACATGAACTTAAGATATTCAATAAGCATTGTTTTTCTGAAAGTTAAGTTGTTTCTGAATACATGTCAAAGCTAGTGGGAGAAAAAGTGTCATGTTTATAATAATCATCATGATAGTGGGAGCATAAATGTTATGATTGTATGATTATTAAGGAAAGTATTGCAAGTTGGCAATATTAATTATAGAAAACAAGAGTTATACCTTGCAAAGTCGTAAGGGTTGTAAAGTTGTTTTGCTATAATTAAGGGAGAGAATATTATGCTTCATTTCAAATCTAAAGGATTAGGTTGAGAAATGTTAATAAATTTAGCCAAAGGTACATAGTGTGTTCTTAAAATTTCGATTATGATTACGGCATTCCTCTTCACAATTCGAATTTTGAGAACATAGCAAATAAAATATTGTGTGTCGTATCCCATACGCTTCGGGTATAGGATCGATTGCAAATGATTTAATGTTTGACCATTCTAAAATTTTCCAAATGTCTAGCGCATTTAGAGGGAAAAGAGACTAGAATCGGTTTTGACTAAAATAATTAAACAACTATCAAAGGAAAATCCAAAGTTCGACGATGATTGGTTGCTTGTGAGTAGTTGGAAGCATGGTATTAGATGGACCATATCGACATTATTATGAATAGATAAGATTCTATCAAGAATGAGTTGTCATATGGAAAATATGGAAACGTGTCCATATTGGGAATTGAATATTGAAAATCTATGACTAGATTAGAAACTTTTATGCAAAAGGATGTTCAAAGGAATGTACTTTGAGTGAGAGACATCACATCTAAGAAATTGTATTGCTACATACCAATCAAGGTAACATCTTAAACCTATTCTCATGTTAATATGATTACTTAAATGTTAGAATAAGGGTTTATAGTCTTGGATAACTTGCATGTACAATAGAGAAACCTAGATCCAAGCATTAGGGTTTGTATGAGCACATAGGATGTTCTTAGGACTAAAACCCATCAGTTTCTAGGTTACTCTAGTGTATCCAAGGCTTTCATAGTATTCACTTTATATGAAGACTCATTCATTCATGATTGGATTGATCATCCTTCATCAATACTGAATGAAGTTACTTATAGTCCTTCAGAACTTGTTCCTGATTTATTGCCAAATGACACTGAGCCTTTTGTTCCCAATGTTGATCAAATTATCAGTTCCCAACCTAACTCTGAAAATCAGCATGTCATCTCTGAAGAAGTTGAGCCATCTAATCAAGAATATTTTGTTCCAAATAATATGGATGAATTTTCTAATCCTATAATTATGCGAGATCATCCTGAATCTCAAATCATTAGAAATGTAAATTCTTGGATTCTCACTCATAGAAGAGTCAGCAAAAACTTCTGCATTTTTTTAAACTCTCTCTCGATTATTGAACAAAATAATGTCGTTGACACCCTGAAAGAAGCTGAATGGATCAAGACTTTGCAGGATGAGTTGAACGAATTTGAATGTCACCGTGTGCGGACTCTTGTTCCCAAGCTACAAGGAAAAACTATCATTGGCAGTCGCTGGGTAGTCAAGAACAAGATAGATAAAGATGGGATTATCATAAGAAATAGAGCAAGACTTGTAGCTCAAGGTTTTTGTCAACTAGAAGGATTAGACTATGATGATACATTTTCTCCTTTTGCTAGGCTTGAAGCAATTTGTTTGTTTCTTGCTTTTGCTTCATTTAAGAACTTCTAAGTCTATCAAATTGGCATTAAGATTGATTTCTTACATGGATTTCTTCAAGAAGAATTCTATCTAAAGCAACCTCTAGGGTTTGAAAGTGAAGAGTTTCCAAACCATGCATATCGTCTTGATAAAGCGGTCTATGGTTTAAAGAAAGCACGCTATCTTCTTGCAAGTGGATACAAAAGAGGAAATATTAACAACACTTTGTTCATCAAGCATTCAGGATCTCACATCATTCTTGCTCAAGTGTATGTTAATGATATCATTTTTGGATCCACTGATGAGAAAGTAAGCCTAGAATTCGGTGAGATCCTGGATAAGAAGTTTGAAAAGAGCTAATGGGTGAACTAAAATTCTTTTTAGGTTTGCAAGTTAAACAACTAATTGATGGATTTTTTGTTTGTCATGCTAAATACATTGCAGATATGTTGAAGAAGTTTGGTTTTTCTGATTGCAAGCCGACAAAGACTCCAATGTCCTCATCAGCTTCCATTGGCGCTGATTGGAATGCAACTCTTTATCGAGGAATGATAGGATCATTACTCTATCTAACTGCCAGTCGTCTTGACATTATTTTTGCTACCATAATGTGTGCCCATTATCAATCCAATCCTAAGTAATCTCATATTCTCGCTGAAAATGTAGAGTCAAAATATCTTGTAATATGTCGAAGTTTGTGTATTTGTCAATTTGTATGTTTTATATGTATTTGCTAAGGCATCATTTTAGCGAAGCATAATGTCTAGCCTTAGTATTTTTTGTACTTTCAGCCTCCTATAAATAGGAGCTGAACTTAGAGTTGATAGTAGAGTTATCCCATTTTTACTATCAGTTTTGTACTCATGTTCATTGAAAGTAATATGAGCTAAAACAGATCTTATTTACTTCGTGTGTTCATATTACATCGTTTTACTCTGATATGATTCTTATACTCGATTAAACTCTTCTACAATTGGTATCAGAGCAGGAATCAATACTGCGTAGATCTGATTTTCAATTGAATCTCTAGTTTTTGAGTCGCTAGTTTGTCTCAAAAGTTTCTGCACTGTTTGATTCTGAAAATCATCTCTGATCTTTTGCGTTTGAATTGTGTAATCGAGTAATTGATTTTGAGTTTCTGATCAATCCATTCATTCAATTTCAGATTTCTTCAAGTTTTTCTGAAAAATCTCATCTGTACGATAATGGCGAATTTCAACATGAACATGATGACTTCATTTTCTCATCTGTTAGGATCTTCTACGAAAATTCTTATGTTGATTCCTGAGTACTATGATCAGTGGGTTGATCTAATGGAGGATTACTTGAAAGGATTGGACAAGGAACTCTGGAGCTACATTATAGGAATCGCTTTACCTCCATCGAATGTTCAAACTCTTGGATCATCTGGATCTACACCTGCAGTTACTGATCAATCATGCTGAGAGAAAAACTTGAGACAGACTTGAACAAACGTTAGAACAAGTATAGTTGCGGAATAGTTTATCTCAAAGGATCTAAAAATCTCAACAATAATAGTAAGTTAGAATTAGATAATTAGTAAGTTAGGTGCGGAAATGTAAAGGAAATATAAAAGACAGCAGGTATTACATCAAGTATACACTTAAGTTGATTCTTAACAAGGAATGCATTCAAACCAAGTTAGTAAGTGAGATCAAACTTAGTGAATAAGTCACTAGTGACTTGCTCCAAAGAGAGATGATGTTCAGTTGTATTAAGATAAACTTTGAAGATAA
Organism: Lactuca sativa; assembly: GCF_002870075.4. Taxonomy (NCBI): domain Eukaryota; kingdom Viridiplantae; phylum Streptophyta; class Magnoliopsida; order Asterales; family Asteraceae; genus Lactuca; species Lactuca sativa. Next base: position 234,522,045 of record NC_056624.2, on the reverse strand, counting down.
GAAAGAGATGATAGAAATAACACAAGATATGAATTGCAAGATGCAGTGTGTTTTTTTTTCAGTTGATTGTTATAAATGAGAAAGAATGAGCTCTATTTATAGAGACTCACAAATTACATTAGTCGTATCTGTTAAGAGTAACCATGCAAGGCATACAGGAAAAAAGAGTGTATACTAAGACAAACAGATAAAAGACTAATCTAACAATGTAAGATAGTGACTGCGGTGTTGAAATGCAGCCGATGAATCTCTTTGGTAAGTCCAGTTACTTGTGAATGATTCCAAACATCTCCTCCAAAAGGAATCCAATGTATCCTTCCATAAGATATCTAACCTACTTGACAAAAGGAAAACTTTACGCTAGGATCCCAAATACTGAATGACATATTTGATTGCAGCCATGGAAAAAGAACGATTTTAAATAACCTCCAAGGTCTATAGGAAAATCGATTTATGATGACCGGAAAAATCTCTATTCTTAATAAAAGACTCTTGCACTAGCCACGTGTCTTCTTTTAAGCACTTTCTTCTGCCAAGTGTAGCTTTTCTACACCCTCTATTTTGTGTTTTCCCGCTCTAGCATATCCTTTAGAATCGGATTTTTATTTTGTATTTACTATCAATCCCATAAAATTATCAATCAAGATGAACTCAATCACTATAATCATGCCAAATTATAGAGATACGCGTATATGAGTCAACTTCTTCCCCTGATTGTAAATTCAAAGTTTGAAAACCCTAAAAACGATACCCATTATCTTCATGAAATCTTCCTTTAATTGTCGCGTCTCTCTTATCTATCGAAGCTTCTCTGTCGCGCACACGATATCTTCTTGTTTCTCTCTGAAAACTAAAAATCCTTGATACTGGTTTTTTCTTCATTATCTCACAATTGGTATGTAATTTTTATGCCTTTTTGTGTTGGTATCTTTATTTTTGAAACATTGGTTGAATGTTTAAGCTTTTTTGTTTGACTGATAAAGTGAGACCATTTTGAAGCTTCTATTATTTTTATTAATTTATTATGTTTTGATTTTGTGTATTTTAGCCTTAATAGTTCCGATTTATTCTTTATACTCCATTTTTTTATTCTTTATCTATGGAAGTCTTCCGATAGACATGTAATTATATTGTTCACTGAAGCCATTGGAATTGAGAGTTTACTATGGGCTTATTCATATCTATGGGGATGTGGTTGCCTTTAATCCTTATTCTTCCCGGCCGATAATGTTTAAGGGAAGAAAGTATTGACCTATTTATGGTTATGTTATTATATTTACGGTATTCTTTTTAATATTTTGTAGGTATAATTATGTTTGTTTTAAACATTTTTTGTTTTAGGATATAATTGAGGCGAAAGCATGTCTCTCTAGGAAGAATTTCCTATTATCGCCTTTGTTAGTGATTCGGTAATCCCTTCTACCAATTATATATATATATATATATATATATATATATATATATATATATATAATGATTCTATCAAATACCCATCTTTGAGTATCAATATCTCATTCACATATACTCTATTTTGGACATATAATATATCGTTTCCAACTCTTTACGGAAGAGAACACAAACTCACTTAGAGTTAGTTATATATACAACATATGTATATATTTATATATGTCAAAAGTTAGTAAAAATATAAATATATATACTAAATTTTCCAACAGGATGATAACTCTTGGTTGTGCTTCAATGTATGTTCCTAGAGGACTTTAATTTTGCTAGCAAAAGTTTGAGGTTTTTGTTAACTATTTTTGAAAGCGGGAATTGATGTAGTGGATGTGATTTTTTTTTTGCATGAACTACTGTGCAGTGTTGATAACGTTCGAATTGTGACCGATTCGGAAAACAAATAGAAGGACGGATTACGATGTACATGTAACTTTGTTGGATTACCTTTTGTTTTTGGATTTTTAGAAAAACATTAGGGTATTACCATGCATGATTGTAGTTGTTATCACAAGTATATCAAATTTTAACAATTCATAATTTGATCTCTCATTAAAATGTCAATTTACACTCTAAATATTATTCTTTTTTTTTTTTTTAATTTCTTAGTTTTTATTTATATATACAGACTTCTTTTAGCAAATCACTTATTATACTAACTATTATTTTAGCTATTTTAAGTTGTTAAACCGTGGATTTTACAAGTTATAACCTAGTCAGTAGCTTGAAAATTTGAGTTAAAGCTCGAAATGAAAAGTTGTTTATGTTGTTACGATTAAAGGCTATCAAAATGACTGTAACATCGATTGTGTGGCTATTATTGTGGGCCAAGAAAAAATAGTTAAAGTGGCTCAACATGCGGTAAAAAAATCCGTTTAAATAAAAACAATTATATAATGGTTATTTATTATTTAGTGCTTTCTTGAAGTCAATTTGTTTGAAGAAGAAAACGACCAACAAAAATATACTCTCTGGTAGTGGTGGTGGTGGCGGCCCAAAAATAAACTCTTTACGTTTAAGAAAAAGGACCAAAACTGTGGATGTAGTTTTATCTTCAATCGTATATGTATCTAAGAAAATCTCATATGAGGTTATATAAGGGCTATGTAAATCGATTCTAGTAGTAGGATGAGACCATATAATATCCACCCGACCCTGAATGTTTTTATCAAAGTATTGAAAACCAATAGAAGGTTAATCAGCCAAGTCGGATGGATCAATTCGAAATGGCCAAGAAAAACTCAATCTCCAACGGAATAATAATCGGCTAAGAAACCTGATTAATAACAAAATTAGGATCCTTGAACCAGATACTACTTATTAGAATCGCTACTAGCCCAACCATGCCAACATTGAAAAACAATGAGGTTCCATTCTCTAAAACCAATTGGTATTAGAAGGGATTATCCATTGTTTTATATGCTAGCATCTATTTTTTCTTTTTGCCGATGTGTTATTGGGTTGGCACCCCAATAATCATCCCCTCAAACCCAAGTTCCGCCCTTTGCCTCCCCACAACGACTGTTCATCAGATCCAATCCATTTTCATACCACCGATACTCTCGGGACACGCTCATCTGACCTAGGTTATCAGGAAGACTTTCGATACAAGGCTTCAGGGTCAACTTCGTTTGACTGAGAATGACTAGGGATTGTGCCACCTGCGTTGACCATATCATTGGGATACAACCATAGCTATGATACGACTTGTAATATTAAGAACGTAAAAAACCAATCAAATGAACACCAGATTTATAGTGGAGAAACCCGAAATCAGGAAAAAAAACACTTAGAATGAACACTATATCATTGGGATACAACCCGCTACTCCTGTTTTGGCTATTGGGCAAGGAAGGGGCAAGAAGAGGAAGGCTCCTTCAAAGAGCCACCACAAGGGAAAGTCCCAAGAAGGTTCCTCTTCTAGTGGGACCAAGGTTGGCCCTGCTAAACCCAACCCAAACCCAAAGGAGGCAGAGTGCCACCATTGCCACAAAATAGGGCATTGGAAGAGAAGCTGCTCTGAATATCTGCAAGCCATCAAGGATGGGAAGATCTAGCCATCTTTCGCAGGTATTTACACAATTAAATCTAATGATTCATCTCATGCTATTTCTTGGGTTCTTGATACAGGATGTGGTTATCACATTTGTTCTGATTTGCAGGGACTAATAAGAAATAGGGACGTGGAGTGTGGAAGAATAAATCTAATCATGGGGAACAGAAGATCGTCGCCTGTCACCAAGATTGGAGTGTATTATTTAGTGCTAAGTAATGGATTAGGTTTAGATTTAAATAATTTTTGCTACTCGCCAGATATGGCAAGCAACATCATTTCATTTCATGGTTTATTTAGACAAGGATTTATATATTCGTTTAATAATGAGAATGGTTCGATTTATGCGCTAAATGGTGTTTTATATTTTGAAGCAATGCCTTGTAATGGAATTTATGAAACTGTTATGATTGTAGATAACCTAGGAAATGATGTGTTGTGTATGGATTCTTCCAATAGTATGGATAAAGCATGCTTGTGGCATTGTCGTCTTGGACATGTCAATAAGAAGCGCATAGCCCAACTCCAAAAGGATGGAGTGTTGGAGTCATTTGACCTTACGGAAGATGACACGTGCAAATCTTGTTTACTTGGAAAGATGACCAAGTCACCCTTCACTGGCACATGTGAGAGGGGTGAGGGTTTATTGGATCTCATACACACCAACGTGTGTGGGCCCTTTAGATCCACCACAAAGGATGCGAAGCGCTTCTACGTGACTTTCACCGATGATTATAGTAGATATGGTTATATTTACTTAATCAAACACAAGGCAGAAACGTTTGAAAAGTTCAAAGAATTTAAACATGAAGTGGAGAATCAATTGGGCAGGAAAATCAAGATGCTTCGATCCGATCGAGGAGGAGAGTACCTAAGTCTTGAATTCCACGACTATCTCAAGGAATGCGGAATAGTTTCGCAATTGACGCCACCTAGGACACCGCAGTTGAATGGTGTGGCAGAAAGGCGTAATCGAACCCTGTTAGACATGGTTCGTTCTATGATGAGTCGTGCTTCACTACCTATCTCATTATGGGGTTATGCCTTAGAGATTGTCGCCCATATCCTTAACCGAGTCCCTACAAAGAAGGTTGCCAAAACACCTCACGAGATGTGGACAGGGAAAGCTCCCTTGTTGGCACATATCAAGGTTTGGGGCTGTGAGCTTTTCGTAAGACGAGAAACTCACGACAAGCTCGAACCTCGTAGTGAGCGGTGTATTTTCATCGGCTACCCTCAGAAATCCTTTGGATATCTCTTCTATAGACCGAGTGACACTGTTGTCTTCGTTGCGAGGAGAGGGGTTTTCCGAGAGCGAGAAATCATAAGCCAAGGGGACAGTGGGAGGCAAATCGATCTTGAAGAGATTCAAGAGTCGAGCGATGAAGGAACCTCTAACGCTGGCACTCAACCTGAGGAGGAAACTCTGTTTGAACCAATTGACGAGTCCTTACCTCTTAGACGTTCCGAAAGAGTTAGAGTTCAACCCCAGTTTTATGGCTTTCATATTACTACTGAAGGGGACACGTATATTAGTGATGGTACACTAATAAATCTAGATGAACCTAATAGCTATAAGGAAGCCATGGCAGGCCCAGAGTCTGCAAAATAGAAAGAGGCGATGGACAACGAGATTCAGTCCATGTATGACAACCAAGTTTGGAATTTGGTTGACTATGTGCCCGGACGTAAGACGGTTGGGTGCAAATGGATCTTTAAGAAGAAGACCGACGTGGATGGGAATGTGCACACGTATAAGGTGCGATTGGTTGCGAAAGGCTTTACTCAAACTCCCAGAGTTGACTATGATGAGACCTTCTCGCCAGTTGCTAAAATAAAGTCTATTAGGGTGATGCTAGCCATTGTTGCATTTCATGATTATGATATATAGCAGATGGATGTCAAGACCGCTTTCCTTAATGGGAAGTTGGTTGAGGATGTTTACATGGCTCAGCTAGAGGGTTTCGTTGATGCGAAGCATCCCAATAGAGTGTGCAAGCTTGAGAAGTCAATTTATGGACTTAAGCAAGCATCTCGCATATGGAATCTTTGCTTTGATGAGAAAGTCAAAGAGTTTGGATTTATACAAAATGAAGATGAATCATGTGTATATGTCAAAGCCAGTGGGAGTATAGTTAGCTTCCTCGTTTTGTATATCGATGACATACTACTCATAGGAAACGACATCCCGACTCTGCAGGAGGTTAAGTCCTGGCTCGGGAACTGCTTCGCTATGAAGGACCTCGAAGAGGCTTCCTATATTTCGGGAATAAGGATAGTGAGAGAATGAAGTAAGCGACTAATAGGAATTAGTCAGAATACTTACTTGTATAAGGTACTAAAACGTTTTAGCATGGAAAACTCGAAGAAGGGAGAAATACCGATACAAAGTAATGCCAAATTGAGTAAGACTCAAAGTTCGAGTATAGAAGTCGAGATAGCTGAGATGAGCCGAGTACCTTACGCTTCCACAGTTGGCTCAATCATGTATGCTATGACTTGTACTCGCCCTGATGTGGCCTTTGCCTTGAGCGTGGTCAGTAGATATCAAGGGAACCTGGCAGAGCTCATTGGATCGTAGTCAAGAATATCTTTAAGTACCTTCGGAGGACCAATGAATGGTTTTTGGTCCTCGGAGGGAGTGATGAATTAAAGGTGCGAGGGTATAGTGACACCAGCTTCCAGACCGACAGGGACAACTACCGTTCGCAGTCGGGCTGGGTCTTTACCCTTAATGGAGGAACAATGACTTGGAAAAGTTCCAAGCAAGAAACCGTAGCTGATTCAACGTGCGAATCCGAGTACATTACAGCGAGCGAAGCGTTAAAGGAGGCGATATGGTTGGAGAACTTCATTGGTGACCTTGGAGTTGTGCCTGCCATAAAGGAGCCTATGGAAATTTTCTGTGATAATGAAGGAGTTGTTGCCTTGACCAAGGAACCGAGGGATCATGTTAGATCTCGTCATATTGACAGAAAATATCACTTTATTCGACATCGGGTAGAAGAAGGAGACCTCATAGTAAAGAGGGTATCATCAGAGGATAATCCAGCAGATCCGCTTACGAAGGGACTGAGTAGGATTAAGCACTTGCAGCACGCTAGGAGCATTGGGCTGAAAGATGATATTAGTTTAGATTAGATAGTTTAGAAATATGTAATAGATAAATGTAATTGACATTTGATGATTAAATAAAGGAGTATTATTTATAATTAAAGCTACTGTCTTATGTTAATTGTTTAACTATTGTTTCACTTTGCATGTTTTGACTTCCTGGATAATTGAGTTATTAAGAATAATCGAATTATTCAAATGGTCCACAATCGTTCATATGTTGGAAGTAGGTATGAATAAAGAATGTCATGAGTTGGTGTGTAGATTGTCTAAAAGGTATTAGACATAGCAAAGGTTTGCTGCAACGTTCATGAGTGCTTATGAACAAGTTTTGAGCATTGGAATAAACCTACGCTTGCTAGAATCACTTTATGGAATGTACCGCAAGTGATCGCAAGACGATAATATCATATTGTCTTAAAACCAAGATATATGGTTTACTGTTTACTAATTGGTTGTGCATTGATAATGTGAAACCGCATCAGTAAATTGATGTCATAAAATGCATTGTTGTGTATAGTTGATTAGTAAATAGTAAATGTATATAAGTCGAAGTTTATCTGTTACTTTTATCCTAAGAGGGTAAAAGCGGTATCTGGGCCCCTCGATGATTTAATTTGACTTATGTGTCGGGCCCGGTCAGGACTGAATTGATGTGTTCAATTAAGTTCTATGTCAAATGAATCTGAGATCAAGAAACCAATTGTTGGACAATAAGTATGACAATGTTCCATGTAATTGTCCGCACGATATCTAGAACAGAGGATTATACGATCCCTTATCTAAAGGACAGGATACTGATAAGATCAGAGTTTGACAGCGTCTTTAAGAGCTACGATTGCTAATTAGATTGTGTTTGCATTTATAGTTACTGGACTTATCCAAGTGGGAGACTGTTGGATTAGTGTCTAAGCCTGTAACTATATTTGGTAAGTACTTGACCCGGTTGTGCATGGTCCTTTTGGGCTGCCTTCACCATAGCAACTTGACAGGGTGATTTATAAAGAGAGAAGAGATATTATTATTAATATATTATGAGAGTAATATATTAAAGGAATAATAATATTATTTTATTGATGTAAGTCATAAATTAATTAAGAATTAATTTGGTGACTTAAAGAGGTTAACTGAATAAAGGGGCATAAACTGTCAAATGTGTGATAGTTATGTTTTTGGGCTATGAATCTTTATGGACATTAGGGTGGAAAATTTTTAGGGATTGGATATCTTAGAAATCGTTCAAGCCTTACATCTAGAAGGATCTTTGGATTGCTTAGGGCCTAAGTTATTCTATTAGGGTTAAGGGTGTAACCCTAGTAGCTCATAGTATAAACAGACCCCATGGGTGAGGGAAATCGGACACTCTTGCAAGAAAGAAACCCTAGAGCCGATTTCCTCACCTCTCCTCTCTCTCAAAATCATCCTCTTGCTAGTTGGTGTTTGTAAGCCATTAGAGGAGTGAAAATTGTGACTCTAAGCTCCAAGAACAAGAAGATTCAAGCAAGCAACTTAAGTTATTCTTCTAGATTTGATTTCATATGTTATGATTCAATTATTTACATTAGATCTAGAATTGTAAGCGTTGGATACATTGCATGTTCAATTAGAGAAACCTAGATCCAAGTATTAGGGTTTGCATGTGCACATAGGAAAGTTCTTATGGCTCAAACCCATCAGTTGTTACTAAGGCTGCTACTGCTGCAGCCACCGTAGCCGTAGCCACTGCTACGCCATAGGTGGTGACTCGTTGTTCTGGGAGTTCAGCAACACGAAGCCACCAGAGTTTGATGGGACTCAGGATCCGATTGCTGCTATAAGATGGATCTCCGAAATTGTGGGGTGCTTTTACACGTGTTCATGCCTCGAGCACTTGAGAGCTCGGTTTGCGCTGAACCAGCTTCGCTTGGGAGCGAATGACTGGTGGAAGTTTGTGACAACCAACCTTTCTTTTGCAGATCATGCTGCATTGACATGGGAGAGATTTACACAGTTGTTCCGAGACGAGTATGTTCCCCCGGTGAAGAAGGAATGGTTAGCCCAAGAGTTTCTGTCTCTCAAGCAGAAGACAGAGACTGTGACTGAGATCTCGAGGATGTTCCATGAGAGGGTGTTGTATTTCCCTAAGCACGTATCTATTGAGCTGGCACGTGTGAGCCGATATCTGAGCATACTGAGGAGGGATATACAGGATTTCGTAGCAAACTCGTCATACCGGACATTGGCTGAGCTTCATACCAATGCCAGGAGGAGGGAGATTAAGCTAGAGTTGCAGACAAGAGAGAAGGATGAGTCCCAGGGTAGAGACAGGAGATTGATACAGTCGCAGCCGGTGATGAAGCGGGCAAAGCCCGCTGATGAGAGAGTTGGGGGCCAAAAGGGCCACACTTGTGGCAAATGCGGCAAGAGTCACGAGGGATCATGTCGGGCAGGTATTTGCTACAAATGTGGCAAAGAGGGACACATGGCAAAGGATTGACCCAAGGGGTTTACAGTTTGCTTCCACTGCAACCAGACTGGCCATCAGAAGGCCGAGTGCCCTCAGCTCATTTAGGGATCAGCCTAGGGTTCCACTCTTGCTGCTTTATGTGCTACTGATAGTCGGTCGGTGAAGACCGAGGCTCCGAGGGATCGTGGGAGAGCTTTTCAGCTGACAGCGGAGGAGGACCACGCAGCACCTGATGTCATGGCTGGTACATATTTCCTTACTTATATTATTTTGAGATTTTTTGTGCTTATACTATGTTGTATATACGTACTTTTCTTGTGAGTTTTGTACCTGCTTTGGTGTTATTTGACTCGGGTGTGAGTCAATCCTTCATGTCTTTAGCTTTTAGTCGTCACATCAGTATCAGACGTGAGGTGTTGATTCGACCTCTAAGGGTTTCTATAGCCGACGAGCATGCGGTTTTTGCCACTGATGTATTCCGTGGATGTGTACTAGAGATTTTTGGTGTTGATTTCCCGATGGACCTGGTGCCGATAGCGATGGGGGATGTCTGTGTCATAGTGGGTATGGATTGGTTGAGCCGTTTTGGAGCTGTGATCGACTGTGAGCGACAAATGATGACCATATGAAACCCTAGTGGGGGAGTGCTTACGGTGTATGGCGAGGGTACCAGATCTGGATCAGCTTTCTGCTCTGCTACCAGAGCGAGACAGAGGCTACAGCAGGATTTTATGGGCTTTTTGGCGTACGTGATGGATATGTGGATTGCTACTGAGAGGAAAAGTTCTATCTCTGAGGTTCGGATAGTGTGCGATTTCCCGAATGTTTTCCGTGAGGAGTTGTCGGGTGTGCCTCCCGAGAGGCAGGTAGAGTTTCAGATTGATTTGGTTCCGAGTGCGGCATCTATTGCCAAGGCACCTTATCGCCTTGCGTCGCCTGAGATGTAGTAGTTATCCTCACAGCTCCAAGAGCTGCGGGGGAAGGGTTTTATCAGATCGAGTAGCTCACTGTGGGGAGCACCTATCCTTTTTTTAAGAGAAAGGATGGTTCACACTGGATGTGCATCGATTACCGGGAGTTGAACAAGCTGACGGTCAAGAACCGTTATCCATTATCGAGGATCGACGATTTATTAGATCAGTTGCAGGGGGCATCTTGGTTTTCCAAGATTGATTTGAGATCTAGATCAGATGAGAGCTTGCGAGGAGGATATCCAGAAGACGGCCTTTAGGACTCGTTATGGGCACTACGAGTTTGTGGTGATGCCTTTCGGACTCACTAATGCACCGACAGCGTACATGGATCTCATGAACCGGGTGTGCAGGCCCATGTTGGATCAGTCGGTGATCATGTTCATCGACGATATGCCGGTATACTCGAGGTCCAGAGAGCATCACGAGGAGCATCTTCAGGAGATTCTTGGAGTATTGAGGGCGGATAGGCTTTACACCAAATTCTCCGAGTGTTATTTCTGGTTATGAGAGGTCTAGTTCCTGGGGCACCTTGTTAATCAGAATGGGATTTTTGTAGCCCCGGCCAAGATTGAGGAAATTATGCGGTGGGAGGTGTCGAGATCCCCATTCGAGATCAGGAGTTTTCTGGGTTTGGCAGGCTACTACCAGAGATTTATCAGAGATTTCTCCAAGATTGTTGTTTCTCTTACCAGATTGACCCGGGAGGGTGTTACTTTTGCCTAGGGGCCTGAGCAACATACCTCATTCGAGGCTATTCACCAAAGATTGTGAGAAGCTCTAGTGTTAGCCCTTTCCAAGGGAGTGGAGGACTTTATAGTTTATTGTGATGCATCTATAATAGGGATGGGTGCGGTGTTGATGCAGAGGGGGCATGTGATAGCATATGCATTGAGGCGGTTGAAGCCTCATGAGATGAGGTATCCCACCCATGATTTGGATCTGGGGGCGGTGGTGTTCGCCCTCAAGATCTGGCGCCACTATATGTATGATGTCTAGTGCACCATATACTCGGACCATAAGAGTCTAAAGTACCTAATGGATCAACCCAACCTGAATATGAGACAAAGGAGGTGGTTGAATGTATTGAAAGACTACAACTATGAGATCTTATATCACGTAGGCAAGGCTAGTGTGGTAGCCGATGCCGTGAACTATAGAGCAGAGAGTACTCCGATTCGAGACGTGTGTATGAGGATGACGGTGATGACTCCAGTCCTAGATACCATCCGAGAGGCTCAGGTGGAGGTTGTGAGGCCAAAGAACCTCAAGAGGGAGCGAGTGATCAGACATGTTTCCGAGTTTGAGACTGATAGTCGGGGGCTTATGACTTGCCGTGGGCGGATTTGGATACCCTATACAGGTGGAGCTCGACGCATACTGATGGAGGAGGCACATAGATCGAGATTCTCGATCCATACAAGATCCACTAAGATGTATTTGGATCTGAAGAGGGATTATTGGTGGCCCTGTATGAAGAGAGATGTGACATGGGTAGTCGAGAGGTGTTTGACATGTCTTCAGGTTAAGGCAGAGCACCAGCGTCCACATGGCCTGTTGCAGCCTCTAGAGATTCCCCAGTGGTACTGGGAACAAATTTCCATGGATTTTATCACCAAATTACTAAGCACCACGTGAGGTGTCGATGCGATATGGGTGATTGTGGACCGGTTGACAAAGAGTGCTCACTTTTTGGCTATCAGTGAGAACTCTTCTACAAAGAAATTAGCCAAGATTTATGTGAGAGAGGTGGTAGAACGGCATGAGGTTCCGAAATTGATAGTTTCAGATCGAGATGTATGCTTTACTTCCAGGTTCTGGAAAAAGTTTCATGAGGAGTTGGGTACCCGGTTGCACTTTAGTAGTGCATACCACCCACAGACAGATGGGCAGAGTGAGTGGACAATTCAGACGCTTGAGGACATGCTACGTTCATGTGTTATGCACTTTGATTGAATTTGGGACACTTATTTTCCCTTGGCTAAGTTTTTGTACAACAATAGTCATCATTCCAGTATTGGTATGCCTCCCTTTGAGCTCTTATATGGGAGGAGGTGTCGGAATCCCAGCTGTTAGGAGAGGTGGGGCAGAGAGTGATGGGTGGCACTGATATAGTGCTCAAGACGACTGAGCAGATTCAGCAAGTTAGGCAGAGGTTACTAACGGCATAGAGTCGCCAGAAGAGTTACGCAGATCGGCGACGATCCGAGCTAGAGTTCCATGTCGAAGATTTTGTCCTCCTAAAGGTATCCCCATGGAAAGGGTGTTGGATAAGGTGTCTAAGTCCATAACTATTTCTGGTAAATACTTGACCCGACCCGGCATGGTCCATTTGGGTTGCATGGCACCATGCAATTGGATAAACTAAATGAGAGAAATAAGACATATGGTTTATTAATATATTATAAGTTCTAATATATTAATAATATTATTTAATTAGTTTTGATCAAGAATTAATTTAGAATTAATTAAGTGATCAAAAGAATAACTAATTAAATATATGGGTAGATTATGTAAATCTTCCGTATCTTATATAGTGGGCTAAAAGGTCTATGGATTATCAAGTTGGGTTCCACCCATAGGATGCTCCATGGAGTTAACCCATGGATTGAGAAATGAAGAGTCATGTTACATTAGGTTTTTACCTAATGCAACACACTATATAAAGACCATGTCTCTCCCCAAAATCGGCTACACAAGTGAAACAAGAGGGCTTGGCCGATTTTGAGTGTGTTAGAGTATTCTCTCAAGTTTATACTTTGCATTTGGTGTTGTGTGAAGCATATGAGGCATCACACTTGAGGTGCTAGGCTCACAAGGTTTCAAGGAACACTATCAACAACAAGGTATGTAGTTCTATCTATTATTCAAGTTAAAATTGTTCCCCATGTAAACTAGATAGGATCATAGGCTTGGAAATCAACTTTGCATGATAATTAGACAAACATAGATCCAAGGTTATTAGGGTTGCATGTACACTTAGGATGTGTTAGAATGCTCAAAACCCATCAAAGGGGTGATCCGATTTAGGAAGTGTGGCAAGTTGGGCCCTAGATACATTGGTCCTTTCAGGGTGGTCGCCCGAATGGGTAAGGTAGCATACCGATTGGAGCTACCTGTAGAGTTGAGCCAGATTCAAAACACCTTCCACATGTCTCAGTTTAGGAAGTGTGTAGCCGATGAGACGGCAATGGTACCGTTAGAGGACATTTAGGTTGATGCAAGTCTGAACTATATTGAAAGACCAACAATCATTTTGGATAGAAAGGTTAAGACCATGAGGAACAAGGAGGTGCAACTGGTTAAGGTGCAGAGAGAGCAGCGCAGGGGATCCGAGTGGACTTGGGAGCCGGAGTCCGATATGCGCGAGCAGTACCCAAAGTTGTTTCCGGAGCATAACTTTGAGGGTGAAGTCTGATTCTAGTAGGGGAGAATTGTAACATCACGACTGCCAGGTATAATATATATATATATATATATATATATATATATATATATATATATATATATATATATATATATATATATAAGAGTTGATTGAGTAACTCGACGAGTTGGATGCCCCAACTCGTCGAGTAGAGACGAATTTGGCCATGTGGGTTTTACGACCAACTCGACGAGTCGAGTAGAGACGAAGTTGGTGCTGTGAGAGGAAACCCTAATTCTCTACGGATGGGTCCTATTTAAAGGACCTTAATCCCTCATTTCCGCCTCACCATCCACCTTACTCCCCAATGTGAAACCCAAATCGTCTGTATTGATGTAAAATAGAAAGAGAGCTAAACATTGGGCATTTTAGTGCACTATTGGAAGAGAAGAGAAGAGTTTCAAATCAAGGAACGAGAAGGGACTGTTGAATCCAGTGTTCATCCACCCTTAGATTATGTGGGAAGGTAAACGTTACCACCTTGCTCATCATATTGATTAGATCTCGTTGCTAGGAATCTTTTAGGGCTTTTTCCATATTTCCTTGAGATTGTGAGTGGTTTGAGCTTGCTAAGAGAGTGAGACTTCAGATTTGGACCTTGACTGGTCGCTTAAGCCCAACAGTCCAAGCTTTATCAAGCTAGAGAATGCTTTTATGCTTAGGTGTGACATCCCCATTTTCACGGCCAGAAAAGACCGATTATATTTATGCTTTATAAAAATCAGAGTACCCTTTTTATAAAAATGTTGCGAAGTTTTTTCCCAGAAAAACATGATAAATACGTTATCAAAGCATTTCCGAAGAAATGTATTTTTTTATTTTAAAACATTAGGATGTCATAGTCAATACATAAACATAATCATAAAGAGAACTTACACTCAATATCATTAGTGATTTACATCTCCTTAATCTCTCAGTGTAGTGTAACTTCATATCGACACTTGTGATACAAATAAACTAAGTGCGTCAGGTTGGGAAACCTGGTGAGTATATAGGTTTTCAACCCACAATAATATAATTAACTTGTTTCTTCACATAATACATGTCAAACAATTAACCCGATTACCCATCCTCATTTTCTTCATTTGATATTCCCTAAAGTATTACCTTAAGGTTCATCTCCTATATCGTATTTACCTCTCATCTCTTTGCATCTCATTTCCTTATATGTTCGATCCTAAGGACTTTTCCTACGGATCATCGCCTACATCACACAGACAATAATGGTTCGGGGATTACTCCCTCGATACGCACCTAGTAAGGGTTGGAGTATCATCACATGAATACGTAGTTACAACATCGCCTGAACTCGTAATTCATAGTAAGGGTTAGGGTATCATCACATGAATACGTAGTTACAACATCGTTTGAACTCGTAATTCATAGTAAGGATTAGAGTATCATCACATGAATACTGTGACATCCCCAAAATCTCGGCCAGAAAAGACCGATTTTCATTTATGCTTTTAAAATAATTTCAGAGTAAATCCTTTTGATTTGAAAGAGTTGCGGAATTTGTTCCCAAAAACAAAACGTGATAAAACAATGTTTACCAAAGCATTTCATAAAAGAAATGTATTTTCATTATATAATCAAAACTCGGGATGTCATGTTCCGATACAGACCATAAGGCATAAACGATAACATTACAAGTCATTCAACAAATATATACATATACAGACTTGTAAACAAAACAACTTGATGGTTTGTCCATCTTATGCCCTTGCGCCACTTCCTGTAATACAAATAAAACTGAGTGGGTCAGGCTTGGGAGCCTGGTGAGCATATAGGGTTTTCAACCCACAATAAATAATTATATTTAATTCCACCAACCAACAATAACCCAATTACCCATTCCCGTTATTCTCACTTTATGTCCCTAAAATAACTAACACAAGGGACCTAGTCTAAGAATATTTCATCGGGGCGACAACACATGCTTCGGGGGTTCCTCAGCAATATAAGTCAAATAAGGCAACCATGAGGGGGATGGAGTACAGCGAATGAACACCCAAGTTCATTAACACCTACAGGTGGCGAACCTACTAGCGTTCCACAGGACTGTCTAGAAAAGTCTGTAGTCGTCATCTAAACTCCGCTAGATGACTGAATCAAAACAACAACGAGGCCTCTCATCTGTTTATTACACACCAACTATCTACCCATGTTCTACCCAACATATTAGTAGATAAAAATATATATTTATATACATAGTTTAAAAAAAACGGTATAGCATGCTTTAATCAATACATATTCCACGTAACAGATGAGGCACACACACATAACACGTATTTCATAGAGAGTAAATCATATCTATGAGATAGAAGAAAGTGAATACACATTCACACACATAACCACAAAATTATACACATAACACGTATTTCGTATAAAATACTTCATAATTATGCGTTAGAAGAAAGTAACCACACACTCACGCATATAAACAACAATATACTTAATACACTCAAACAATACTTGAATTATTATCATGTTTATGAAAGGTAGTATACACTCACTTGATTAGAAGATGATCTGACAGCACTACGGCTTACAGAAGTAGTAATCCTCAGCAGATCTGGAAGATCTCTACAAAAATCGAACTTCTCGCGGGCAGAGCTTCGGCTCGGGAATCTTACTTCTCGGGATCTTCAGGACCTCGGGACTTGCTTCGGGGCTCGGGAATGATACCGGGGCTTCGGGGTACTTCTGGCATGCAAAACGATGCAAAACGGGAGAGAGAAGAGAGAAAAAGAGCAAATGAGCCGGTTGCCCTCGCATCCTATTTATAGGAGGCTGGAGCCTCGGAGTACGTTGGGCGTACTGCCTTACGCGGGGCGTAGGCCTCCGAATGCGTCACTGCATGCGTCATTCGAAGAACTCGAGTGCGAGGTGCGTCATGCTTCGCGGTACGTTGGGCGTACTTCGGATCAGATCGGTGACTCCTTCGGATATACATCCGAATTAAATATTAAATTTAAATACAAATTATTTAATAAATTTCGGAAATTCATATCTTCTTCATACGAACTTCGTTTTCGACATTCTTTATATCCACGCGTAGGTGAGACTACGCTCTACAACTTTCGTTTAGACTCCGTCGACTAATTTTGAATTTATTTTTATTAATTATTTTTAGTAGGCCGGGACAGAAAAACTTCCTTATAAATTCATAACTTCTTTGTTTGACGTCCGTTCTCGCCTAACTTTTCATCGCTTCGATACCAACAATGAGATCTTCGATTCTCGTTTAGATCGATTCGACTAAAAACTGCTCGATCTCAAATCGAGTATTTCGGGCTGCATACCACTAAGTCGAAACTTCAGAAAATCATAACTTCCTCATACGAAGTCAGATTCTGGCGCTCTTTATATATTCAGAAACCTCGTTTCAACTACTACAACATTATCCAAAGATATCAAGTTTATTTTACACTTAAATTTTGACGCTTATTTTTATTCTTAATTAATCAAACCACATAATTAAGCAATT
Organism: Lactuca sativa; assembly: GCF_002870075.4. Taxonomy (NCBI): domain Eukaryota; kingdom Viridiplantae; phylum Streptophyta; class Magnoliopsida; order Asterales; family Asteraceae; genus Lactuca; species Lactuca sativa. The sequence goes on along the minus strand of NC_056624.2, from coordinate 234,505,086 downwards.
AAGCACAAAACACATAATACTCAAATAATACACTTCTATTATTTCAAAATGGGTTACAAAGGTTAACCTAGACTATTACATCAACGAAAATGCCTAGCCTGGAAACGCGGGCGTTACAATTCTCTCCCCCTTAGGATGATTCCATCCCCGGAATCACACATCAACAAACAAATGCGGATAGCGACTCAACATGTCACTCTCTGTTTCCCAGGTGAGATTTGACCCATTCGTATGTTTCCAACGAACCTGCACTAATTCGACCATCTTGTGTCGAATCTTCTTAGTCTTTCGGTCAATAATTGCCTCTGGTTCTTCAATTAACCTCTTGTTTTCATCAATTCTCAATTCAAAAATTGGAATTATATCGGGAACTTCTCCCGTGAACTTCCTCAAATAACACACATGAAAAGTGTTGTGAATTCCATTCAGTTCCTCTGTTAGTTCAAGCTTGTAAGCTTGGTTCCCAATCCTTTGAAGAACTTTAAACGGTCCAATAAACCTTGGACTCAACTTTCCCCTTTTACCAAATCTTATAAGTCCCTTCCACGGCGAGACTTTAAGCAAAACCGAATCTCCAACTTCGAAGGTCATTGGCCTTCGCTTCTTGTCAGCATAGCTCTTTTGACGATCTTGAGCTGCTAACATTCTTTCTCTAATTACTTTCAACTCTTTAGCGGTTTGATGGACCATCTCGGGACCCATAAACTGCTTTTCTCCAGCCTCAATCCAACAAGATGGCGTACGACACTTCTGTCCGTACAAAGCTTGATAAGGTGCCATCTTTATGCTCGAGTGGAAACTATTATTGTAGGAAAATTCTACCAAAGGTAAATGTTCATCCCAGTTACCTAGGAATTCCAGGGTACATGCTCTCATCATATCTTCAAGTGTTTGTATTGTTCTTTCACTCTGGCCATCAGTCTGCGGATGGTAAGTTGTACTTAAACACAACTTGGTACCTAATTCCTCTTGTAGACTTTTCCAAAACCTCGAGGTGAAACGGCTATCACGATCCGACACAATCGTTAAAGGAACACCGTGAAGCCTCACAATTTCCTTCACGTAAGAATTTGCAAGCTTCTCCATAGACCATTTATCCTTGGCTGCTATGAAATGCGCACTCTTAGTGAATCGATCAACGACCACCCAAATCATGTCATGACCACTTTTTGTTCTGGGTAGTTTAGTGACAAAATCCATAGCAATGTCTTCCCACTTACCCATAGGCACAGGAAATGGTTCTAAACTCCCATATGGTTTCTGATGTTGTGTCTTGACTCTCGCACAAGTCACACACTCGGCCACATACTTTGCAACATCAAGCTTCATCGTCGGCCACCAGTAGTAGGGTTTTAGGTCCCTATACATTTTAGTGCTACCGGGATGAATCGAGTACATGGTTTTTTGAGCTTCTTCCATCAGAAGATCTCTGACTCCTCCTGTCTTAGGTATCCAAATCCGATCTTGGAACACCTTCAGTCCATGATTGTTTACACCGAACACCAAGGTTTGCCCAAACGTTCCTCCTTTCGGTCATTCTTCTCAGAAGCTTCGCTTTGAGCTTTCTTTATACTTTCCAAAATAGCCGAGACAACTTCAATTCTCAACGCTCTTGGCCTTTTCCTTTCAAGATTGACTTTCCGACTGAGAGCATCAGCAACAACATTAGCTTTACCGGGATGGTAAAGTATCTCACAGTCGTTGTCTTTGAGTAACTCTAGCCAGCGTCGTTGCCTCATATTCAATTCTTTCTGATTAAAGAGATATTGGAGACTCTTATGATCAGTGAAAAGTTTGCACTTCGTGCCATAGAGGTAATGCCTCCATATTTTTAGAGCGAAAACTACCGCTGCCAACTCCAAATCATGAGTCGGGTAATTCTTTTCATGCTCCTTCAACTGTCGAGACGCATATGCTATCACCTTTTCTCTTTGGGTCAAAACACAACCCAATCCAACCCCAAACGCATCGCTATAAACAGCGAAGTCTTCAACTCCATCGGGTAAAGAAAGTATCGGTGCCTCGCATAGCTTTTTCTTTAGCTTCTCGAATGCTTCTTTATGCTTATCACTCCAAGCATAAGTAGCTCCTTTGTGGGTCAAAGTTGTTAATGGAGTAGCAATTGAAGAAAAGCCTTGGATAAACCTTCGGTAATATCTGGCTAATCCTAAAAAGCTTCGGATCTCCGTGGGACTTTTTGGTTGTTCCCACTTCATTACAGCTTCAATCTTCGCTGGATCAACCATTATCCCTTCTTGGTTGACCACGTGACCCAAGAATTGGACTTCTCGAATCCAAAAATCACACTTAGAGAACTTTTCATACAACTTCTCCTTCTTCAAGACTTCTAACACTTCTCGCAAGTGTGTACCATGCTCCTCTTGGCTTTCCGAATAAATCAGAATGTCGTCTATGAACACTATCATGGATTTATCAAGGAACGGATTACAAACCCTATTCATTAAATCCATGAATGCTGCCGGAGCATTGGTTAGTCCAAACGACATAACCAAGAACTCGTAGTGTCCATATCTAGTTCTGAATGCAGTCTTCTCGATATCTTGATTTCTTACCTTTAGCTGATGATATCCTGACGTTAGATCGATCTTCGAGAAATAGCTCGAACCTTGCAATTGATCAAATAGGTCATCAATCCTTGGCAACGAATATCTATTCTTTATTGTTGCCTTGTTCAGCTCTCTGTAATCAATGCACATTCTCAAACTTCCATCTTTCTTCTTCACAAATAACACCGGAGCTCCCCAGGGTGATTAACTAGGTCTAATGAAACCTTTGTCCAATAACTCCTGAAGTTGCATCATCAGCTCCTTCATCTCCGTCGGTGCTAATCGATACGGTGTTTTTGCTATTGGCGTGGTTCCTGGTAACAAGTCAATTCTTAACTCGACTTGTCTATCAGGTGGTAATCCAGGAAGATCTTCGGGAAATACTTCCGGATAATCACACACCACTGGAATACTCTGCATCACCTTCTTTTCCTTCTTAGCATCAATCACGAATGCTAAATATGATGTACATCCCTTGGTCAAACACTTCCTGACTTTCATTAGGGAAATGATTCCAGAATTTACTCGCCGTTTGTCCCCGTACACCATAAATGAATCCTTCCCAGGCGGGTTTACTTTAACTATCTTCTTCTTGCATAAAATTTCGGCATCATTGGCGCTAAGCCAATCCATTCCCAGAACGATGTCGAAACCATTAAGTTCGATAGGCAATAAATCATCGTGAAACTTATTCCCATTAAGGTCGATTAAGATGTTTTTCATACGATGGCTAACAGGTACAAACTTGCCACTAGCAACTTCGACTAATAAAGCATTATCTAGTCTATCAATAGGCAAGGCTAGATTTCTACCAAACTCATGCGAAATAAAGGAGTAGTTGGCTCCAGAATCAAACAAAATTTGAGCAGGTAATTAGTTTACGAGAAATGTACCTGAAGCGACATCAGCTTCATCTTTCACAGCTTCGAGTGTCATCTGGAAGGCTCTCGCCTTCGGCTTTGGTGGAATGTTGGGCTTAGCTGCCTCTTCTTCGGACAGTCTTTCAAAATGTGCCCCTCTTCATTGCAACCAAAACACATCCTTTTGTTGTTCGGACACTCATTGGCAAAATGCCCAATTTTTCCGCACTTGTAGCAGGTTACATCCTCACTACATTTCCCAAAGTGATTCTTCTTACACTTATCACACCACTTCGCTTCGCCTCCTTTTCCTCCACCAAACTTTTTCGAATCAGATTTCGAAAATTTGCTTTTCTTACCGGAACCAGATGTTCCCTCAAACTTTCTCTTTTCACCAACCTCAACCTTGTCGGCGGTTCTCCCCTTAATCATGTTCTCAACAGACTCGGCAGCCTAAAGAGCTGCCTCTAGAGTATGTGTCTGACGTACTGGCACCTCGTACTCCCATGGGAGTCCCTTTGCATACCGGTCCACCTATGTTAACTCGTCTAGGACGAAACGCAAGGAAAACTCCATCTTATCGGTGAAGTTATTGGTGTATTCATCAACTGACATGCTGCCTTTTGTCAATGCCAAAAACTTATTCTCCAACTCCAACAGATTTTGAGCCGAGCAGAACTTGCACTTGAACTGCACCAAGAACTTTGCGCATGACAATTGCAGTGGCTCGTTAGGGCTTAACGTCTTCCCTAGAGTGTTCCACCAACGAACGGCTCCACCTCGGAACTGACGCACTACATAGATAGTCTGCAACTTGCCTCTGCAGCCACAAGTCATGAAGGCTAACTCCATTTCGGAGATCCAATCCATAACTCCAATCGGATCCTCCTTTTCGTTGAAGGTCGATGGTTTGCAAGTTAGAAAGTCCTTGTACTTGCATCCCATTCCATCATTCCTTCCATCATGGTTGTTTTGCCTAACTATCGGTGGGTTGGCTTGACCAACAGACCCACTGAAGTTTCCACCTTCCGAGTGCCCTTCATTTAATTCGGGCTCTTCCACACGAATTGACAGTTCTTCACGATTCTGTTGAACCAACCGCCTAGTTTCATCCATCTGACGATCCAACATTGTTTGAATCATCATTTGCACACCAGCCATGGTTATTGGCTCAGGTGCTGCTGCTATGACAGGTATTTGCTCAATCACTGGTGGTTGATTCCTGTTTTCATCAGCATTTCCAACTCCACTTCATGTTCTCACCATTTTTTATCTACACACCGAATAAGGTGAAATTTGATCCTCATTCACGATAGATATTCAAATCTTCCTTATCACTCCGAAACGTTTACATGCTTGTTCTAATATCGTAGACGTACACTTAGAATCCTACACACATAAAGTTTCGAGATCCGGTCGGCAACAGACCATAGATCCGAACAAATAATGTCATATATGGCAACATATAACATTTAGCACATAAAGCATTTTAGGCAAGTTTCCTAAAATAAACTAGTGCTCGTGTCTAAAATATAACAGACACACATCTCAAAATTCCACTTAGCATTCTAAGTTTAAGTCTAGAAATCCTACAAATTCCTAGTTCGCTTAAACTAATGCTCTGATACCAACTGTGACATCCCCAAAATCTCGGCCAGAAAAGACCGATTTTCATTTATGCTTTTAAAATAATTTCAGAGTAAATCCTTTTGATTTGAAAGAGTTGCGGAATTTGTTCCCAAAAACAAAACGTGATAAAACAATGTTTACCAAAGCATTTCATAAAAGAAATGTATTTTCATTATATAATCAAAACTCGGGATGTCATATTCCGATACAGACCATAAGGCATAAACGATAACATTACAAGTCATTCAACAAATATATACATATATAGACTTGTAAACAAAACAACTTGATGGTTCGTCCATCTTATGCCCTTGCGCCACTTCTTGTAATACAAATAAAACTGAGTGGGTCAGGCTTGGGAGCCTGGTGAGCATATAGGGTTTTCAACCCACAATAAATAATTATATTTAATTCCACCAACCAACAATAACCCAATTACCCATTCCCGTTATTCTCACTTTATGTCCCTAAAATAACTAACACAAGGGACCTAGTCTAAGAATATTTCATCGGGGCGACAACACATGCTTCGGGGGTTCCTCAGCAATATAAGTCAAATAAGGCAACCATGAGGGGGATGGAGTACAGCGAATGAACACCCAAGTTCATTAACACCTACAGGTGGCGAACCTGCTAGCGTTCCACAGGACTGTCTAGAAAAGTCTGTGGTCGTCATCTAAACTCCGCTAGATGACTGAATCAAAACAACAACGAGGCCTCTCATCTGTTTATTACACACCAACTATCTACCCATGTTCTACCCAACATATTAGTAGATAAAAATATATATTTATATACATAGTTTAAAAAAAACGGTATAGCATGCTTTAATCAATACATATTCCACGTAATAGATGACGCACACACACATAACACGTATTTCATAGAGAGTAAATCATATCTATGAGATAGAAGAAAGTGAATACACATTCACACACATAACCACAAAATTATACACATAACACGTATTTCGTATAAAATACTTCATAATTATGCGTTAGAAGAAAGTAACCACACACTCACGCATATAAACAACAATATACTTAATACACTCAAACCATACTTGTATTATTATCGTGTTTATGAAAGGTAGTATACACTCACTTGATCAGAAGATGATCTGACAGCACTACGACTTACAGAAGTAGTAATCCTCAGCAGATCTGGAAGATCTCTACAAAAATCGAACTTCTCGCGGGCAAAGCTTCGGCTCGGGAATCTTACTTCTCGGGATCTTCAGGACCTCGGGACTTGCTTCGGGGCTCAGGAATGATACCGGGGCTTCGGGGTACTTCTGGCACGCAAAACGATGCAAAACGGGAGGCTGGAGCCTTGGAGTACGCTGGGCGTACTGCCTTACGCGGGGCGTAGGCCTCCGAATGCGTCACTGCATGCGTCATCCGAAGAACTCGAGTGCGAGGTGCGTCATGCTTCGCGGTACGCTGGGCGTATGCCAGTACGGTGGGCGTACTTTGGATCAGATCGGTGAGTCCTTCCGATATACATTCGAATTAAAGATTAAATTTAAATACAAATTATTTAATAAACTTCAGAAATTCATATCTTCTTCATACGAACTCTGTTTTTGACGTTCTTTATATCCACGCGTAGGTGAGACTATGCTCTACAACTTTCGTTTAGACTCTGTCGGCTATATTTGAATTTATTTTTATTAATTATTTTTAGTAGGCCGTGACAGAAAAACTTCGTTATAAATTCATAACTTCTTCGTTTGACGTCCGTTCTCGCCTAACTTTTCATCGCTTCGATACCAACAACGAGATCTTCGATTCTCGTTTAGATCGATTCGACTAAAAACCGCTCGATCTAAAATCAAGTATTTCTGGCTGCATACCGCTAAGTCGAAACTTCAAAAAATCATAACTTCCTCACACGAAGTCAGATTCTAGCGCTCTTTATATATTCGAAAACCTCGTTTCAACTACTACAACATTATCCAAAGATATCAAGTTTATTTTACACTTAAATTTTGACGCTTATTTTTATTCTTAATTAATCAAACCACATAATTAAGCAATTAAGCACAAAACACATAATACTCAAATAATACACTTCTATTATTTCAAAATGGGTTACAAAGGTTAACCTAGACTATTACATCAACGAAAATGCCTAGCGTGGAAACGCGGGCGTTACAAATACGTAGTTACAACATCACTGAACTCGTAATTCGTCACCTACAGGTTGTGATCCTGCTGGTGTTTCCACGGGGTTGTCTATAATAGTCTATGATCGTCATCTATACTCTGGTAGATGACTACATCTCCAAATTGTCGGACAAGGTTATATTATCTTTCATCCTACATCACCGATTCATCATCACCTATCCATCACCTAATTATCATCACATATCTCTCATCATTTTATTTCATCACACACCAACTATTTCATCTACCCATGTTTTATCCCAAACATATTTGTAGGTATAAAATAAATATATATTTAAATATTTTAAAACATGTATAAAATCATTCATCCATCATAGACAACAAGTATTCAGATAATATGCACACATAGCACGTAATTTATATAAAATACTTCATGTCTATGTGTAAGATGAAAGGGACCATGCTCTCACTTGATAAGGTGGTGATTCGGTACTCGGACAACGCTTCGTTTACTTTAAAATAATTTCATTCGATGAAACCTAGTATTATTACCACTAGATTTTAGTCTAATATTTACCGTGACTAATTATTATTATTATTATTATTATTATTATTATTATTATTATTATTATTATTATTATTATTATATAAGCGTTTAAACAATACTTTACAACCACTATGTACAGACAGGGGCCAGACATAAAACACCGGAGGGCAGGACCATTTTGGCATATAGCACTTCAGAAATCCAACAACCCTATGTGGCCCTTTAAACCAGATTCCCCGTACCGCAAGTAGTTAAAAAGATATTATAACGACACTTATATAATAATATCTCAAATATTTATTATAACTTTATAATAACAATACTAATTTTAAATATAAGTTATATTAAAATAGGGTAAGCATAACTTACATACAATGGGGTTTTAGCTAGGAGTCGGGCTCTGTAGGGGTAGAACTTCGTCGCTGAATCTTTCTAAGAAAGATTCGTGCAGCGCTTCAACGCTCACCTTACTATATTAAAACTACACAAAGCGAAGTCGAATCACGAGGGACCAAAATGCTCGGAGGATAAGAAGAGAAAGACTCTTGAATCAAGAGAATGGTGCAAGAAATATGAGAGCCCAAGCCTCTTATTGATAGTAATTGAATTTACAAAAAAACTACCCTCCATAATTACTTAATGACCATATAGTTGTATAAACAACTAAACACCTCTTCATAATACTATTTTAAATAGGTTTAACGATATTTGTACTAAACTAATGTCGAAAGTACTCAACACTAGTCTTATAATAACTGCATCGTTGATACATTTCTAATGATATATATATATATATATATATATATATATATATATATATATATATATATATATATATATATATATATATATATATATGTGTATGTATATAAGATTTATACTTTATTTTAATACATAAATATGCTATTATAATTTGTAACTCATCCATACGAACTCCATTTTTTACGTTGTTTATATCCACGCGTTGGTATTTACGAATACTACAACTTTCATTTAGACGCCGTTAACTAATTCTCATTCTACCTCAGATTTACAAAACTGTATCGAATTTATCGCGCTCGAAGAGTAGGGACCAAGTTTCGTCCATATCTTTGACATACGAGCTCTACTCTCGACATTCTTTATATCTGCGCGTAGGTAAAAATAAGATCTAAAACTTTCATTTAGACTCCGTCAGCTAATTTTCAACCGATCTTAAATTTAACATTAGGAGGAGATTATATTGTTAAATGTCCGCGTAAAATTCATAACTTCTATATACGGACTCCGTTTTAGTCTGTCTTTTTACCGTTGAGTTCCTATTAATGAGATCTTCAACTCTCATTTAGGCCGTGTAGGCCAAAAACCGCTTGAACTAAAATTTGAGTTTCAGGTCGTGCACTACTATGCCAAATGTTAGAAAATTCATAACTTCCTCAAACGAAGTCAGATTTGGGCGTTCTTTTTATGGACCCTCTCAGTTTAACATATTCTATGACTTTTGTTTAGATTACTAAGGCTAAAATGTCCTCTATCGTAAATTCACTATTTACGTCTCCCAGTGTCATGCTGGTTTTGCCGAAAAACTTCGACGGGTCATAACTTCTTCGTTATAACTCGGATTTCGGCGTTCTTTATATGTACTGAACCCTTGTAACATATACTACAACTTGATTAGGATTAATCCTTCTAAATAATCTTCCATCAAAAACTCATTTTTGATGCTTATTGTCTCTAAATTGACTAGCCCGGATTTGCGGGCGTTACAATTATCTCCCCCTTAGGATGATTACGTCCCGGAATCATCAATGAAACAGGGAAATATAATGATTCCATATGTTATCTCTTCATCCTAGGTAATAATGGTAACTTCCTTGTTTCTTCGAATGAGTATCTAACTCTTGGACTCCTTGACTGCAGGTGGTGCTCAATCTTGCACTTGCTCCCTATCTCACGTTAGACTCTAAATTATGACCTTCAAATTACAATCTCAATCTACACTGGATACGAACTTAAGATAAGTTCTTTTATTACTACAATGGAACGATGTGTCATATTCTAATGACCTATCATCGTATGTTGCAATGCTTAGACTCAAGTCTCTTAGAGTCTTCCAGAACAAACTATACTTTCCTTCATGTTCTAATCTCATCTTAAAGGTAGCATTTCTAGCTACAAGCAACTATCGCGATACCTCTACCTATCTATTTGATTATCTTTTATTTCAATCTTCCAGCTTAAGTCAGATGCTACATCAAACTTGGTTCTATGAACCACGTAACATACTCATCGTAGTCGTACTCAATTCGATATGACCACTCGGGTTGGAATAACAATCATCTTCTTAGTTATTACCGAAATAATGGTAACGACATATTTGAATAAAACAGTATCAATTACTAGCTTCTTGGTATCCTTGTGACTTTCCCTAATCCAAGCGTGAGTCCTGTGCTTTCGGTAGTATAGGCCTCTACTACCATTCACACCTACTCATACGCGTCCCAAGTATTGTCTCGTAGTTTCCCAATTAACCATACAAGAAAATCATATAACAACTTGAAACATCAAATAACAAAACGAGGGTTTAAATTATTTCTTGAAACTATCACATAGGTGTTCAAGTTTACCCTATACTATGCCTATAATAGGCTACACTTCCTAATACTATCCACATGGCTACTTCATATCTTGATCTTTGGATATGAAGTCCTCATCCTTCATTCCCTGCGTTGATATATGCTTCATCGAGGATCATGTGGAATGCCCTTGGCTTTGGCGGTGCATTTGGTCTTGCTACTTCGTTTTTCTTTGGACAGTTCTTCGAAATATGCCCATCATTTCCACATTCATAGCACTTCTTGTTGTCGAATGTACAATCTATGGAATAGTGACCGGTCCTACCACACTTACAGCACGTCACTTCTCCATCGCATCTTCCGAAGTGCTTCTTCTTGCACTTCTCGCACCATCTTGCCTCACTTCCTCTTTCTCCTCCAAACTTCATAGATTTTCTCTCCTTGTTGGACCTTGAAGATCCTTCAAACTTCCTCTTCTCTCCAACTTCAACCTTGCTGGCGGCTCTTCCCTTGATCATATCCTCAACAGACTTGGCAGCCCAAATAGCTGCCTCTAGAGTATGTGCCTGATGTACTGGCACCACATACTCCCAAGGAAGTCCCTTTGCGTACTTATCGATTTTTGTCAGCTCGTCTGGGACAAGACGCAAGGCAAACTCCATTTTCTCTATGAAGTTGTTGGTGTATTCATCGATGGACATGCTTCCTTTCTTCAGAGTTAGGAATTGGTTTTCTAGCTCTAGCAGGTTTTGGGCCGAGCAGTACTTGCGTTTGAACTGCACCGAAAACTCTTCCCACGTTAGTTGTAGGGGCTCATTGGGGCTTAAAGTCTTCCTCAGAGTGTTCCACCAACGAACCGCGCCTCCTCTAAACTGGCACACTGCAAATGTGGTCTGTAGTTTGCCTCTACAACCACATGTCATAAAAGCCAACTCCATCTCTGAGATCCAATCCGTAACTCCGATCAGATCTTCCTTCCCGGTGAAGGTTGATGGCTTGCAAGTAATAAAATCTTTGTACTTGCATCCGTTCCCCTCGACTCCGTCATCTTGATTGTTCCTCCTAATTACTGGCGGATCAGCTTAAACAACGGCCCCACTGTAGTTCCCTCCTTCCGACTGCCCATCATTCAGTTCAGGTTGTTCGATTGGTATTGTAACTTCCTCTCGATTCTGTTGAAGCAAACGTCTGGTTTCCTCCATTTAACGATCCAACATCTTTTGGATCATCGCCTGTACTTCGTCCATCGTGATAGGCTCAGGAGTGGCTACTACAAAAGGTATTTGCTCAATCACTGGAGGTTGATTCCTGTTTTCGTTTGCGTTCCCGACTCCACTTCGGGATATTGCCATTTCGATCTATACACCAATTCATACGTTCGGTGTGTAATGAAGAGAATTAAGATAGGAAAGATTTTATTTGCGGTCGACGTGTAAATCTCCCTATCACTCTGAAAAGTTATATGTCAATTCTAATACCGTAATTAAACGTTTAGAAACCTGAACACATAAAGTTTCCAGATCCGGTCGGAAACAGTCCATAGATCCGATCATATAATGCATATCATAAAGCATTTAGCACATAAAAGCATGTAAGGTACTTTCCCTAAATAAGCTAGTGCTTGTGTCTATTCAGGAGTATTACCAAAATTTTATTAGACACACTCCTCACAATCATTGCTTAACATTCTAAGTTTAAGTCTAGAAAAAAATCCATATTCCTAGTTTGCTTAAACTAATGCTCTGATACCAACTGTGACATCCCCATTTTCACGGCCAGAAAAGACCGATTATGTTTATGCTTTATAAAAATCAGAGTACCCTTTTTATAAAAATGTTGCGGAATTTGTTCCCAGAAAAACATGATAAATACGTTATCAAAGCATTTCCGAAGAAATGTATTTTTTTATTTATTTTAAAACATTAGGATGTCATAGTCAATACAGAAACATAAGCATAAACAGAACTTACATTCATTATCATTAGTGATTTACATCTCCTTAATCTCTTAGTGTAGTGTAACTTCATATCGACACCTGTGATACAAATAAACTGAGTGGGTCAGGTTAAGAAACCTGGTGAGTACATAGGGTTTTCAACCCACAATAATATAATTAACTTGTTTCTTCACATAATACATATCAAACAATTAACTCGACTACCCATCCTCATTTTCTTCATTTGATATTCCCTAAAGTATTACCTTAAGGTCCATCTCCTATATCGTATTTACCTCTCATCTCTTTGCATCTCATTTCCTTATATGTCCGTTCCTAAGGACTTTTCCTACAGATCATCGCCTACATCACACAGACAATAATGGTTCGGAGATTACTCCCTCGATACGCACCTAGTAAGGGTTGGAGTATCATCACATGAATACGTAGTTACAACATCGCCTGAACTCGTAATTCATAGTAAGGGTTACAGTATCATCACATGAATATGTAGTTACAACATCGCTTGAACTCGTAATTCATAGTAAGGGTTGTGAGCCTGCTGGTGTTTCCACAGGGTTGTCTATAATAGTTTGTGGTCGCCATCTATACTCTGGTAGATGACTACATCTCCAAATTGTCGGACAAGGTTATAGTATCTTTCATCCTACATCACTGATTCATCATCACCTTCCTATCATCACCTATCTGTCATCATTTTATTTCATCACACACCAACTATTTCATCTACCCATGTTTTATCCCAATATATTTGTAGATATAAAATAAATATATATTTAAATAATTTAAAACATGTATAAAATCATTCATCCATCATAGATCGCAAGTATTCAGATAATATGCACACATAGCACGTATTTTATATAAAATACTTCATATCTATGTGTAAGATGAAAGAGACCATTCACTCATTTGATAAGGTGGTGATTCGGTACTCGGACAATGCTTCGTTTACTTTAAAATAATTTCCTTCGATGAAACCTAGTATTATTACCACTAGATTTTAGTCTAATATTTACAGTGACTAATTATTATTATTATTATTATTATTATTATTATTATTATTATTATTATTATTATTATTATTATTATTATTATTATTATATAAGCGTTTAAACAATACTTTCCAACCACTATGTACAGACAGGGGTCATACATAATAGACCGGAGGGCAGGACAATTTTGGCATATAGCACTTCTGAAATCCAACAACCCTATGCGGCACTTTAAACCAGATTTCCCGTACCGCGAATAGTTAAAAAGATATTATAACGACACTTATATAATAATAGCTAAAATATTTATTATAAGTTTATAATAACAATACTAATTTTAAATATAAGCTATATTAAAATAGAGTAAGCATAACTTACTTACAACGGAGTTTTAGCTAGGAGTCGGGCTCTGCAGGGGTAGAACTTCATCGCTGAATCTTTCTAAGAAAGATTCGTGCAGCGTTTCAACGCTCACATTACTATATTAAAACTACACAAAGCGAAGTCGGATCACGAGGGACCGAAATGCTCGGGAGATAAGAAGAGAAAGACTCTTGAATCAAGAGAATGGTGCAAGAAATATAAGAGCCCAAGCCTCTTATTTATAGTAATTGAATTTACAAAAACTGCCCTCCATAATTACTTAATGACCATATAGCTGTATAAACGACTAAACACCTCTTCATAATACTATTTTAAATAGATTTAACGATATTTGTACTAAACTAATGTCGAAAGTACTCAACACTAGTCTTATAATAACCGCATCGTCGATACCTTTCTAATGATATATACATTTGTGTGTGTGTATATATATATATGTGTGTGTGTGTGTGTGTGTATGTATATATGATTTATACTTTATTTTAATACATAAATATGTTATTATAATTTGTAATTCGTTCATACGAACTCCATTTTTGATGTTCTTTATATACATGCATTGGTATTTACGATTACAACAACTTTCATTTAGACATCGTCAACTAATTCTCATTCCACCTCAGTTTTGTACTGTATCGAATTTATCGCGCTCGAAGAGTAGGGACCAAGTTTCGTCCATATCTTTGACTTACTAGCTCTACTCTCGACATTATTTATATCCGTGTGTAGGTAAAAATAAGATCTAAAACTTTCATTTAGACTCCGTGGGCTAATTCTCGACCGATCTTAAATTTAACAGTATGAGGAGATTATATTGTTAAATGTCCGCGTAAAACTCATAACTTCAATATACGGACTCCGTTTTCGTCTGTCTTTTTACCATTGAGTTCCTATCAATGAGATCTTCAACTCTCATTTAGGTCGCGTAGGCCAAAAACCGCTCGAACTAAAATTCGAGTTTCTGGTCGTGCACTGTTATGCCAAATGTTAGAAAATTCATAACTTCCTCATACGAAGTCAGATTTGGGCGTTCTTTTTATGGGCGCTCTCATTTTAACATATTCTACGACTTTTGTTTAGATTACTAAGGCTAAAAGTCCTCTATCGTAAATTCACTATTTACGTCTCCTGGTGCCGTGTCGGTTTTGCCGAAAAACTTCGACGGATTATAATTTCTTCGTTATAACTCGGATTTCGGCGTTCTTTATATGTACTGAACCCTTGTAACATATACTACAACTTGATTAGTATTAATCCTTCTAAATAATCTTCCATCCAAAACTCATTTGTGATGCTTATTGTCTCTAAATTGACTAGCCCGGATCTGCGGGCGTTACATTAGGACTCTAAATGGAACTTGTTTTTGGCATTTCAAGCCCTAAGTGCCATGCATGGACCTAAAGCTTGCAGGTTTACGTGGTATCTCAGCCTTGAGAGGCTAGATCTAGAGTTTGGGGTTGTAGCTCTCCTTTAAAACATCTGAATGAAAAAGAGACTTAAGGGACTCGGCGAGTTGATGAGCCAACTCGACGAGTCTGCTAGGTTTTTCCCCTACGAGTTTGGACATGAGTAACCCGACGAGTTGATGAGACAACTCGACGAGTTAAGTTGGATTTTCGCGACATTTCTGAAGAAACGAGAGGACTCGACGAGTCACATAGATCCACTCGACGAGTCGGGTCAACATGGACTGTTGACTCGAGTGTTGGCTTCAGTTGACTTTTGGGTTTGGTCAAGACAGGGATTATGGAGACCATGGAGGAGTAGAATGGTCTTTTACTTATTCCAAGAGATTAGAGAGAGAAAATAACTTGTTTTATTTGGAGTTGTGATTTAAGTGTTAATTAGAGATAGTTATCGTATGTGTTAGGCGGAGGCTAGATCGGTGATTCGTGTACGAGGTTTATTTGCTTGCTTACGAGGTGAGTCTTCTCACTATACTTACCTTGAGTGGTAATTTTGTGTGACCGGAGGGTCTTGTGTGCTTTATATTGAGTATTGTGATATCCTGCATTATGTCCTTGTGATTTATGTTGTGTATCATGTTGAGCTTTATTGAGTTAGGACCGGAGAGTTCACCCGAGTTGTGGGACCGGAGGTTTCCATTAAGACACATCGACTAGAGGGTCTTATATGAGATATAGTCATGAGAGGCTAATGAGTTATGTGTGGTATTTTGAGGAACTCACTAACGTTCGTGCTTACCGTGTTATGTGTTTCAGGTACTTTTCAGGATCAAGGGAAGGCACCGACTTGATTGTACACACGAGATAGAGTTTATGTTTTTGAGGATCCTGAATTTTATCAAACAATTTATGAATTTGTGTTTTTGACAATTTGACAATTGTGCTTTTTGGGATGTGATATTGAGAATTATGTGGTTTTGAAAATGAAAATTTTGTTTGAAAATTTACGGTGTTACAAACGGAATATTAAGAAATATATGTATTTTGTGAATTATCTAAGTATATATACGATTTGCATGAGTTAGAAAGACAAATAGAAGCTTGTTCTGATGGTTAAAGCGTCGTGTTATTACACTAGAGGTCATTACTTCGATTCTTATTTGCAACGTCCCATGCTTACTTTATTTTACCAGCCTCATATCTATATATGTTTTTTTCCATGATTTAAAAACATGTACAAATCGTTGGTTCAGTGGTTAAGTGTTTCGACATATAAGCTTGTTTAGTACAGCAGGTCTCGAGTTTGAATCTCATCCCCAACCCTTCTCTTTTATGTTGGGTTTTATTCAGAAGGTTAATTCGCATCCCACATTGGCAGGGTCGGGCTTAAGGATATAAATATCCTCAAATGCCCTAGACAAGCCAGAAAATAATGGCCTTTATTTTTTTTGGAAACGACAAACGAATTAAGTGGAGCCTACTCGCAATATTTCAACGAGCACCCCAGGTTCGAGCTCCTTTACAGGGCAAACCCATCCCCCATAGGAATTTCCAGGGAAAAATTCCCCATATGTGGCACCACAAGAGGTAGTTTAAGGGAATAGAACTCCCGACCTCACGCCCCACATGGGTATAAAACTCGGTGCATCAACCCAGCTAGGCTGGACATCACTTGCATAATGGCCTTTATAGCTATTATAAATTTCTTACTTTTAAATAAATATATATAAATATATAACATAATAAAAAAAGTTGGTCCTAAAAAAAATTGGGCTCTATACAGCTACCCACTTTGCCTCTCCCTCTGCGCCCCCTATGCACATCGCCACAATACACAAACATGAAGCCATTTCTTCCCTTATATAGGAAATTAGGCGAATGCCCGCGCGTTGCGCAGAAACACCTATATAGTTGAAGTTTTTACAAACATATGGTTTTTTAAATATAACAATAACGTTGTTGTTAAATTTGATATAATAATTTGTATATACTAAATTGATATAATATATTGATTATTTTGAATTATATGATAATATATACATTTATTATAACTTCATAATCTCAATCGTTTGAATGACTTCTACTCGCAAGTTACACATGAATAAAATTAAATATAATATATGATTTGATGTTATTTATAGTTGTTTTTTTGTTAATTAATTTTTTAAAATCTATTTGCTTAATATTTTAATTTGTCATTATAATTATTTAAAACATCAAACATTGTTTTTTTATTTTAAAGCTAACAATATAATCATTTATATAGAGTTGTTTTTAACTATTGTTATTGTAAGTTATTTTAAGCTACTTATTTGGAAACTTTTAATGATTATAAAAATATATTTAAGAAATATTTTAGTTAAATTGAGATTACAATTTAGTTTTGCTTTTATCACTACAATTTATCACTTTTAACTTTTTACAGAATATTCTTTAGTTTTTTAAATGGAACTGAAATTTATATTTGAGTTGACATTGTAATGCACAGAAACACCTATATAGTTGAAGTCTTTACAAATATATATATATATATATATATATATATATATACACAAATATATATATATATATATATATATATATATATATATATATATATATATATATATATATATATATATATATATATATATATATATATATAACACTAACGTTGTTAAATTTGATATAATAATTCATATATTAATTTGATATAATATATTGATTATTTTGGATTATATGATAATATATACATCTATTATAACGTCATAATCTTAATCGTTTGAATGACTTTTACTCGCGAGTTATACATCAATAAAATTAAATATTATATATGGTTTAATATTATTTATAGTTTTTATTTTTAACTAATTTTTTAAAATTTATTTGCTTAATGTTTTAATTTCTATCATTATAATTATTTAAAACATCAAACATTATTTTTTGATTTTAAAGGTAACAATATAATAATTTATATACAGTTATTTTTAACTATTGTTATTATAAGTTATTTTAAGCTGCTTATTTGAAAATTTTTAACGATTATATAAATATATTTAGGAAATATTTTAGTTAAACTGATATTAGAATTTAGTTTTTGCATTTATCACTATAATTTATCACATTTAATTATTTACAAAATATTATTTGGTTTTTTTAGTGGAACTGAAATTTATATTTAAGTTGACACTGTAATGTTATATTTAAATTAAAGATTTAAGTATTTTGTCCAAACTGTTCAAAAGTTGTAGCTTTAAATTGATAATGGTTTACATGCAACAACATTTTAAATCTAATAAATTAAGTATAATATGTTAAAATTTAAAGATATAATTTTATAAATAGAAGTAAAGATATTATTTTAAAATTGAAATTTAGTCTATTTATGATTGGACTTTAGGTTTGATTTTTATTTAACTTTATTAACCAACTTACAATCATTATTAGAAAGACACTACAATTTATCACTTTTAACTATTTATAAAATAATCTTTGGGTTGTTTAAGTTAAATAAAATTTATATTTAAGTTGAGCCTATAATGTTATATTTTAATTAATAATTTAAGTATTTTATACAAATTGTTCAAAAGTTATACCTTTAAAATGATAATGGTTTACATCCAACAATGTATTAAAACTAATAAATTAAGTATAATTTGTTAAAAGTTAAAAAAACATAATTTTATAAGTAGAATTAAAGATATTATTTTAATATTGAAATCTAGTTTATATATGATTACACTTTAGATTTGATATTTATTTAACCTAATTACCAAATTATAATTATTATTATAAAGAAAATTGAAAAGTCATGGGAGTTTCAAATGAATGTGGTGAAAGGAAAAAAAAAATGGGGGTTTCAAATGCATGAGATTCAAGAAAAAATACTAGTTTTATAAGTATGTATGATGTCACTGATTCTCTATCAAGAAGTAATGTTGTAGTTGGGTTTGGATTTAAACCCAAACCGACCATTGAAAACCGAGAACCCAAAAAACCGAATTGATTGGTTTCTGTTTGGGTTTGGATTTGAATTATTTAAAACCGAAATTAGCGGGTTGGATTCGGTTTTAGTTCAAAACCGACTCAACCCCGGACCATATACACCCCTAGTTCTTGTCTGAAAATCAAAACCTTTTTAGGAGCGCAACCCAACATGCAAATTTGTAATAACCATCTCCTTTCCAAATTTCCTCTATTCCAACTTTTTTGGTTACGTCCCCACCTATAACAAAATTAAAATACCTTTAGTTAATGTTTAATATTTTTCCTTTTAGGTTGCATTTGCATACATATCTAAGTTATTGAACTTGTACATCAGCCCTGGATGGCTTCACAAATAGATGTGGCAATCAACAAGGAAAGATAAATCAAAATTAAAGTATCCAAAATAAATAAGGTGGTGTTCAATGTCAAGATTGTATATGAATGTAATATAATATTTTTATAATTATTTTCGGTTTGTACTTTCATTTTCATTGCAAGAGAATACTCGATTTTATTTCTAGACTACGATTTTCTTTAATTTTCAGTATTTAAGCCTTTTTAATCGACTCATTCAAAGCAGTATTGGTCATACATTGGGCTAGTTTTAGTTTTGGCAACACCAATGGAATTCGAATGGATACTCTCATCACAGATTTGGCCCAGTGTTATATAGTATTGGTTTTAGCGGCCGGTGAGTTATTTATGTTATCTTCTTTTAGTTTAAACATATTAAAAATACTAAGGATAATGCCATAAAAACTCTTAAGTTTGGCCGAAAATGTCGGTTTTACCTTTTAAAAAAATTTTGGTTTGTTTATGCCATAATCTTGTCATTTTTTTTTCAGTATTACCCTTATTATCTGTAATAGGAGATTTCTAGGTTAACATGAATTATTTTTTGTGAAAATTTTTTTAAGTTTATAAATATTTTGCAAAAAAACTCCTAAGAATATAAACATATAAAATATAAATATATATTCAAAATTTGATAAAACTAAATAGTTTTTTAAAAATTAAATATCAAAAGTTTATATCAAACTAATATAAATTTTACCGAACTTATATTATGAAACCAAAACTGAAACATATTATTAGCTTTAACGTACGGTAAATTTTATATTGCTTTGATATAAACTTTTTTATATTTAAATTTTAAAAAGTTACCTTGTTTTATCAAAATTTGAATATATTTCTTAATTAATACTAAACTTTTCATAGCAAAATTAAAAAGCGTCTATTGGTTAATAATTAATTATGCTAAAATAGTTAAGCATATGAATAATATGACATTAACTACATTCAATAAATTTTTTTTAAAGGAAAATAAAAATATTTTATATGTTTAAAAGGTTTGTATTTCGGAAATAATAATGTATCATATTTTTTATATGTTTAAATAAATAATAATATTACCATTTTTTTTATAAAATATCATAAACATTTAAAAAAATAAACATAAACATTTTAAACATATATAATATAAATATATTTTTCTAATTTATTATATAAATATATTTATTTTTATAAACAATATGATACATTATTATTTCTGAAATACAAACCTTTTAAACATATAAAATATTTTTATTTTCTTTTTAAAAAAATTAATTGAATGCACTAATATCATATTATTCATATGTTTAACTATTTTAGTATAATTAATTATTAACTATTAGACATTTTTTTACTTTTGCTTTGAAAAGTTAAGTATTAATTAAGAAATATATTCAAATTTTGATAAAACTAGATAACATTTTTAAAATTTACATATAAAAAGTTTATATTGAACCAAGATAAAATTTACCGTACGTAAAACTAAAAATATGTTTCAGTTTTGGTTTTATAATATAAGTATAGTAAAATTTAATATTAGTTTGATATAAACTTTTGACATTTAAATTATAAAAAACTATTAGTTTTATCAAATTTTGAATATATATTTATATTTTATATGTTTATAATCTTAATGGTTTTTTTTCAAAATTTGTAAACTTAAGGGTTTTTTCACAAAAAAAATAATTCATTATAACCTAGAAACCTTGTATTACAGGTAAAAAGGGCAAAATCGACAAAAAAAGAAAAATTTGCGACATAAATGAACCAAAAATATGTCAAAGGGTAAAACTGATATTTTCTACCAAATTTAAGGCTTTTTATGGCATTATCCCAAAATACTAATATATTAACAGGAAAAATACAAAAAATTCATCACATTTTAATTGTTTTTTCATTTAATCCAAAAAACTTTTTTTACCGGGGTCACACTAAACAAAGAAAATATTCATGCAAGCATAAACAAGCTTGAGCACGAAGGGCAATTTGAGTATTAAATTTACTGAATTTATAAAATAGAATGTGGTAATAAAAATAGCTGAAGTTGAATGTTTTAGGAGGTGGAAAAATCTCGAACTACTTAACTTTAATAAAAAAAAAAAAAAAAAGCTCAGATAAAATATTATTATAATAGGACAGATTTCGTACGATACTTTATTAAGAAAAATGAAGCAAAAATAGCAAAAAAACAAAAAAAATGATTTTTTTTTTCACATAATAAAGATGTTATATTTTTAATTATAATGTTATTATATTATTATCTTTAGCTCAGAGACCTTCAAATTTCCTTTGGCAATGATAATTCATGGTATTTTTCTACATTCATATATATATATATATATATATATATATATATATATATATATATATATATATATATATATATATATATATATATATATATATATATATATATATGAATGAGCATTGTATACCACCATCGCCATCACCACAACCACAACTACAACCCACTCAATTCCTAATAAGAAAAAAAAACATAAGGCTAATGTTAAAGAAATTATATCTTAGATATCAATGAAAGAAGTTCAATATAAATTAAAAACAAATTATACAAACTTAAAAACATATCACAACTATAAAAAAAAATTGTAAAATACAAAAAATAACAATGTAATTTCATGTTAATGTGTAGTATAGTATCGTACTTTAATTTCATTCAATTATAACATTTAAATGGGTGTTAAAAGTCGAACTCAAGATTTATGGAAGGAACATGGACTTTGTGACATTTTTTTTAATGATGATTATATGTTTTTTTTTTTAATTTGAAAACGATGAAGGTATGAATGATGTTCTTCAAAAAGGCATTTGGAAGTTTAACGGTATCCCGCTCTTCCTTCACAAATGGGATGCGGATGTTTTTATTGAAAACCCATTTCATGAGCGGGTTCCCGTTTAGGTTGTTATATTTGGCATCTCTCTCTAACTTTTTAATAAAGATGGTCTTAGTCTCATTGCAAGCAAACTTGGAAAGCCTTTGGAGGTTGATTCTTACACTAGTACCATGTGTGAGTGAGCTACAGGTAGAGCGGTTTATGCTCGTATTCTCATTGAGATGTTGTAACGACGTAAATTTTCAAACCAAAATTTTTAATTTAAAAACACATTTATCACAGTAATAAAATCTCAAAATGTCACAATGTCAAGACATCAAATCTCATAACCAAAAACTATTTATATCAAAACGCCAGGATCCTCTCAATCATAACTCCATCTCTGATATGTGTGTACAATCAAGTTGATGTCTTCCTGTGATCCTGAGAAGTACCTAAAATGCATAACAAATCACACGGTAAGCACGAAGCTTAGTGAGTTCCCCAAAAGACCACATACATAAATAATAAGCCTCTCATGGCTATAGCTCGTTGGATCCTCCGGTCCGGTCTCAATGAGGACGCTCTGGTCTCACGGCTCGTTGGACCCTCCAGTCCAGTCTCAGTGTGGACCCTCCGGTGTCACTGCTTGTTGGACCCTCCGGTCCGGTCTCAGTGACACATAATATAACATATATATATATATATATATATATATATATATATATATATATATATATATATATATATATATATATATATATATATATCACGCAGACAAGATGCATAACTCAAGTAAAGACATAAGACCCTCTGGTCACTCATAGATACCACTCATGGTAAGGATAGTGAGAAGACTAACCTCGTAGGAATTGGACAACCTCGAACTCGAATCACCAGTCTAGACTCCGCCTAACACACACAATAATTATACCTGATTAATAAGTACTCTAATAAAGCTAGACTAACCCTTCCATACACTCATAGAAGGGTAAAAGACCATTTTACCCCTCCATGGGCTTAATAGTCCACATGCTGACCAAATCCTAAAAGTCAACCAAAAGTCAACGACAGGGAGTACATAAAGCGTTCTCAGCTGCCATGCAGATATCGGGGATGCTCGACCTCTACGCTGCACGTACTCGGATTACGCCCAACGTAAGTCCTAGTTTAACTCTCCTCACATATTTGGTGTTAATCAGTTAAGACCTTGGCTCATATCACAGATCTGGACTCCTTAATATCTCTTAATCCATAAAGTCAGTGACTTTAAGCCTTTGCATGGCTGATTAGGTCACAAACACTCAAAAAACCCATCCCCTTTCCTGATAAAGCTCATATTTCATGAATGGCTTGTTTATAACGTACAAGATTGGATTTTTATGACATTACTCCACAAAATACACTAAAGGGGGTTGATCATGGTCTCTGGAGCTCATTATCTCATAAAGTCTCCATCTTTGGGGACAAAACCCTAAAATACTCCATATAAATGCACAAATCAAAAGAGTGAGAAAGCTTGAAGCTTTATACCTCTATGTGAAGCTTTCCACACAGCTAAGCTCAGATCCAAAAGTCTAGACTCTCACTCCTTCTTCTCCAAGGCTTCTTCTCCACTTCAAGAACACAAGAATACACTCACAAGCTCCCAAATGCACTCACAAGCTATAAGAACGATGATTTAGGGTTAGGAGGGTTTGGTGTTTGGGAATGGTGGCCAGGAATGAGGCCATCATATCCTTTATATAGGGAAGTTACCAACAATTAGGGTTTTCATTTTGGGCCTAGTACGCCCAGTGTACCCTCTGGTACGCCCAACGTACTAGGTGGTCTCCGCTTCATGTGCACGCATAAGTAAGCCGAGCGTACACTCTAGTACGCCCCGCATACTCATTTACCACTTTTTCTCTAATAAGGGCCAAAATGGGCAAGTGCTCAAAAGATCAAGGTTTACAGGGTATACCTGGACTTGGGATGTTATAATTCTCCCCCACTAGAATCAGACTTCTCCCTTGAAGTCATGCTTCACAAATAACTCTGGATGTTGTTCCTGCATCTCCAGCTCCGGCTCCCAAGTCGACTCGGATCCTCTCTGATCTTGCCACTGGACCTAAACCAGGGGCACCTCCTTGTTCAACAGAACCTTCACCTTTCGATCCAAAATCACGATCGATCTCTCAATATAATTTAGGCTCACATCCACATGAATGTCCTCTAGGGATACCACTGCCATCTCATCGGCTACACACTTCCTCAACTGAGATAAGTGGAAGGTGTTATGAATCTGACTCAACTCTACCGGTAGCTCCAACCGGCAGGCTACTTTTCCTACTCTGGTGGTCATTCTAAAAGGACCGGTATATTGGGACCCCAGCTTGCCCCGTTTCCTGAAGCGGATCACCCCTTTCCATGGGATACCTTCAGGAGGACAAAATCCCAGACCTGGAATTCTAGCTCGGATCGTCGCCTGTCAGCATAACTCTTCTGGCGACTCTAGGCCGTCAGTAATCTCTGTTTGACCTATTGAATCTGTTCAATCGTCTTTATCACTATCTCAGTGCCACCCATCACTCCTTGTCCCACCTATCCCCAACAAATAGGAGTCCGACACCTTCTCCCATATAAAAGCTCAAAGAGAGGCATACCAATACTCGAATGGTAGTTGTTGTTGTAAGAAAACTCAGCCAGGGGTAAGTAAGTGTCCCAACTTCCTCCAAAGTCCATAACACATGCACGCAACATGTCCTCCAGTGTCCGAATCGTCCGCTCGTTCTGCCCGTCCGTTTGCGGGTGGTATGTAGTACTGAAATGCAAACGCGTGCCCAACTACTCATGAATTTTCTTCCAAAACCTGGAAGTAAAACATACGTCTCGATCCAACACTATCAAGGTTGGCACTCCATGCCGCGTTACCACCTCTCTCACATAGATCTCGGCCAGTCTCTTCGCAGAAGAGCCCTTACTGATAGCAAGGAAGTGAGCACTATTTGTCAGTCGGTCCACAATCACCCAAATCATGTCAACTCCACACGTAGTCCTCAGTAACTTGGTGATAAAGTCCATAGAGATCTGTTCCCACTTACACTGGGGAATCTCCAGAGGCTGTAATGAACCCTGGTGCTCTGCCTTAACCCGGCGGTAGGTCAAGCATCTCTCAACCACCCAAGTGAAATCCCTCTTCATACAGGGCCACCCGAACTCTCTCTTCAGGTCTAAATACATCTTAATGGCCCCGGGATGGATCGAGAATCTCGATCTATGCGCCTCCTCCATCAGTATACGTTGAGCTCCGCCCGTAAAGGGCACCCAAATCCGCCCTCGGAAAGTCATAAGCCCTCGGCTATCCATCACAAACTCGGACACCTGTCCAATCACCCACTCCCTCTTACGGTTCTCCGGCCTCATGGCCTCCATCTGAGCCTCTGGAATGGTATCTAAGACTGGAGTCATCACCTTCATCCTCATACACACATCTCGGGTCGGAGCACTCTCTGCTCTGTGGATCAGGGTGTCGGCTACCACATTAGCCTTGCCCGGATGATACAGGATTTCACAATCATAATTTTTCACCACATCCAACCATCTCCTCTGTCTCATGTTTAGGTTGGGCTGATCCATGAGATACTTCAAGCTCTTGTGGTCCGTGTATATGGTACACCGAACCCCGTACAAATAGTGGCACCAGATCTTGAAGGAGAACACCACCGCCCCCAGCTCTAGATCGTGGGTGGGATATCTCGTCTCATGAGGCTTTAACTGCCTTGATGCGTATGCTATCACCTGCCCTCTCTACATCAGTACTGCACCATCCTGGATATGGATGCATCGTAGTAAGCTACAAAGTCCTCCACTCCCTCGGGAAGGGCTTACACCAGGGCTTCACACAATCTCTGGCGAAGAGTGTCAAATGAGGCCTGCTGCTCAGGACCCCAAGTAAAAGTAACACCCTTTCGGGTCAACCTGGTGAGGGGGAAGGCAATCTTGGAGAAATCTCTGATAAATCTCCGATAATATCCGATCAATCCCAGAAAAATTCTGATCTCGGATGGGGATCTTGGCACCTCCCACTGCATAACTACCTCAATCTTGGCTGGGTCGACCAATAACCCATTCTGATTAACGAGATGTCCTAGGAACTGGGCGTATCGTAACCAGAATTCACACTTGGAGAATTTGGCATACAGCCTCTCCGATCTCAAAACCCCAAGAATCTCTCTCAGATGCTCTTTGTGCTGCTCTTCGGATCTTGAATACACCAAGATATCATCGATGAACACGATCACCGATCGATCCAACATAGTCCTGCACACCAGGTTCATGAGATCCATGAATGCCGCCGATCCGTTGGTGAGCCCAAAAGGCATCACCACGAACTCGTAGTGCCCATAACGAGTCCTGAAGGCCGTCTTCTAAATATCCTCCTCGCTGACTCTCATCTGATGATATCCATACCTCAAATCGATCTTGGAGAACCAAGATGCGCCCTGCAACTGATCGAACAAATCATCGATCCTCGAAAGTGGATAACGATTTTGACCGTCAGCTTGTTCAACTCCCGGTAGTTAATGTACATCCGAAGTGAACCATCCTTTTTCTTGACAAAAAGGATCGACGCTCCCCACGACGAGCTACTCGGTCTGATAAATCCCTTCCCCAGCAGATCCTGGAGCTATAAGGATAACTCCTGCATCTCTGGCGACGCAAGGCGATAAGGTGCCGCTCACGGAACCAAATCAATCCGAAACTCCACTTGCCTCTCGGGAGGCACACCTGGTAACTCCTCGGGAAAAACATCCGGGAACTCACTTACTATTGGAGCCTCGGCGATAGAACTCGGTTTCCCAGCAGCAACCCATGTATCCATAACATATGCTAGAAAACCCATACAACCCTACTGTAAACTCTGCCTCACCCTGGCAGCAGAGTAGAAAGCTAACCCATATCTGGTACCCTCGCCATACACTGTAAGCACTTCCCCACTGGGGTCTCGTATAGTCACCAACTGACGCTCATAGTCGATCACTGCACCAAAACGGCTCAACCAATCCATGCCCACGATGACACATACATGACCCATCGCAATCAGTACCAGATCAATTGGATACTCGGCACCAAAAATCTCCAGCACACATCAGTAGCAAAAACAGCATGCTCGTCAGCTATAGAGACCCTCAAAGGTCGACTCAATGTCTCACGTCAGATACTGATGTGACGACAAAAAGCTAAGGATACAAAAGATCGACTCGCACCCGAGTCGAATAACACCAAAGCAGGTACATAACTCACAAGAAAAGTACACACACACACACACACACACATATATATATATATATATATATATATATATATATATATATATATATCACAATATAAGCTCAATATAACTCAAAATAGAATAAGTAAAAGAACACATACCCGCCACAACATCAAGTGCTGTGTGGACCTCCTCCACTGTCAGCTGGAAGGCTCTCCCACGAACCCTCTGTACCTCGGCCTTCACGGGCCGACTCTCGGTAGCTCGTATGGCAGCAGGTGCAGATCCCTGCACTGATCCCTGTAGCAGCTGGGGGTACTCGGCCTTCCAATGCCTGGTCTGGTTGCAGTGAAAGCAGAATGCAAACCCCTTGGGGCAATCCCTCGCGATATGCCCCTCTTTGCCACACTTATAGCAAACACCCGCTCAACACGTCCCCTCATGACTCTTACCGCACTTCCCACAAGTACGACCCTTCTAGCCTCCAGATCTCGAAGCAATGGGCATAGTCTGCTTGGTTGCCGACTGAGACTGTG
The DNA here is from genome assembly GCF_002870075.4 of Lactuca sativa. Classification (NCBI taxonomy): domain Eukaryota; kingdom Viridiplantae; phylum Streptophyta; class Magnoliopsida; order Asterales; family Asteraceae; genus Lactuca; species Lactuca sativa. The sequence continues at coordinate 234,477,134 of NC_056624.2, read as the reverse complement.
CCGGTACCCGATCCCTCCTTTGAGACTCGGCCTCCTCCCTAGCCTGAGTCTCCAGCTCAATCTCCCTCTTTCAGTCATTTTCCTGAAGCTCAACAAATGATCGATAAGACGAGTTCGCCATAAACTCGCGAATATCCATCCTCAGAATGACCAAATATCGACTCATACGTGCCTGCTTAGTAGACACGTGCTCAGGGAAGAACAACGCCCTATCATGAAACATCCTCGTAATCAACTGTCAATGACTCTGTCCTCTGCTTGAGGGAAAAAAACTCTTGGGCCAACCGTTCCCTCTCCACTGGGGAACATACTTATCTCGAAACATCGCAGTAAATCTCTCCCATGGCACTATAATGTGCTCTGTAGGAGTGTAACTGGTTGTTACAAACTTCCACCAGTCCTTTGCTCTCAAGCGAAACTGGTTCAATATGAACCGCACCCTCAAGTGCTTCGGACATGAACAAGTGTAGAAACATCCCTCGATACCGGAGATCCACCTCATCACAGCAATCGGATCGTGAGTCCCATCAAACGTTGGTGGCTTCGTGTTGCTGAACTCCCGGTATAGCAACGAGTCACCCCCTGTGGCCTGGTAGCAGCGATAGTTGCGGTGGCTGCAACAACATCCGCCTCGGTAACAGCAACATATCGCTCATCAAACGTCACGATCAAGGTGGTCTTAATAGACCCAAACATCTCCAAGATAGCCTCTTGGATGGCTGCGGCCACCTCGTCATGAATCATCCTGTGAATCTCATCATCGCTAACTCCATTGCTCTCGGGGTTGTGGCGCGTACCCACCATGATGTCTTTGAAACACAACACAAAATAATTAGAGACTCGATCGAGTATACTCACACTCGATCACTCGACCCTACTTGTTCCTTAGCATCCTAAGGATTCTTACTTGGACTGCTTACAGATCATATGCTTTTAGTAGTACGGGCCCAATACTACCTTCCACACCACATCTATATTCACCCCAAGTCCTCCTCCTAGGATCCCGATTCATAAGTACTTTATATCTCACAAAGCGCAGACTACTCTCTCAGTAGACTTCTCACAAGCTCATCTAGGTGTCTCTCCTAGATTTTCTCTCAACTCAAGTACCCTCTCGAGGCGACCTTTGCTAAATACTCAGGTGCTGTTTGTTTTTTTGAAGTTAAAATGTCTGCAGTCTGCAGACCACATCTGCAAGCCTCTGCGGCAGAAGAGGTGGACCAAATGTCTGCAGTCTTCAATAAGAAGACTGTTTGTTTTTAACGTCTGCGGCTGTTGAAATAAATTGAATTTTCAAACTTAATTTCATGTCATAAACATTAAAAAATGCATTTTCAGCAAAAAAATAAAAAAAAAAAAAAAAAAAAAAACTGCACGGTGGCCCATGTTATTTTTTTTTTGGTTTAGGTTAAAATGAGGTCTAAAGACCTTTGAAGACAGTGGCCTATGTCTACGCCAGGAAGACCTCGCGCAGACGTTTTTTGATCTGCGCACTTCCAAAAAACAAACACTCTGCAAAGAACATATGTATGCGCGTTGTCTGCGCGGCGCATACAAAAGTGATTGCGCAGATCTTCACATAAAAAACAAACAACCCCTCATACTCAGCTCATACTCAAAGCAAATCACATATAGCAGCAACTCCTAGGCTAAGGCATCACAAATCAGGCCACTCTAGTCCTAAAATATGTAAGACCTAGCCTTCTCTCTAGCATGCATAATATCTCGTAGACATCTCATAACACAAAACTAAGGGTGTTTTAGGAAATCACTGATCGGGCTCTGGCTGATTGTACACACCGCTCCAACTCGTTTTCTCTTAAACTCTTTCTCATTTTTCAGAAAAATTATTTCTTTTTGAATTTTTTTCTAAAATCCTCAGTTTGAGTCCGAACACACCCACAGGTTCATCCAAATCCTTCAAACCAAGGCTCTGATACCAACTTGTAACGACGTAAATTTTCAAACTAAAATTTTCACTACTACAAAAAAGCTTATATGACCCGGTTAATTCTATTAAAAGACCTGGTTTTGAACCGGGTCTTAAGACCGGCGATTCCTATGTTGGAAAACTAATAAAACCTGGTTTAAAAACTGGGTCCCATCAGCCATAAAAGAACTCGGTTGCCTATAAAAACTGGGACATATAAGGACATTATGATAGACCATACAAGGAGATTAGGTTGCAGTTCTACCGCACAAAACCGGGACCTATCAGTTTTCAAAGAACGGTTTTTTATCATTATTTAGCCTGGTTCTTTAGTAAGGAACCAAGTTCTATTATGCAAGTCCAATCTTATTTGATTATATAACCGTGTTTGTAATATGCAAGAGGTCTTTTTACTGTTTTTAATTTCATTAATACTTTTTTCTTAATCTCATAAACTCAGTAACAATACTATTACAGCTGCTTTAATCCTACATTTGTTGAATTAACAAAAAACACAAGCAATGTACACATGAATAAGAATTGTTGTAAGTTTGCACATGCTAGATAACTAACCATAATAAACATAGATAAAAAATAATATCAAAGAAATAAAATATCCATGATAAAAAAATCATTATTTTGGAAATTTTCACTACGTAACACTTGCATAAAAGTTACAGAAATAGCATCCTTGATCCTATTGTAGAGGTATTGTCCCAAACATCAGATATAGCAGTTGTATCCTCTATCCTTTTTCGTCACTGAAAACAAACACAAAAAATAATGAATTTTCCATCATTATATGAGACTTCAATTTAAACAATTTCAAGAACATTGTACTCTTCTACTACATGAAATTAAATCATAATGGCATGTTAAAGCAATGTCAAATGATAGGAAAGGAGTTGTCAAGGTCGTTGATGCAAAGAACACAAAACATCAACAAACAATCATTAAACTAAAATAGTAGGATGTTGGAAAGATAATTAACTAACCATATACACATTTTTAGAATACCATGTCATTCATATAATTCTTCAGAAACACTATATCCACATAGAATGATTGAAACCAACATCTTTTTCTCAAAGACATTGTTGTCATTCCATAGGTTACCAGGCTATATGAAAAATAAAATTAAAACTATTGACTGACAAAACAAAGTTAATTGCACTAGCTACTTCGACTAACAATTAAGATCAATTAAGATGTCTTTCATATGATGGCTAACAGGTACAAACTTGCCACTAGCTACTTCGACTAACAAAGCATTATCTAGTCTATCAACAGGCAAAGCTAGCTTTCTACCAAACTCATGCGAAATAAAGGAGTAGTTGGCTCCAGAATCAAACAAAATTTGAGCAGGTAATTCATTAACAAAAAAGGTACCTGAAGCGACATCAGCTTCATCTTTCGCAGCCTCAAGTGTCATCTGGAAGGCTCTCGCCTTCGGCTTTGGTGGAATGTTGGGCCTAGCTGCCTCCTTCTTCTTCGGACAGTCTTTCAAAATATGTCCCTCTTCATTACAACCAAAACACACCCTTTTGTTGTTCGGACATTCATTGGCAAAATGTCCAACCTTTCCACACCTGTAGCACGTCACATCCTCGCTACATTTCCCAAAGTGCTTTTTCTTACACTTATCACACCACTTCGCTTCGCCTCCTTTTCCTCCAAACTTTTTCGAATCAGATTTCGAAAATTTGCCCTTCTTACCGGAACCAGGTGTTCCCTCAAACTTTCTTTTTTCACCAACCTCAACCTTGTCAGTGGTTCTTCCCTTTATCATGTTCTCAACAGACTTGGCAGCCCAGATAACTGCCTCTAGAGTAAGTGCCTGACGTACTGGCACCTCGTACTCCCATGGGAGTCCCTTCGCATACCGGTCCACCTTTGTCAGCTCGTCTGGAACGATGCGCAAAGCAAACTCCATCTTATTGGTGAAGCTATTGGTGTATTCATCAACTGATATGCTGCCTTTCGTCAATGTCAGGAACTTATTCTCCAACTCCAACAGATTTTCAGCCAAGCAGAACTTGCACTTGAACTGCACCAAGAACTTTGCGCATGACAATTGCAATGGCTCGTTAGGGCTTAACGTCTTCCCTAGAGTGTTCCACCAACTAACGGCTCCACCTCGGAACTGACGCACTGCATAGATAGTCTGCAACTTGCCTCTGCAGCCACAAGTCATGAAGGCTAACTCCATTTCGGAGATCCAATCCATAACTCCAATCGGATCCTCCTTTTCGTTGAAGGTCGATGGTTTGCAAGTTAGAAAGTCCTTGTACTTGCATCCCATTCCATCATTCCTTCCATCATGGTTGTTTTGCCTAACTATCGGTGGGTTGGCTTGACCAACAGACCCACTGAAGTTTCCACCTTCCGAGTGCCCTTCATTTAATTCGGGCTCTTCCACACGAATTGACAGTTCTTCACGATTCTGTTGAACCAACCGCCTAGTTTCATCCATCTGACGATCCAACATTGTTTGAATCATCATTTGCACACCAGCCATGGTTATTGGCTCAGGTGCTGCTGCTACGACAGGTATTTGCTCAATCACTGGTGGTTGATTCCTGTTTTCATTAGCATTTCCAACTCCACTTCTTGTTCTCAACATTTTTTGATCTACACACCGAATAAGGTGAAATTAGATCCTCAATCATGATAGATATTCAAATCATTCTTATCACTCCGAAACGTTTACATGCTAGTTCTAATATCGTAGACGTACGCTTAGAATCCTACACACATAAGGTTTCTAGATCCGGTCGGCAACAGACCATAGATCCGAACAAATAATATCATATATGGCAACATATAACATTTAGCACATAAAGCATTTTAGGCAACTTTCCTAAAATAAACCAGTGCTCGTGTCTAAAACATAACAGACACACATCTCAAAACTTCACTTAGCATTCTAAGTTTAAGTCTAGAAATCCTACAAATTCCTAGTTCGCTTAAACTAATGCTCTGATACCAACTGTGACATCCCCAAAATCTCGGCCAGAAAAGACCGATTTTCATTTATGCTTTTAAAATATTTTCAGAGTAAATCCTTTTGATTTGAAAGAGTTGCGGAATTTGTTCCCAAAAACAAAACATGATAAAACAATGTTTACCAAAGCATTTCATAAAAGAAATGTATTTTTATTATATAATCAAAACTCGGGGTGTCATGTTCCGATACAGACCAATAAGCATAAACGATAACATTACAAGTCATTCAACAAATATATACATATACAGACTTGTAAACAAAACAACTTGATGGTTCATCCATCTCATGCCCTCGCGCCACTTCCTGTAATACAAATAAAACTGAGTGGTCAGGCTTGGGAGCCTGGTGAGCATATAAGGTTTTCAACCCACAATAAATAATCATATTTAATTTCCACCAACCAACAATAACCCAATTACCCATTCCCGTTATTCTCACTTTATGTCCCTAAAACAACTAACATAAGGGACCTAGTCTAAGAATATTTCATCGGGGCAACAACACATGCTTCGGGGGTACCTCAGCAATATAAGTCAAATAAGGCAACCATAAGGGGGATGGAGTACAGCGAATGAACACCCAAGTTCATCAACACCTACAGGTGGCGAACCTGCTAATGTTTCCACAAGACTGTCTAGGATAGCCCGTGGTCGTCATCTAAACTCCGCTAGATGACTAAATCAAACAACAACGAGGCCTCTCATCTGTTTATTACACACCAACTATCTACCCATGTTCTACCCAACATATTAGTAGATAAAAATATACATTTTTATACATAGATAAAAACCTGTGTAGCATGCTTTGATCAACACATATTTCACATAACAGATGAGGCACACATACACATAACACATATTTCATAGAGAATAACTCAGATCTATGAGATAGAAGAGAGTGAATATATATTCACACATATAACAACAAAATATATACACATAACACGTATTTTATATAAAATACTTTATAATAATGTGTTGGAAGAAGGTAACTACACACTCACTTGATCAGAAGATGATCGAACAACACTACGACTTGCAGAAGTAGTAATCCTCAGCAGATCTGGAAGATCTCTTCAAAAATCGAACTTCTCGCGGGCAGAGCTTCGGCTCGGGAACCGCACTTCTCGGGATCTTCGGGATCTCGGGACTTGCCTCGGGGATCGAGAATAATACCGGGGCTTCAGGATATTTCTGGCACGCAAATCGATGCAAAACGGGAGAGAGAAGAGAGAAAATGAACAAAAGAATCGGCTGCCTTCGGATCCTATTTATAGGAGGCTGGAGCTTCGGAGTACGTGGGGCGTACTGCTTCCGAAATCGTCACTGCATGCGTCATCTGAGCCACTTGCTGCGAGTGTCGACACCTTCGGTGTACGCGGGGCGTACTTCGGATTGGATTGCTGACTCTTCTTCGGATAATGCCGGATTTAAAGATTTAATTTAAATATAAAATATTTAATAAACTTCGGAAATTCATATCTTCTTCATACGAACTCCGTTTTCGACGTTCTTTATGTCCACGCGAAGGTGAGATTACGCTCTACAACTTTTGTTTAGACTCCGTCGGCTAATTTCGAATTTATTTTTATTATTTATTTTTAATAGGTCGCGACAGAAAAACTTCGTTATAAATTCAGAACTTCTTCGTTTGACGTCCGTTCTCGCCTAACTTTTTATCGCTTTGATACCAACAACGAGACCTTCGATCCTCGTTTAGATTGCTTCGGCTAAAAACTGCTCGATCTCAAATCGAGTATTTCGGGCTGCACACCGCTAAGTCGAAACTTCAATAAATCATAACTTCCTCATACGAAGTCAGATTTGGGCGTTCTATATATATTCAGAAACCTCGTTTCAACTACTACAACATTATTCAAAGATATTAAGTTTATTTTACACTTAAATTTTGACGCTTATTTTTATTCTTAATTAATCAAACCACATAATTAAGCAATTAAGCACAAAACACATAATACTCAAATAATACAATCTTATTATTTCGAAACGGGTTACAAAGGTTAACCTAGACTATTATATTGCTAAAAATGGCAAGCCCGGAAACACGGGCGTTACAGTGGATAATGTCATCCTTAACACTCCAAATCCTTATGAACCATCAAACACAAGTACGGAAGCTCTCATTTACTGGTAGCAATTTGTCTCATCTTTATTAATCTGAAACGGATATTAGTCTAAAGGCATATGCAATGCACCTAGTACTAAATAATTTTTAGAAAAATATAATGAAGTGATCGAAAGTGATAAAACTACAAAATTTTCACACCTTATACAAGTAAACAATATATTTTATAATTCAATCAATTTCAAGCAAATGTTCTACATAGATATATATAAAACAAGAAATATATTTAGACAAGAAAAAGAAAAGAAAATAAAAATGTTAACAACTTAAATGAGAGTGAACAAAAAATTATTATATTATTTGATAATAGTATAATAATAAAAAATAGAACAAATATTTTCTCAATATATGTAATAAAAAAAGAAGACTATTATCATTTTTGTTTCCCCCCAAAACTAATTTCTCATTCCCTCTTATTCCCGCCGAATTCAGAATTTTCTCTTCCCAAATGAAATTTTCATTCCCTCCCAATATATATACACACACATAACTCCATAACTAGTCTGATACGAAGGGGTAAAACGAAGGGGGTGAACACTATAAATTTATCATTTCTATCTTAAAGATTTATAACCCCATGCAATTTAAAGATCATCGAAATAGAGACTGATATTGGTTGGTTGCATAGTAGGTATTTTGTATTTTTCATTTTGATTACATACAATTCGAATTCAGAACTTAAAAATTTCAAACTATTACCATTGATGGTAAAAGTATGTCCATTTTTAATTTTGTTAAATTAATATGAGATTTTTGAATGCTTTGTTTTTTAGTTTTCCTTTACAGACATGCACTTATCGTTGCCATCTTTGCTCTATATGTGTTTGCAACTAATCAGTATAAAATATTACTTAAATGCATACAAATTTCTAATTCGATTATTGAATTTCAACATGGATTTGACTTGATTCTTGAAGTTTGATCGCATTACTTTGAGTTTCTACCTTAATTCTTGACTTGACACTTGAAATTTGATTTTAGAAACTCGTCTTTGAATTTCAACTTCTTTGTGTATTTTGACTAGAGATGCTGATGAGAAGGTGAACCGAAGATCGATGCTGTGTTATTACCATAATTAATGCAAAATAAAAACCCGATTGTTGAAGACGGGTCCTATAAGCTATAAACCTCTCTTAATTGCTGTCACAAGCTAATGGAACTCGGGCACAGTCTAAGAACCGGAACAAATTACTCTATAACTAAAAGACCCGGTTGTTTCTTTAGAAAACGGGCTATTTATGAATAACATATATCCCGGTTTTTTGCTTTAAGTCGGGTCATATAACATTCCTTATTATAAAACCCGGTTTTTACTAAATATAACCCATTTATTTCAATAACCGGGTCTTATATGGCGAGTCTTATGTGACTTTCTGTAGTAGTGTTTCAATTTAAAAACATATTTATCATAATAATAAAATCTCAAAATGTCACAATGTTAATAATTAATTATGCTAAACTAGTTAAGCATATGAAAAATATGACATTAATTACATTCAATTAACTTTTTTTAAAGAAAAATAAAAATATTTTATATGTTTAAAAGGTTTGTATTTCGGAAATAATAATGTATCATACTTTTTATATGTTTAAATAGATAATAATATTATCATATTTTTTTATAAAATGTCATAAACATTTAAAATAAATAAACATAAACATTTTAAACATATATAATATAAATATATTTGTCTAATTTATTATATAAATATATTTATTTTTATAAACAATATGATATATTATTATTTCTGAAATACAAACATTTTAAACATATAAAATATTTTTATTTTCTTTTTAAAAAAATTAATTGAATCTACTAATATCATATTATTCATATGTTTAACTATTTTAGCATAATTAATTATTAATTAATAGATATTTTTTAATTTTGCTTTAAAAAGTTTAAGCAATAATTAAGAAATATATTTAAATTTTGATTAAACTAGATATCTTTTTTAAAATTTACATATAAAAATTTATATTGAACCAAGATCAAATTTACCGTACGTAAAACTAAAAATATGTTTCAGTTTTAGTTTTATAATATAAGTATAGTAAAATTTAATATTAGTTTTATATAAACTTTTGACATTTAAATTATAAAAAACTATTAGTTTTATCAAATTTTGAATATATATTTATATTTTATATGTTTATAATCTTAATGTTTTTTTGCAAAACTTGTAAACTTAAGGGTTTTTTTACAAAAAAAATAACTCATTGTAACCTGGAAACCTTGTATTGCAGGTAAAAAGGGCAAAACCGACAAAAAAGACAAGTTTGCGACATAAATGAACCAAAAATATGTCGAAGGGTAAAACTGACATTTTCTACCAAATTTAAAGCTTTTTATGGCATTTTCCCAAAATACTAATATATTAACAGGAAAAATACAAAAAATTCATCACATTTTAATTGTTTTTTCATTTAATCCAAAAAACTTTTTTACCGGGGTCACACTAAGAAAGAAAATATTCATGCAAGCATAAACAAGCTTGAGCACGAAGGACAATTTGAGTATTTAATTTACTGAATTTATAAAATAGAATGTGGTAATAAAAATAGTTGAAGTTGAATGTTTTAGGAGGAGGAAAAATCTCGAACTACTTTACTTTAATAAAAAAAAAAAAAAAGCTCAGATAAAATATTATTATAATAGGACAGATTTCGTACGATACTTTATTAAGAAAAAGACAAAACTTCAAAAATGGTCCCTGTGATTTTTAAAAATATCAAGTTTAGTCCTTAAGTTCAAAAAACCTCACAGATGGTCCTTGTGGTTTCAAAACTTTTAACAAATGGTCCTTTTTGTTAACTCCGTTAGATTTTGGCTGTTAAGTGAAGGGTATTTATGCCATTTCACTGCCATAGGGACCATTTATGAAGACTTGTCTTATTTAAAAAAAATATATATAATTAATTAATATTAAAGGGTCCTCTCTCTCTCTCTCTCTCTCTCTCTTTCTCTCTCTCTCTCTCTCTCTCTCTCTCTCTCTCTCTCTCTCCCGTTCCTACTTCCTACTGCCATCACCATTCTTCCACCCCTTTCTTTAAATCGCTGTCACAATCACTTATGGGTTTTTGACCTTTATCCTGATTGGTCTCTTGGAGATAGATGGTTGTTTATCTGGAAATCTATGAAGAAGACGAGGGATACAGATGTAATTTTGATTGAAATTTGATGGGTTATGTGCCTTCATTCCTGTAGAAGAGAGATATAGGGTATGATTTACATTTGTGATGCAATTCCGGGTCTTGAAATCCTCTTCAGCAACACATCTTCTTCTTCATCTAAATCTATGAATGGATCCACTTTAAGATTTTCCCAAGAAATTCCCTTTCGGTTTTTTTTGGCATCAGCTATGTAAAGAATGTGATTTGGGGTGGGGTGGGGCTATTGAGTTTGATCAAAAATGGTTGCTACTGTAATATTCGATGATACCCCCTTCCCCTTCATGGGTTTGATTCAAGTTTTGTTGTTTTCAAATGGGTTTTTGGTGTCGAATAAGCCATTAAAGAACCATGGTGAAGGAATGAAATAAGAAATGGGACGGAGGTTAAGAAAGCTATGATTTGGGGATTTCATCGTTTGATATGAGTTCATCAACGATGGGGCTTCTGATTGATTTAATTAGTATAGGGAGGATTTGGATCGATCGAGCAAATGATAACAAAATCAATGCACAAACGATTTTCCCCTTCAGAGTTACCCTACGAACACATCTTTGCTGATGGTGGTGATTTGGAACAGCGACGGAGGTGGCAGGAGGCCACTCCGGTGGTCTTCTGATGCCATGTTCTTGCTTCCTTCGATTGTATTCAATGAAGGGAGTGTGGAGAAGGTCACTAAGTAGCTTAGGGGTGGTTTTTCTGGCGAGAAAATGAGGTGGCAGGTGATTTTTAAAGCAGCAACAGCAGGTGGCGTTGGGCAGTAGGAGGCTGCTTCGGTGGCCTTCTGCTTCTTCTTTCTTGCTTAAAATTTTTAAAGAAAACAAATGGGATGAGGGAGAGAGCTGTGATCGAAACAACAATAACAAAGGGTTGGGGATGTGCTCTCAGGTGGTAGCAGTGAAGGGTGGGGTAGTGGCAATTTGGTGGCAGCAAGGTGGATGCCACCTCTTCCTTCCTTTTTCTGGGTAGAAACAGATGAGAGGGAGATGTGAGGTGGTGTTTGGGGTGACGTTTTTGATCAGAAGAGGGTGGTTTTGGGTGGTGGTTTATGGTGGTTTATTGGTTGTTTAGAGAGAGAGATGGGTGGGTGGGCCCCTTTTATATTAAATAATTATATATATATATATATATATATATATATATATATATATATATATTTAAATAAGTCAAAACTTCATAACTGGTCCTGTGGCAGTGAAAAGACAGAAATGCCCTTCACATAACGGCCAAAAGCTAACGGTGTTAGTGAAAAGGACCATTTGTTAAAAGTTTTGAAACCACAGGGACAATCTGTGAGGTTTTTTGAACTTAGGGACTAAACTTGATATTTTCGAAAATCACAGGGACCATTTTTGAAGTTTTGTCTAAGAAAAATGAAGCAAAAAGAGTAAATTACACGAATAGTCCCTATGGTGTAGGGTAATTTGCGCTTTTGGTCCATAACTTATTTTTTTAACTCGAAAGGTCTCTACTGTTTGTTTTTGTTACTCGCTTGGTCCCTGACTTACCTGAAAATACTATTTTGCCCTTGATTTTTTGATTTATTTAACTTAACACACCCCCAATCCCACCTCCTTCACCTTACCTTACCTACCCCACCATTTTTTTCCTATTTAAATAATAGTCTTTTTAGGTAAGATATGGACCAAACGTGTAACAAAAACAAACAGTAGGGGCCAAACGCGTAACAAAAACAAACAGTAGGGACCTTCTGAGTTAAAAAAATAAGTTAGGGACTAAACGTGCAAATTACCCCAAACCATAGGGATGATTCGTGTAATTTACTCAAGCAAAAATAGCAAAAACAAAAAAAAATGATTTTTTTTTCACATAATAAAGATGTTATATTTTTAATTATAATGTTATTATATTATTATCTTTAGCCGAGAGACCTTCAAGTTTCCTTTGGCAATGATATATATATATATATATATATATATATATATATATATATATATATATATATATATATATATATATATATATATATATATATATATATATATATATATATATATATATATATAAAAAAGCATTGTATACCACCATCAACATCACCACAACCACAACCCCCACTCAATTCCTAAGAAGAAAAAAAAACATAAGGCTAATGTTACAGAAATTATATCTCAGATATCAATGAAAGAAGTTCAATATAAATTAAAAACTAATTATACAAACTTAAAAACATATCACAACTATTTAAAAAAATTTGTTAAATACAAAAATAACAATGTAATTTCATGTTAATGTGTATTATAGTATCACACTTTAATTTCATTCAATTATAACATTTAAATGGGTGTTAAAAGTTGAACTCAAGATTTATGGAAGGAACATGGACTTTGTGACATTTTTATTAATGATGATGATGTGTTTTTTTTTTTTTTTTTTTTTTTTTTTTTTTTTTTTTTTTAAATTTGAAAACGATGAAGGTATGAATTATGTTCTTCAACAAGGCATTTGGAAGTTTAACGGTATCCGACTCTTTCTTCACAAATGGGACGTGGATGTTTTTATTGAAAAACCATTTCATGAGCGGGTTCCCGTTTGGGTTATTATATTTGGCATCTCTCTCCAACCTTTTAATAAAGATGGTCTTAGTCTCATTGAAAGCAAACTTGGAAAGCCTTTGGAGGTTGATTCTTACACTATTACCAGGTGTGAGCGAGCTACAGGTAGAGCGGTTTATGCTCGTATTCTCATTGAGATGTTGTAACGACGTAAATTTTCAAAGAAATATTTTCAATTTAAAAACACATTTATCACAGTAATAAAATCTCAAAATGTCACAATGTCAAAATATCAAATCTCATAACCAAAAACTGTTTATATCAAAACGCCAGGATCCTCTCAATCATAACTCCATCTCTGATGTGTGTGTACAATCAAGCCGACGCCTTCCCGTGATCCTGAGAAGTACCTAAAACACATAACACATCACACGGTAAGCACGAAGCTTAGCGAGCTCCCCAAAATATCCCACACATAAATAATAAGCCTCTCACGGCTTTAGCTCGTTGGACCCTCCGGTCCGTTCTCAGTGAGGACCCTCCGGTCTCACAGCTCGTTGGACCCTCCAGTCTCAGTGTGGACCCTCCGGTCTCACGGCTCGTTGGACCCTCTGGTCCAATCTTAGTAACACATAATATAGCATATATTTATCACGCATAAAAGATTGTAGTGCCCGTAGACCCGAGCTAATCAATTTAGAGATAATAGGGGTCGAAAATGACTTTTCGACAAAAGATTATTTAGAATAAATAATCTTAACCAAGTTTTAGTATATGTCACAAGGTTTCCGTACATATAAAGAACGCCGAAATCCGAGTTATAACGAAGAAGTTATGACCCGCCGAAGTTTCGCGATGGAACCGGCACGATACCGGGAAGTGTAAATAGTGAACTTGTGATAGAGAGAGATTTAGACTTAGCGATCCAAACTAAAGTCATAGAATACGTTAAACCGAGAGTGTCCATAAAAAGAACGCCCAAATCTGACTTTGTATGAGGAAATTATGATTTTTCGAAGTTTCGGATTGGCAGTGTACAGCCCAAAATTCGAATAATAGATCGAGCGGTTTTTAGCCGACAAGACCTAAACGAGAATCGAAGATCTCGTTAAGAGTAGCGTAAAGAGAAAAAGATGAGCGAAAACGGATGTCAGATGAAGAAGTTATGAGAATTTAACGGATCAATCCTGTCCCGGCCTGTTAATAATGTAACTTTTAAAATAAATTCAAAATTAGCCAACGAAGTCGAAACGAAAGTTGTAGAGTACGTTCCCGCCTTCGCGTGGATATAAAGAACGTTGAAAACGGAGCTCATATGCGAAAGTTACGATTTTTAGAAGTTAAGGGTGAGATTTGCGAAGCTGATGCATGGATTGATGACGTGGCCTAGCTCCCAGCCGTCTGATGAACCCGCTTCGGATGAGTGACACGCCACCCTCACATTACGCCCAACTTCCGAGCTTGGGTACGCACTGCGTACAGCTGCCCTCTGCGGTTCCGAGACATCCACGATGACCCACGCCCTTCGCGGCATGTGTTGTACGACCGAGGTTATGCCCTGCGTCCGAGGACCTGTACGCCCAGCGTACGTCCGAGGACCAACCTATAAAAGGGCTGCGAGGGCTGCCATATATTCTCACAAATTCACCCCAACTTTCTCTCTCTACTTTCTCTCACTACCACCATAACCCCCTCATAAGCCTAGGTAAACCCCCTAGCACCCAAAGGAAGCCCTGAGGCTCCCGAAGTCCCGAGAAAAAGGGTCTTTCAGTTTCAAAAACACTGCTTTGAGCAAAGCCCAGTTTTCTTTAAAATCCGTTGTAAGTGAGCTACGCTTACGCAATTTTTAATACAACTTCCAAATAATTATAGTAATGTTATTAGGTCCTTAAAATAATTATTTAGGCTATTATTATATTGAGTGTTATTTAACGCTTATATAATAATAATAATAGTCAGACTATTAATTAGTTGCGGTTATCGTTAGACTAAACCCTAGTGGTATTGGTACTAGGTTTTATCGAAGGAAAATTGTTTTGAGAGTATCGAAGCGTTGTCCGAGTACCGAGTCACCACCGTATCAGGTGAGTGCATAGTCCCTTTGATCTTACACATAGATATGAAATATTTTAATATAAATTACGTGCTATGTGTGCATATTGTCTGAATACTTGCTATCTATGCTGGTGAAAATTTTTTATACATGTTTTAAATGATGTAAACTGTATAAAGTATTTTATATCTACAAAATATGTTGGGTAAAACACGGGTAGATGAATGATGAGGGATAAAAGTTGAAATAGAGGAACATTAGTAGTATGGACCTAGTGCCCTATAGGTAAACATTGGCAACAATGGACCTAGTACCCTATAGACGAGCACTGGCAGATGCGCCACAACTCGTAGATATTTTAGATCTACGGTAAACGTCCTAGCAGCTGCGCTCTAAGGACAGTATCGGCAGCTGCGCCTAATAGGGAGCCTTATGACCATGACAGTAGCGTTTAAAGGTCAATACCGGCAGAAGCGCCTCATAGAAAATGTCCCAAATCTGGCAGCTGCGCCTAAGTGATAATATTAGCAGTTGCGCTTGACCAATCTGTCATTGACAACAATGGACTTCATGTTGTTTCCTTAGGATGATCCTTAGGAATGAATGAATGAGAAATAGCTGATTCTTAGGGTAGATCCTTAAGAATAAAGAAGATAATGGGGATGGGTAATTGGGTTGATTGTTTGATTGTTTAAACATAATAATTATATTATTATGGGTTGAAAACCCTATGTACTCACCAGGTTTCCCAACCTGACCCACTCAGTTTGTTTATATCACAGGTGTCGATATGAAGTTACATTACACTGAGAGATTAAAGAGATGTGGATCACTAGTGTAAATAAATGTAAGTTCCGTTTATGCTTATGTTCCTATATTGACGATGATATCCCAAACGTTTTAAAATGAATAAAATACGTTTCTTCGAAAATGTTTTGATAACGTATTTATCATATTTTTCTGGGAACAAATTCCGCAACATTTTTATGAAAAGGAGTACTCTGATTTTTATAAAGCATAAACAAAATTGGTCTTTTCTGGCCGTGAAAATGGGGATGTCACAAAGATGCATAACTCAAGTAAACCCATCAGACCCTCCGGTCACTCATAGATACCACCTATGGTAAGCATAATGAGAAGACTAACCTCGTAGGAATTGGACAACCTCAAACTCGAATCACCAGTCTAGCCTCCGCCTAGCACACACAATAATTATCCCTAATTAATAGCCGCTCTCATGAAACTAGACTAAACCTTCTATACACTCATAGAAAGGTAAAAGACCATTTTACCCCTCCATGGGCTTAATAGTCCACATGTTGACCAAACCATAAAAGTCAACTAAAAGTCAACGGCAGGGAGTACGCTACGCGTACCAGCTCTCTACGCTGGGCGTACTCAGATGCCATGTAGATATCGGGGATGCTCGATCCCTACGCTGCATGTACTCGGATTACACCCAGCGTAAGTCCCAGTTTCACTCTCCTCACATATTTGGTCTTAATTAGTTAAGACCTTGGCTCATATCACAGATCTGGACTCCCTAATATCTCTTAATCCATAAAGTCAGTGACTTTAAGCCTTTACATGGCTGATTAGGTCACAAACACTCAAAACACTCATCCTCTTTCCTTATAAAGCTTATCTTTCATGCATGGCTTGTTTATAACGTCCAAGATTGGATTTTTATGACATTACTCCACAAAATACACTAAAGGGGGTTGATCATGGTCTCTGGAGCTCATTATCTCATAAAGTCTCCATCTTTGGGGATAAAACCCTAAAATACTCCATATAAATGCACAAATCAAAATAGTGAGAAAGCTTGAAGCTTTATACCTCTATGTGATGCTTTCCACACAACTAAGCGCAGATACAAAAGCCTGGACTCTCACTCCTTCTTCTCCAAGGCTTCTTCTCCAATTCAAGAACACAAGAATACACTCACAAGCTCCCAAATGCACTCACAAGCTATAAGAACGATGATTTAGGGTTAGGAGGGTTTGGTGTTTGGTATTGGTGGCCAGGAATGAGGCCATCATCATCCTTTATATAGGGGACTCACCAACAATTAGGGTTTTCATTCTGGGCCTAGTACGCCCAGCGTACTATGTGGTCTCTGCGTCATGTGTGTAACAAACCGTTATTTCAAACCTATGTAATAGTGTAGGTCAATTTGTACTTCTTTTTAAATTAATAAAGAGAAATTTTGGCATACTGTGTATATTTACATAATTGAACCTCAAAAATAAATTATTAAATAATCTCAATTGGGATGTACCAAGTGATAAAGATTGTAACAAGGTTTCTAAAAATATAAAGAACACTAAAATCCAAGTTATAACGAAGAAGTTATGATCAATCGAAAATCCGCGACAAAACCGGCAAAACGCTGTTCAGTGTAAAAACTGAACTTTTAATAAAAGGCTTTTTAGCCTTAACAATCTAAATGAAAGTTGTAGTTTATGTTAAACCGAGAACTTTCATAAAAAGAACGCCAAAATCTGACTTCGTATGAGGAAGTTATGATTTTTCTAAGTTTCAGTATGGCAGTGTACAACTAAACACTCGAAATAAAGATCGAGTGGTTTTTTAGTTGACACAACCTAAACGAGAACTGAAGGTCTCGCCATTAGTACTACAACGGTAAAAAGACAGACAAAAACGGACGTCGTATGAAGAAGTTATGAATTTATAACGGATTCCCATCCCGGTCTGTTTAAAATAATAATATTAAAAATAAAGTCAAAATTAGCCGACGAAATCTAAATGAAAGTCGTAGAGTATAATTTTACCTACGTGTGCATATAAAGAACGTCAAAAACGAAGTTCGTATGCAAAAGTTATGAATTTTACAAGTTTTTGGCACAAAAATAAAGAAAAATAGAAAAAACCAGGAATTTTCGCATGAACAGTAATGCCACGTCACCCCTCACATGCGAGGCCTCCGCGTGTCGTCTTCTGATTGGACCAACTCCGCGGTCCACTAAGCTTCGGATAGCCTCGCATGAGACACACCGGAGACACCCCTCGCACGCCCCTCGCACTTACTCCTTCGCACGTGTCTTCTTCCCATTGGACTGAGGTCTGGTCCACTCCGAGCCTACCACCTCCGAACCGAAGCTGCCTCCCTTCGCAAGCTGTCAGCCTCACATAGCCTTGCATAAGCCTCGGAACCGAGGCTTCGGCCTATATAAGTCATGCG
Source organism: Lactuca sativa (assembly GCF_002870075.4). Lineage (NCBI taxonomy): Eukaryota > Viridiplantae > Streptophyta > Magnoliopsida > Asterales > Asteraceae > Lactuca > Lactuca sativa. Next base: position 234,459,110 of record NC_056624.2, on the reverse strand, counting down.
AGGGCTTCCGAAAATTTTCACTTTTTCACCCCAAAAATCATTCTCTTTCACATTTTCCACTCTCCTAAGCTCATATACAACCCCTAAAGCCCCGGTATCAAGACTCGAGCCCGAAGCAAGCCTTGAAGCCCCGAAACTCCCAAGACGTAACCTCTCTCCTGTCAAAACTCTGCCCGATTTGAGCCGGTTTCTTGACAAATAAACTCCTTTTTGTGAAACGAAACTCTGTCCGAATTACCACCTATCATGTGAGTTTATACCCCCGTATTTTCATAATTTCTACTGTTTTAAGGGGGGAAATACAAGTATAATACAACAACTTTGTGTTATAAATAAATGATTTCAAATCACGATAAAACGATTTTAAAGCATCAAAAATACTCCAAATATTGAACTATTTTATAAACTTATATTTTTCCCAAATATTCATATTCGCATATATATATATATATATATATATATATATATATATATATATATATATATATATATATATATATATATATATATATAAGATTTAAAAGGCTTAGGACTAATAACTCATTCTAGGTCCTTTTCCTTGTTTGGATGTGGACTTATAGTACCAGTTATTTGTCCGAATGTCGTTTAACTTTTACTTATATATAAAATTGTATATGTATATAAATATAAAAGTTATTTCATTAAGTTTAATTACCCTTTGTAACATGTTGAGCAAAGGATTACATGCAAAAATAGTTATTTACCAATTCGTAAAGTACTTATAAATTACAATATGTATAATTTATGATGCATAGAACAATTATTCATGATACAAGTATACTAGAACACACTGTTTTACATGAAACAAGGGTTTTGATTCAAGACAAAACAAGGGTTTACACTTATCAAATACATGTTCAGAATACTAATTCAAGAACATACTATCAATCATTTATTTCAGAATGATTGAGTTTTCACATATAATATACATGTAACGTTTATATGCTTTTTATGAGACATTCAATTCAGGTTGTTTTATTCATTTTAGACAACCAAGGTAAAGCCCTAACATTATAACCAGAATCTCCAGTTCGGGGATCGAAACAAGTTGTGTGTAGATCTGTATCGGGATTGACAACCCCACACTCAGGCTGCTAGCTACAGTCAGGCATACACGCCAATGAGTGACAATTGTTATCAACAATTTAAACGCTCATAAGGTGTTTGTTTCTGGCGTTCATGTCTTAGTATGGTTATAATAACTCATTAAAAAGATATTAACAACACGTTAGTGTATAAACAACTAAACGTAAGTACATCCTCAAAGTACAAGTTTACAAAATACAAAGTACAATGGTATACTACAGTTTTCAATAACAGCTGGTGAAGCCAGGCACGCTCTTAGTTACAAGTTTTACAAATACATTGGTTTACAAATAGGACGGTTTTATGGGAATAAAACTACTTTTCACATACCACAGAAAATATGGGATTTTCTAGAACAGTTTTCATATTCTAAATACAAAGACACCCATTCAAACATAAAGACTTATGTACTCACTCAACTTATTGTTGATACTTCTTTTCAAATTACTTGTATTCTCAGGGAAATAATAACAGGTACTCCCCGAGCTTTTTGAGAAGATGGAGCCATTATGAGTCTTATCTTCTTCTTTTGTATAACTATTTTGGTTTCAATATACAATGATTGAACACATGTAAATATTATACTTTTAAATACAATGGTTGTTTGTACTTTGATTACTATGATGCATGTGTTGTGATACTACAAATGAAGTCCTCCACCCCTGGACGTTTCCGCCGTCTGGTTTGGGGGTGTGACAGATTGGTATCAGAGAATAGTTTATAGTGAACTCAGTATATCAATCCATAAAAGATATACAAACTATAAATACATTGGGGCTAAGAGCTCTGACTACAAGTATACTTTTTAAGAATTCTAAGTATTTTTACAAGAAGTATACTAACCCTCATACCTACAAGTACATAGTCATAAGAACTCAAAAGTATTTGGATGTTGAACATTACAGTTAAATCCGGGCAGTTATGTAATCATATCTAGAATTAATATAGCCTGATCAACTATATTGATTTCAGATATGACCAACATGTGTTTGGGAGTGATATTAGTGTTGTGACATGTCTAAAACTTACCAACTACAGAAGAAACTCTAGAAAAGAACATAAAATACTATAAGAATATTTTAAACATCGATATGATTTAGTTTTTTAGGCATTTCTCATAACCTTATCCTCGTATAAACACAATGGCAGGACATCATCTACCAGGGGACCCTTATTTTCCAAATCATGGCAATGAAGGATGGATAGTGGAGGATCCGGAGGAGGATCCAAAAGAAGACTCAGATGAAGAACCATTTGAGGACAGCGAGTCAAGTGGTACGGATACAGAGCCACAAGTCTGCAACCCGGGGTTATGTCCCCCGAGGCAAGAAGAAGCAATACCCATACCTGAGTGTGGCCAATACATAAACCATTGGAGTCGACAAGACAGCCAACGCCCTCCCTATGGAATGGCACGGGGTTTCTATAACATCTCAGAAGGAGGAACAGCCGACAGAGCTCTTCCAGTTATAGTGAACCGAATTTCCCGACAATTTGATCAATCAAGGATAACAATCAATCGCATCCTAGAAGTGAATGCGTTTGCGCAGGCTAACATTACCGATATCCTTCGTCTTGACGAGATGCAAGATGATACCCAACACCATACTGAATCCCTTCAAAGGCAACTTAATGCTGCTGAATCAGAGATCAGAGAATCAAGGGAGCATCAAGCTGCCCAAGAAAGGCGCTGGAAATCGCAAGACGAAGCGGAACCCAGTAACCGTCGTAGCAACCGTCGCAAGTAGTGTTTACACTACTTTTCTAGTTTAATATACTGAATGTATATACTACTTTTAGGATATGTACAAAATCAAATATCAATAAAATAATAAGCACTTCACTTTAACAAGAGCTATTACAATTTTCATAAACATTCCATTCCAAAGTTTTTGGATTATGGATATGTTCCAGTTTTATTTTTCATACTTTTCAATACGACCACAAAAAATTTTATTTTTGATAGGTCGGTTTGATGTTGATACTTTCATAATTTTGGGGTATATTATAGACCTACTTGAAGGTCAAATATACAAATTACATAGATACCAACACAATCGACATGTAATTTTTATACTCTTTGAAAATTAACCACTCCATTTTATATTATCCTATTTGCAAGTTGTACTTGCAGTGGAGATCTATTTCCAATTCTTTACAAGCTTCTTGTGAATTAAGTGTTCAAGTTCAGAGATATCAAATTCGTATTCATTCTTGATATCTCACTATCTTTTTATTGACTTTTATAGAAAAAGATGCATCCTCGTAGAAATCCAATACGTAACAATGAAACTGAAGCACCGACGCCACCTCCACCACCACCTCCTTAATTCGATGCTGCTATGTTCCTAGCAGCAGTCACGAAAGCTATAGCAGCTGCCTTATCTCATATCAATGCTCTTGGTGCTAGTGGGTCGGGAGCTGGTGCACATCCATCTAACCATGTCGAGGGTCGTGAGCACTCGTGAGAGTGCACTTATAAAGACTTCTCGAATGCCAAACCCAAGACCTTTAATGGAACTGGAGGAGTGATGGTTTTAAGGTGGTGGATTGAGAAGACAGAAGCAATCTTTGAAATTTGCTCCTGTCCAGAGGGTAGCAAAGTTAAATTTGATGCCTGTACTTTTTCAGATAGGGCCCTAACATGGTGGAATGGCCATGTTAAGTCACTGACTTTGATAGTGGCTAATACTATAAGCTGGGAGAACCTAAAAACCATGTTGATGCGGGAATACTGACCACGAGGGAAAATTCAGAAACTAGAACAAGAACTCTGGGTCTTACCATGGCCGGTGTAGACATAACAACTTACACGAATCAGTTCTGTGACTTGGCGATTCTGTTTCCGGAAATGGTTGCTTTAGAGAGCAAAAAGATTGAAAGGTATATTTGGGGACTGCCGCCCCAGATACAGGCAAGTGTCATTGCATCTAGGCTTGTTACCTTTGACAGTGCCAAGGAACTGGCACAGTCACTTATTGACCACATAAATCATCAAAACTCTGTGGTTACTGCCCCAGAACAACTTAGGGAGGACAACAACAACAACAAGAAGAAGGGTTGGAACAAAAGGAAGGGCAAATCTCCTCTGGAACCTTCAAAGAAACAACAAATAGTGGTAGTCCATGCTACTACTGTACCTGCTACCATACCTACTACTATGCCTGCAGTTGCCCTTAACAACCCAGCACCAACTAAACCCTATGCTGGTAGCCTCCCTAAATGCAACAAGTGCAATTTTCACCACACCAGAAATTGACCAGAGATGCAGTGCCGCAACTGTAACAGGAAAGGGCATACTGCCCGATTCTGTAGAACACCACCTTAACCCCTTAACCAAGTACCTGCCGCTGGAGTAGGTCAAGAATGCTACCAATGCAGTGATGTGGGGAATTTCAAGAGAGATTGTCCAAAAGCTGGAAATACCGGTGGGGTTGGGAGAATTCTAGCACTGGGTCACGAAGAAGCGGTGGCAGACCCTGCAGTGGTCACGGGTACGTTCCTTCTCAACAATACTTATGCATGCATTCTTTTTGATTGTGGTGCTGAGAGACGCTTCGTGAGCCATAACTTTAAACATCTACTAGATTAAAACTCCTAACCACTAAATGAAACCTTCACAGTAGAAATGGCTAACGGGAAATTCGAATCCACCAATGATATATACATAGGATGTACCCTTACCTTAAATGACTTGTCTTTATCAATAGACCTTATGCCGGTCTCTATCAAAAGTTTTGACGTCATAATAGGCATGGATTGGTTGTGCCCCAACCATGCCGACATCCTATGCTATGAAAGAGCTATTCGATTGAACTTGCCAACTAACGAAACTCTTGTTATTTACGGTGACAAACCCGGAACAAACCTTCAGATCATTTCTTGCATCAAGGCACAGAAATACCTTCGCAAGGAGTACTGTGCATTCCTAGCTCATGTGGTAGATAAAAAGCAAGAAGTGAAAGACGTCGCGAGCATTCCCGAGGTCTGCAACTTTCCCGATGTATTTCCCGATGATCTTCCTGGGGTGCCTCCCGAACGACAAGTCGAATTCCGATTCGACTTAATCCCTGGAGCTACCCTTATAGCCAAATCCCCTATCGTCTTGCACCTTCTGAAATGTAGGAATTATCCAGCCAACTTAACGAACTCCTAAGCAAAGGTTTCATAAGACCAAGCTTCTCACCTTGGGGAGCACCGGTTTTGTTCGTAAAGAAGAAGGATGGATCATTCTGCATGTGTATAGACTACCGCGAGCTAAATAAACTTACCATCAAGAATCGATACCCTCTGCCTCGCATTGACGATCTGTTCGACCAACTTCAAGGGGTGAACTACTTCTTGAAGATAGACTTAAGATCCGAGTATCACCAGTTACGAATTTTGGAGGAAGACGTTCCCAAAACCGCGTTCAGAACTCGTTACGGTCATTATGAGTTTATAGTGATGCCATTCGGATTGACGAATGCACCTGTAGTGTTTATGGACCTAATGAACAGAGTATGTCGTCCATTCTTGGACAAATTCGTTATAGTCTTCATTGACGATATCCTTATCTACTCAAAAAGCAAAGAGGAACATGGTCAACATCTTCGTCAAATACTACAAACTCTTAGATCAGAGAAGCTCTATGCGAAGTTTTCAAAGTGTGAATTTTGGATCAGGAAGGTAGATTTCCTAGGTCACGTGGTCAGTTCAGAACACTTAAATAAATTATAGCAAATCTCTCCAACAATAATATATAAGAGTTATATATATACTCTAACCCACGATGAGAACACTTAAATAAATTATAGCAAATCTTCAACTAAAACTACAAAGTCAATCATTTAGGTCAAATGCCTCGATAAAGGTTAGTAATGTACATAACTCACACTATAAATAAATCTAGAATGCACACCTATGTTATTTATGGTCGGGTCGGTGCACAACCAACCTTAAGCAAGGTGTTTGATAACTACAAAGGTTGAGTGTTTTACAGATTAAAAAATGTTCTTAAGATTCGCTACAGACACCTAGTACCTCAGAATCCTGATATCAACCCCAAAACATAGTATATATTTGAAAAAAACATAAAAATACTTCAAAAAATATGGGATGACATTGAGATTTTCCTAATTTACCTAAATCCGAAGAAGAACAAAAAACCAATGGCTCTGCTACCCTTGTAAGCAGAGAAACCCATAGTTCCTAGTCGATCGTTCAATAGTCTCCAAACTTCTCTCTCCCTTATCTTTCAAAGATGATAAGGATACCTACAAGGACGAACCATAAAACGAGTCCACTAAAAGGGAGGAAGTTGAGGAAGCATTCATGGTAAACTAGACATTATATCCTAACCATAGCCTCTGACACTTCATAAATTGGAATTTCGTAGAATTAATTATGCATTTCAAAATTTGATGTATAATTTCAGCCGTTTACCATATCATTATGCACTCTTTTAATAAACTATACAAATCTACTAGGGATTACATCAAGATATTGATATGGAAGAAACTAGACATCCATATCTAACTATAAGCTTTGGCATTTTGGCATTTGGAGTCCTAATGAATATATTATGATTTTTAGAAGATAATTCATGAAATCTGTAAAAGTACAGACCAGTCTGAGAAGATTAACCATTTTACCCTTCAAGGATTTGGAGTTAGGAAATGTGATTCAAATTTTGTAGAAGCTAGACACATGAACTTTCCAGAAAACTAAGTCCTATTATTTTTAGGTGTCCTGATTGCCTTGCATGAATTTTTGAAGTTGAAGCGAAGAATTGGAAAGATTGATCATAATAGCTTTTAAGTAACTTTTGGTGTTCTATTAAGGGCTTAACAGGAAGCTCTTAATACTTTTTAGTTACGTTAACTTAATGACTTGATGGTTTGAATAATTAAAGGCTTGAGAGAAGGACCGTTTACATAAAATCATAACTTCATTATATGGGTTAAGTTTGCAACTTAACCCATTGAGAACTTAACTTGGGTACATGGATGGAAAATCGAGTCCTACACATTACTACCACCTGATGGTGGGTTTAATGGTGGAGATGTTGTGGTCAGTGGTGATCAAACTACTTAAAATAAAAATTATGTTTCTATAAATGAAACATAACTCAAAAAACTTAAACGAATGACAAAAGACTCGAATTTAGTAGAAAATGACCAGCCACCACCCAAAACCACTCCTAATCGGACGAACATAGCGCCAGAAGGTGGTGACACCCACCACCAGTGGCTAGTTATCATGGTCGGCGTTGGTGATGGTTTAGAAATTGAAAAACCAAAGAAAAAGGAGAAGAGAAGAACGAAGGTGATTTGCTACCTAATAGCTGAAACAAAGTCTGGAACACCCCTCACCAACACCCTCTTCCTTATCAATAGCTCCTCCAGCCGCACAAACCTTTGGCACCACCAACCTAGATCATTCCCGACATCTTCTTTTGGCTGCCAAAAACATGAAATCGAAGATATTGGGCATTTAGGGTTAGGCTTAATGTTGATATATGACCTCAAAGGTGGAATCGACCCCAATGAGTGAAACCCAGACCCCACTTTCCCATAATGACTTTCTACACCGCAAACAATTTTCTTGACAAGTTACAGTTTAAAACTTGATAATTTCATCCCCTTTTCTAGCAATGGTTTCAAATCCATAATTATACATTTCTTAATTAACTATTGTTATTATTTATTTATTTATTGTTTAACCACTTCCAATTTATCGAACGCCTCTTATTTGTTTTTATCACCAATATAATTCTTTAAAATATTAATCCATAATTACCTAATAATTATTTATTATTTTTTTAATAAATTCGTTTGCTGAATTGCTAACTAAAAAATAGGAAGTTACAATTCTCCCCTACTTAATATAATTTTTTCTCTAAATTCCCATCTTCGAACAGTTCTGGATAATGCATTCACATTTCCTCCTATCTCCCATACCCATTTTGATCTGCACAAATGTTGTCATTGTGACCTTACAATCCCAATCGCCTCGTCTTGTGCCTTCCCGAGCGTATCTTGTAGTGGAGTAACTTCAATCATTCTCAAACATGCAACACGGAATGACGTTTCAACTTCATTTATACTAAGCACATCATTAGCTTTACATAGGTGGTAACGTATCTCACAATAATAATCTTTTTGCACAACTAAACATCTATGATGCTATATGTTTAGTGCTGTTAATTCCATAAGGCACTTCAACTTTTGTGATCAGTATAAATCGTGCACTTCAACCCACATATGTAATGCATCTATATCTTTTAGAGCAAAAACTATGACTTTGAGCTGCTTACCGTAATTCAAAATTTACGAGATCATGAATAGAATTTACAAGGAAGGTACATTATATTCGACATCTAACTATATAAGGAGCATCAATTTATCTAGAATGCATTAAATCATGAAAGGAACAATACCTGACACCATATCGGGTGTAGCTGCAACCTCTATAGCACCGATCTATAAAGCCCTCACATTTGCCTTCAGGGCTTCCGAATTCCTCTAGCTCCCTTCCGTGATTCTCAAAGTAGTAGTGGATAGAGCTTGAACTATTCCACCAAACCTGTTGGTGTAGGATCACATGTTCTCGATTGGATTGGTGCGAAAGATAAAATCAAGAAGATAACCGTATGAACAATGATGAACAAAAACATGTGACCAAATTGATAATAGATAGATAAAGAGATATCAAATGTTACATGAACAACTCACATGGCTAGGGAGAATCCTCAACCAAACACACTCTAGTATAAAGTCTACATAAGTGCACTCATAAATAAATTACCACTCACCTCCACTTTATATAATAGTGGATGGAATATACTCTCATACAAGGGAATATTCTAGTCTATTAAATCACTCATCAATGTAGAACATTTTCATGCTCCAACAATCTCCCCCTAAATGCCTGGAACTGGTGAGGGTAAAATAGTGATAAAAGGAAGAACATCTGGCAGGCAGGCTTTGGTGTTGGAGTGTCTCGGAAGAGCTGAAGTTGTCGTGATCTCGGAATCTTGGAATGGAATCTCTATCATCAAAGAACATACAGAGGAACCCAATCTCTGAATAAAAATATGAAATCCCAATCTTCGAATGTTATCAGTTTCCAACAACCGATCATGTTCACAGTCTCCCCCTCAACGGTTGAAACAAAGAGCACAATGCCGAATCACACAACGTCTTCAGTATTCCGAACATGAGTGATAATGCACCAAATAATCTTTGAAGAGTAACCTGCTGAAAATGTGAAGCATCCCAAAGTAAAGTCCGAATGATAAATAATGAGAATCCAAAAATTTGATCGGAAGATCAAAAATACGTGCCATGACACATCGCCAAATAATATTCGTCTTCAAAGTATCAAAAATCAAAAATTGAGAAATCATAAGATCTTCTCCGGATGCAAAAACAAATGAGGCATCTCAAAATGTAGAATCTGAAGATAAATTCCAAAAAACATTTTGTAATGCCAAAAATTAGATCTGTAAAGATAAAAAATCAGTGCCACATCACAATACTAAATCAATATCCGTCTTAAATGTCTCTAACGTCAAAACTCCAATAATAAACTCAAAATGGAAGCTCATGATTCTCCCCCTATTTTTGATCGACCATGAAATAAAGACAAAAAATAATCATGAAATCGGGCAAGAGAATATGTTGGATATGATGGAGCATCGAACGTTCCATGTTGATGTGAGCATCTACCCATAAATGAATATTATTTTTAGGTCATAGGTAGACTTGGTGATGTATTTCCGAACTGAAGAAACAATGTAGAATATATGATAAACCCGCTGCTGAAGAATCATAATGCTGAACCGAATTAATGTTGATAACCAAAATACAAACCCGAACTCCCAAATCACAACCAATGACTCGTCAATCAAGGTCGAAGTGAAATGGCCTAGATCTCTAATCGGTTTGAATGATGGTCCAAGACCATATGTAGCCAGTCTGAAGGAAGTAAAATGCGAACCTCGGAAAAGATCCAAACCTCGAAAAACATTGTTGATAAGGCAAGTTTCCGAATGAAAATACATGGATCCGAATCTCTAAAGCATATAAGTCGGAGGCTGCAAATGCGAGTAGCTCGGAAAGAGGAAGAACATAAAAAATAATTATGAAATTGGGAAAGAGAATATGTCGTATATGATGGAGCATCGAACGTTCCATGTTGATGTGAGCATCTACCAGTAAAACGAATATTATTTTCAGGTCATAGGTAGACTTGGTGATGTATTTCTGAACTGAACAAACACTGTAGAATATATATGATAAACCTGCTGCTGAAGAATCATCATGTTGAACTGAATTAATGTTGATAACCAAAATACAAACCCGAACTCCCAAACCACAACCAATGGCTCGTCAATCAAGGTCTAAGTGAAATGGTCTAGACCTCTAATTGGTCCAAATGATGGTCCAAGACCATATGTGACCAGTCTGAAGGAAATAAAATACGAACCTCGGAAAAGATCCAAACCTCAGAAAACGTTGTTGATTAGGTAAGTTTCCGAATGAAAATATGTAGATCCGAATCTTGAAGCATATTAGTCGGAGGCTGCAAATGCGAGTAGCTTGGAAAGAGGAAGAACATAAAAAATAATCATCAAATCGGGCAAGAGAATATGTCGGATATGATGGAGCATCGAACGCTCCATGTTGATGTGAGCATCTACCCAACAAACGAATATTATTTTCAGGTCATAGGTAGACTTGGTGATGTATTTCCGAACTGAACAAACACTATAGAATATATATGATAAACCCGCTGCTGAAGAATCATAATGTTGAACCGAATTAATGTAGATAACCAAAATACAAATCCGAACTCCCAAAGCACAACCAATGACTCGTCAATCAAGGTCGAAGTGAAATGGTCTAGACCTCTAATCGGTCTGAATGATGGTCCTGTTGGATTTGATGTCTAAGCCCATAACTATAACTGGGATGCACTTGTCCCGATTGTAGCATGGTCCTTTTGGGTTGCGTTCACCAGTGGAATTTGATAGGATGGACTTTTGAGAATAAGGTTATTTATGATTTATTAATATATTACAAGTATAATATACTAATATGAAATCATATTATTTAATTAGTATTGATCAAGAATTAATTTGGAATTAATTTTGTGGTCAAAAGAGACTAATTGAATATATGGGAATTGATTATGTAAATCAATGATTCTTATAATGTGGGCAAAAGATCCATGATTATTTACATGGGCTAAATCAATGAGATAATCCATGGAGGTTAAACCCATGGAGCATAAGAATGTGAAAGGTCATGGAGCATTAGGGTTTGCATGAATGTAACCCTAGCTTATCAACACTATAAAAGCATGCCCCTAGGCTCAAAATCAGTTACACACATATACCCATTCATTCTAAGAGAGTGAAGATGATTTTGTGCTAAGTAACTTATTCTCTCATGCCTCTTCTTGCATATTGGTGTTTGTGAACCATTAGAGGCGTCACACTTGAGGTGCTCAATCTTTCAAAGGTCAAGAACTACAAGTCCTTCTAAGAGGTAAATTATCTAACTACTTGTATTGTTCATTTGACAATTTGTATGCTAGTTAGGAAAATGCTTTGGAAAATTGAAAATATGCATGTATAATTAGAGAAAACATAGATCCAAAGCATTTAGGGTTGCATGTGCACCATATGAGTCTTATAATGCTCAAAACCCAACAGTGGTATTAGAGCCTATGATTGTTTTCTGTTATACTTTATGCTTGTTATTTTTCGAAGTTGAAAAAAATCGAATTTTTGGCCTTTGACTTATGAACTCGCCAAGTCCAATAGCTAACTCAACGAGTCCGCTTAGTAACAGAGCAACTCATCGAGTCAGTTCATACACTCGACGAGTTGCAGGCTCTGGTTGTAGAAATTCGAGTTTTTTTTTGGCCAGAATTGGATTAGGATCATCACCACAAGCTGTTTTGAATCATAAAATATGTTTTTCTAATATGGTAGTGATCATCCTCATCCAATTACAAGATTATTTTCAAAATTTTAAGATAATTTTTGATTTATATGATAAACAAAGTTGCTTGCAAATTGTTGACTTGGATTGTCTTGTTTATGAGTTTAGCTAGATCATTCTTGAATTATATGATAATTTTTAATTGTTGAAAATTGATTTAAATGAATTTTAATGACCTCCATAACTTGTCCTCAAGTTATGGAAAGTGAAAGATCTCATCTTTAAAATTGCATTAAACTCATAAGTTTTGAATATGAAGAGTTTTGACAAGTTTCAAAACTTAACCTCAAGTTTTGGAATTTATAAAGTCTCACTAATGAAACTTTAATTACAAACCCTAGAGTTTTAAAAGTTAAAATTTAACCCTTATACTTTATAATATTATAAGTTTAATAATATATATATATATATATATATATATATATATATATATATATATATATATATATATATATATATATATATATATATATATATATATATATATATATATATATAAGACAAGTCGGTCTTACCGTTAGTAGGCCTCATTCACAAAGCCGGTCTATAAGGGGGGTATAAGGTTACTGCCTATAAAATGGTGGTTTAATGGGTGTCGACTCTCATCCACCGCTTCCTTGATTGGTGAAGGGTCGTTAGCCGAACGGGTAGGATAGGACGTTACTCATCCCTCATTAAATGTATAATGATAAATTTAAAGTAACTAAAGTTTTATTCAATTCCCAATATTAGTTACTTTAGGAAAATGTGAAAATGGTGCTAATCCATGAAATTACACTTTGCACCTTGTTAAGTCGTTAGTTGAGCGTGTGTGGTTAACCGACACACTAATCTGGGACTGACAATGTGTGGCAAAGGGTAGGTTAATGTGAATCATAGATCGATGAAGCGTGTGTGGTTAACCGACACATTGATTAGGTGATTTGTAACATTGGGTGTACCAAGCTAATTTGCATGGTTATTCACACCTTTTTTGTGATCCTCGGCATCCCAGTCACAAACTTGAAGGGCACAATTGAGATTTAAACATGCCATTGAAAAGTTCAATGAATCTCAAAGGATCTAGGAATTTCAATACAATTAAAACTTAATAGTATATTTCGTTTTTCATGGTGGAAATTGATAAATCATCATTTACCTACCTTCAAATATTTTACAATTGGATTACGACATCCCTTTTCGCAATTGTAGAATATAGGGTTGGGTTCTAGCCTTAATATTTCAATTGGGTGTAATATTAAGGATTATAATCTAACTTAAACTTTGTTCTTCTTCTTTTCAGATGGCTATCCCAAACAATGCTTCCAACCCAATCCCTTCAGGCTCTTTCTCCCTCATGAACCTATGTGGGAGGGTCTTTTTCGATGACTCTAACTTCAATGATTGGATTCGAAACATCCGAATGACTATTCGCTATGAGGACAAAGAATATGTCCTAGATAAAGAGCTCAAGGAGATTGATGTCACCACTACTACTCCCGAACAAATCGCTAAACCTACTACTCATGAGAGGGATGTGACAAAGGTGTCATGTCTAATGATTGTTACCATGACTGCTGAGCTGCAGAAGTCCTATGAGGACTACTATCCTTTTGAAATGTATCGAGATCTGATGGAATGATACCATCAGAGTGCTCGGCAGGGGAGGTATGAGATCATTTCCCCCATGATCACAACCAAAATGAAGGATGGTGAACCCATCACGACCCACTTGCAAAAGATGCAAAGATTTGTGGACCGTTTGCTTAAATTGAATGTCAATTTTGATGAAGAGTTGGCCATAGATATTATTCTACACTCTTTACCTTCATGTTATGATTAGTTTCGTATGACCTATCATATGAACAAGGAGGAGGTCACTCTTAGCAAGCTTCAAGGCCTTTTAAGGACTACAGAAAGCAACCTGAAAGGCAAGTCGGTTGTGTCTACTCCTACTACTACTTCTGCCCCTGTTCTGGCAATCGGACATGGGAAAGGAAAGAAGAGGAAGGCTCCCTACAAGAGCCGCACGGGAAACTCTCTTGATGGATCCTCTTCAAGTGGGACCAAAGTTGGTTTTGCTAATCCCTCTTCCAATCCGAAGGATTCAAAGTGCTTCCACCGTAATGAAAAAGGGCACTGGAAATGAAGCTGCCCCAAGTACTTGCAGGACATAGAGGATGGCAAGATCAAGCCCTCCGTTTCAGGTATTTACACTATTCAATCTAATAACTCATCACATGCCAATTCTTGGGTCCTTGATACTAGTTGTAGATTTCACATTTGTTTTGATTTGTAGCGACTAAAAAGAAGTAGGGATGTGGAGCACGAGAAGATAAACTTAATCATGGGAAATAGGAAAGTGTCGCCTGTAACCAAGATTGGAGTTTATTCTTTATTGCTTAGTAATGGTTTAGATTTAGATTTGAATAACTGTTGTTACTCGGCCGTTATGGTGAGAAATAATATTTCCTTTCATAGTTTGCATAAACAAGGTTTTACCTTTTCTTTTAATAATGAAATTGGTGGTATTAATGCTTATTACAATGGTGTATTTTGTTTTGAAGCATTACCTTGAAATGGTATATATGAAATTGTGATGGTTGTAGATAACTTAGAATATAATGTGTTACACATTGATTCTTCTAGTGATTTGGACAAGGCATGCTTATGGCATTGTCATCTTGGACATGTCAACAAGAAGCGCATAGCCCAACTCCAAAAGGATGGAGTCTTGGAGTCATTCGACTTGAAGTCGTATGACACTTGTGAATCTTTTTTACTTGGAAATATGACCAAGTCACCCTTCATTGGTACTTGTGAAAGGGGTGAAGGTCTGTTGGATCTCATACACACTGATGTGTGTGGACCATTCAAAACCGCCACAAGGGATCCTAACCACTTCTATGTAACTTTCACTAATGATTATAGTAGGTATGGCTATATCTACTTAATCAAGAATATTTCGGAAATCTTTGAAAATTTCAAAGAGTTCAAACAAGAAGTGGAGAATCAATTGGGCAGGAAGATAAAGATGCTGCAATCTGACTGAGGAGGAAAGTATCTTAGTATCGAGTTCCTTGACTATCTTAAGGAATGTAGAATTGTTTCACAATTGATGCCACCTAGGACACTACAACTTAATGGTGTGGTTGAGAGGCACAATAGAACCTTTCTAGAAATGGTTCGTTCCTTGATGAGTCCAGCTTCGTTACCTATCTCATTCTGGGGGTATGACCTAGAGACTGCCGCCCATATCCTTAATCTAGTCCCTACCAAAAAGGTTTCCAAAACACCTCATGAGATGTGGACATGGAAGGTTCCCTCATTAGACCATATCAAAGTTTGGGTTTGCAAGGTTTTCGTGAGACACGAGACTCACGACAAGCTCGAACCTCGGAGTGAGCGATGTATTTTCATCGGCTACCCACAAAAGTCCTTTGGATATCTCTTTTATAGACCGAGTGACAATGTTGTCTTCATCGCAAGGAGAGGAGTCTTTCGTGAGAAAGAACTCATATTCCAAGGCGACAGTGGGAGGCAAATTGACCTTAAAGAGCTGCAAGAGTCAAGCGGTGAAGGAACCTTAAACACAAGCAATCAAATTGAGGAGGAAACTCCGGTTGAGTCAATTGATGAATCTATACCTATGAGGCATTCCAGTAGAGTTAGTGTTCCACTTGTGCTATATGGTTTTCATATAACAGCTGAAGGTGATACATTTATCAGTGATGGCACACTGGTAAATCTGGATGAACCTAGCAACTACAAGGAAGCCATGGCAGGCCCCGAGTCTGCAAAATGGAAAAAGCCTATGGACAACAAGATTCAACCCATGTATTAAAATCATGTTTGGAACTTGGTTGACAATGTACTGGGTCGTAAGACCGTCGGGTGCAAATGGATCTTCAAGAAGAAGACCGACATGGATGGGAAAGTACACACATATAAGGCGCGACTGGTTGCGAAGGGATTTACTCAAACTCATGGAGTTGACTATGATGATACCTTCTCACCGGTAGCGAAGATTAAATCTATAAGGGTTATGTTGGCCATAGCCGCATTTCATGACTATGAAATATGGCAAATGGATGTCAAAACCGTTTTCCTTAATGGGAAGTTGGTTGAAGATGTTTACATGAGTCAGCTAGAGGGTTTTGTCAATGCAAAGTACCCTAATAGAGTGTGTAAGCTTGAGAAATCCATTTATGGATTGAAACAATCATCTCGCAGACGAAATCTTTGTTTCGATGAGAAAGTCAAAGAGATTGGTTTTTTGAGAAGCGAGGGTGAGTCATGTGTATATGTCAAAGCTAGTAGGTGTATAATGAGCTTTCTGGTATTGTATGTAGATGACGTACTGCTCATAGGAAACAACATCCCAACCTTGCAAGAGGTTAAGTCCTGGCTTGGGAAGTGTTTCACTATGAAGGACCTTGGGGAAGCTGCTTACATCCTAGGGATAAGGATATTGAGAAACAGGAGTAAAAGACTAATAGGAGTTAGTCAAAGTACCTACTTGGACAAGGTGTTGAAGCGTTTCAGCATGGAGAACTCCAAGAAAGGTGACATATCTATCTAAAACAATACCAAACTGAGTAAGACTCAGAGTCCAAGTATAGAGGCTGAGATAGCAGAGATGAGTCAGATACCATATGCTTCTACAGTTGGCTCGATCATGTATGTTATGACTTGTACTCGTCCTGATGTGGCGTTTTCTTTGAGCATGGTCAACAGATATCAAGGGAATCCTGGTAAAGCTCATTGGATTGCAGTTAAGAACATTCTTAAGTACCTGCGGAGGACTAAGGACTGGGTCCTTACCCTCGATTGGAGTGATGACTTGAGAGTGACAGGGTATAGTGACACCAACTTTCAAACCGACAGAGATAATTTCTACTCTCAGTCGGGATTGGTGTTTACCCTGGAGGGAGGAGCAATGACATGGAAATGTTCCAAGTAGGAGACTGTAGTTGATTCAATGTGCGAATCAGAGTACATAGTAGCAAGAGAAGCATCGAAGGAGGCAATATGGTTGAACAACTTCATCGGAGACCTTGGAGTCATACCATCCATAAAGGAGCCTTTGGAGATTTTCTGCGATAATGTAGGGGCGGTTTCCTTAACCAAGTAACCGATATATCATGGTAGATCCAGACATATCGACTAAAAGTACCACTTCATAAGACATCAAGTAGAAGAAGGACACCTCTTGGTAAAGGGGATATCGTCAGAAGACAACCCAGCATATCCACTTACAAAGGGACTGACTAGGTTTAAGCACTTGCAGCATGAAAAGGGCATTGGGCTAACGAAAGATATTAGTTTTAGTAGTTAGATAAATAGAAACTTGTATTAGCTAAATTGTAATTGAAATTTGATGATTAAATGAAAGGAGTTTTATTTATAATTAAAGTTACTGTCTTGTCTCAATTATTTACTATTGTTTCACTTTGCATGTTTTGACTTCCAGAATAATAAAATTATTCAAACCGTCCATAGTCGATCATACGTTGGAAGTGAGTATGAAAGAAGATTTTCATGAGTTGGCTTGTAGATTGTCTAAGGTGTTAGACATAGCAAGAGTTTGCTACACCATTCATGAGTGCTCCTGAAATAAGATTTGAGTATTGGATTCAACCCGTACTCACCTGAATTACTTCATGGAATTTATCATGATTAATTGTGAGATGATAATATCATATAATCTTCAAACCAAGATATATGAGTTGTTGAGTACGAGTTGGTTATGCATTGATGGCATGGAAATGAATTAGTAACTTGATCTTATAGAACGTGTCGTTGTACATGATTTGATGAGTAGTTAGTACAAGCATATAATGTTGAAGTTTATCTGTTCCTTTTATCCTAAGAGTATTAAAAGTGATATCTTGGCCCCCTCGATGATTATGTTTTGACTATATGTCGGGCCCGGTCAGAACTAAATTGATGTGTTTAGTTATGTTCTATGTCAGACGAATCGGAAATCGGGAAAACAAATTGCAGGACGATAAGTATGACTATGTTCCATGTGTCTGTCCACATAGATATCTTAAGAACAGAGGAGTATATGATCCCTTATCTGAAGGACGCGTCACTGACTAGGTTAGAGTTCAACTGCGGCTTTTGAAAGCTTACGATTGCTAAGTCGGATCTAGAAGTCGCATTGGCAGCTATAGTTATTAGACTTATTCAAGTGGGAGACTGCTGGATTTGGTGCCTAAGCCCATAACTACAATCAGGATGTACTTGACCCGATTGTAGCATGGTCCTTTTGGGTTGCCTTCACCAGTGCAATTTGATAGGATGGACTTTTGAGAATAAGGTTATTTATGATTTATTAATATATTACAAGTATAATATATTAACATGAAATCATATTATTTAATTAGTATTGATCAAGAATTAATTGAAATTAATTTTGTGGTCAAAAGAGAGTAACTGAATATATGGGGATTGATTATGTAAATTATTGATTCTTATAGTGTGGGCTAAAGATCCATGATTATTTAGATGGGCTAAACAAATGAGATAATCCATGGATAGTCCATGGAGTTTAAACCCATGGAGCATAAGAATGTGAAAGGTCATGGAGCATTAGAGTTTGCATGAATGTAACCCTAGCTTAGAAACACTATAAAAGCATGCCCCTAGGCTCAAAATCGGTTACACACATATACCCATTCATTCTAAGAGAGTGAAGTTGATTTTGCGCTAAGTAACTTATTCTCTCAAGCCTCCTCTTGCATATTGGTATTTTTGAACCATTAGAGGCATCACACTTGAGGTGCTCAAGATTTCAAAGGTCAAGTGTAAGTCCCCAAATCTGCTTGTGTATCAATCAGATCCAATTGATGGTGCCGAATCCCAATCAATTGGATGATGTCAGATCAAAATAGAAGAGAAATAGAAGAAGAAGAAAATGAATCTATGATGTATTAATGAAATGATTGATGCTCCATACACATAGTTCACACACACTCTTCTCTCTTGTTTCTCTCACACCTTAGAATACACACACTTAAGCTCCTTGGCTATGTCCCTCACATGCACTCCTCACCCTATGTGTGTGTGTGTGTGTATATATATATATATATATATATATATATATATATATATATATATATATATATATATATATATATATATATATATATATATGGACCTAAGGCCAAGCCCAAAATACAAATAATCCAATGCTAGACCGAAAACACATGGGTTTTCGGTCCAAGCTACAATTAATCCTATACTATTTTGGCCCAAATAATTGAAACAATAAATGCTTAGAAAAGAAAAGTATAAACCATATTTTTGACCCGACATCAAGAACTACAAGTCCTTCTAAGAGGTAAATTATCTAACTAGTTGTATTGTTCATTTGACAATTTGTATGCTAGTTAGGACAATGCTTTGGAAAATTGAAAATATGCATGTATAATTAGAGAAAACATAGGTCCAAAGCATTTAGGGTTGCATGTGCACCATAGGAGTGTTATAGTGCTCAAAACCCAACAGGTCTAAGACCATATGTAACTAGTCGGAAGGAAGTAAAATGCGAACCTCGGAAAATATCCAAATCTTGGAAAACTTGGTTGATTAAGCAAGTTTCCGAATGAAAATATGTGGATCCAAATCTATGAAGCATATAAGTCGGAGGCTGCAAATGCGAATAGCTCGAAAAGAGGAAGAAAACAAATAATAATCTTTGAAATAAATGTGTCTTCACTCGTAAGTCGTAATCAGCAAAAAGAATGAAGCCTTGAACCAAGGGTCTAAAATTGGTGTTAAAACTAATGAGTTTTAAGTAAAAAAAATGGGCTTAATAAAAAGAATTGGTATTAAAAAAATAACGGGTTTTAAAAATTAAGGAATTAATTGGTTTTAAAAAAATGGGTTTAAAATAAAATGGGTGTTAAATAAAATAGAAATTGCTTTTAATTAAAAACTGGTTGAAAATAAAATGAAATGAGATGAATAAAAGAGAATTTCGGTAAAAAAAATTAAAGAAAAGGAAATGGATCTTGATAAGGTGGACTCGGAAAATGGATTCACAATTATGATTCAAGATAGGCGACTCAAATTTTTTGAATCTGAACCAAGTTTTATGAGTTCGAGATGGGAAAACGGATGAGGTGGATCCATGAAATGGATCTGAAATAGGATAGATCCGAACAAGGTTAACCAAATGTAAATGGGTAAAAAATGTGAATGGAATCTCATAATGGATTTTTTTCGGACATGTGGACTCCGAGATGGGTTTTCAAAAAAATGAACAGGTGTCTCGGAAAATGTAGGATCAAAAATCAAGTCACTTGGAACATATTCAATGTAGAAACTGTAAGTCTCAAAAACGTGAACCAACTAGTACTCAATCGAAATCACTAAGCAAAGGCGGAATAAATGCAAAGTAAATTAAGAACAAAACACGTAATCAACCCAATGTGCACGATTATATTGATGAAATCGTCTAATATAATGGAGATCTTCACAGCAGTTGGCCTTCACAATGATATGACCGAAAACTAGCTAACAAGAAGCAGCCAACAAAGTCTACTTATATATGGAACACGATAATACAAGGAAGCCCAATCGAAAATGCCTAAGGACCGAAATCAAGACTGATTTCGATCTAAACCAACCGAAAACTCATATAAAGACCCAACAATGAATAAAAAAGCCTAACATATATTAGCTTAGCACAAGCCAACAAGGTAGGACCTAATGATTTCCCTTGTGGTTTGATGCTAGCTTGTACTCAAGGCTTGTCAACAATCAGCACATCTGAGTTCCTCTAAGCACCTGCCCACATCCTCTTGTTGATGATTTCTGCAACCATATTAGTGAACTCTTTGGCAGCAACCTCCAAAATATCATCTTTGAACACGATCTGATGAGCTGTAAGAGTATGGATGTCACGCTCACCGAATTGTAAAAGATCCTTCGCTTCAAGAAGATGAATAACACCACTAGGAAGCTTGATAACGGCAGTGACTGTAGCTTCATCAAAAACCCAATATTCCATATTATGTAGAGAACCATCAGATGTTTGCTAAATAACAGGAATTTGTTTCA
Source organism: Lactuca sativa (assembly GCF_002870075.4). Classification (NCBI taxonomy): domain Eukaryota; kingdom Viridiplantae; phylum Streptophyta; class Magnoliopsida; order Asterales; family Asteraceae; genus Lactuca; species Lactuca sativa. Next base: position 234,437,958 of record NC_056624.2, on the reverse strand, counting down.
TTTGCTTGGTGGGAGGCCACATCACATTTTTCATTGTTCGATTGGTGTTGGGATCAATTACACCTTTGGCTTTATTTAAGAAGGAATCTACAGTCTTCATACCATCAAAATTTCTCTTCACTTGATTCCCCAAGAAGAGCTTAAATTCAGTTCCACGGGGGTCATTCGATGGTTATGGAAGGGTGCATGAGCTAATTCTATAAGATCAACCTTAGTCCAAGAACTAAAGTCATTTTGATGCTCGTAGTACTCCACATTACCACTATTTCTTTTGATCGCCCATATATTCTTTTTATCGTGAAATCCCCACACCTTAATATTCGTCCGATCTGCATACTTAGCAGTGAATCTCCTTCTATGAGCTCAATGACACTTAATTGAGGTTGATCTCCATGAACGTTTTGATCAGAGTTTTTCATGAAAAGAAAATTTCATTTTCCTTGAGCTTTAGCTTGTCTCTGAGCTTGCTTCATGATTACTCTTCTGGGGTCAGCATTAGCAGGTTCATCCTCAAATTGGTCAACAAGACGAGTTGTATTAACCTGATGAGGAACATCTTGAGGTGCATGGGCAGGTTCACTTGGAGTTTAATTAGCTTCATCTGGTTTACTGCCAGATGTCTTGAATTTGTCACCAAATCCGTTGATCCGATTAATCTTCAAGTCAAAATATCCGGCTGAAAGAGCGCTGAGATTTAGTTGCAAATCAGAAATCTACTTTTTCTTTTGAAGATTTTCCCTTTCAAGCTTGGAAACTCTAACATCCATAGTTCCAATCAAAACATCTTTCTCCATAATCTTTTGATTCAAGACCCAAATTTATTCTTTAAGCTCAAGAATTGTTTGATCTTCATCATTGGAGCTCCCTGTCCCAATAGATATACCTTTGCCTTTGGGTGCAGGATCAACATTTTCTCGAGCAAGAAACTTGGCAAGCCTTTCAGAAGCAGCATCATGTGTAGTTAGAGGAGCTGAAGAACAACCAGGAGCTGAAGAGCTTCCCGGTTCAAAAGATGCTTGAGAAAAAATAGGCTCCTCATGCAAACTTGGGCTTTCATCTCGAATCGGTTGGGCTGGTTCAGTGGTTGTGGTTGGCTGTTGAGCTGGTTGAGTTTGTTCCCTAATAAGCACTCCCGGCCTAGGATCAGCATGCTTTTGTTTTAGTGGCTGTTGGGAGGATTGAGACTCTTCAAGATCACTTTAGATGAAATAATGTTTGGAGTAGCAATTGCTCGTGGAGGAATCCTTGAAGTTGAATCCAATTGTGCAATAACCTCACCCATCTGAGCGGGCATTTGTAGCGGCAACTTGAAAATGTTTGTATTTCCCTCAGTCTATGTTGGAGAACTGACAACGTCATCGACTTCATTAGAATCGAGGAACAAACGAATGTCATCATCACTAAGTTCAAAATCCAACAAGAAGTCCTCATCATTAAAACCCTTTGCATCACCCTCTTCATCATCACCTTTACTATCGTCATCATCATCATCAATAACTGGCATATGCTCTTCTGCCACATTGCCACAAGAAGGGTGACAGCAGAGACAACTTTAGGTTCAGTAACAGGAATGCTTTCTGCTTTGGCAATTTGAACATTCTCTGGTTTAGCAGCTGGAATACTTTGAGATACTGTAGCTTCTTCAGTCTCATCAATTTCTCTAAACTTCACCAATGGGCTTGTTCCCCTGAATACAATATTTGCGCCCTTGCGATTTTGTTTCATTAAACCAAAGAGTTCGGACCCAAATACTTCATATCCAAATTTTCACCCGTTCTTTCCAAATTAGGATATTAATCATCAAATATCATTTGTAGAAATCTTGGGTACATTAAGAACACAACCTTCTTCTTCCATTGCAGGTTGCTCTTCATCCCATTGAACACAAACCTTTAAAAGTTGAAGTCAAAGTGCATAATAAGAGCAATAATGGCACAAGTAGATGACTCGGAGATCCCATCAGCTCCCCTTTTACTGCTTGAATTGCATATAACAAAAGTATGAGCTAGGAAGCGCCAGTAGGGAAGGAGTAGCTTTTTGAAAGTTGGAGGAAAAGTTCCTTCATAGAACATTCGTTCGAGAACCTCCCTAATCAAAGTAGCAGATATCTTAGATGGGAATCCTGGTTGATCTCCAAATATAAGAACTTCACGAATGATTTGCTCTGACTCAATAATCTTCTTCCCCTTAACTGTTGACTGTAAAGTGCCTGCGCCATCTGCTCCTATTTCATTGATAGAATCCTTATCCCATAACACCCTCACCAGGTCTTTATAAATGACAGGATTCACTCGAAGAGCATGAGTAATCTTGCAGTTGTTGAGACCATGAACCATGGACTTAAATTCCTAATGGTTATGTGGTGGATCAGAAAGACATCCAACAATGTTGTGAGTTTCAAAAAATTTCAATTCAGCCATTTATCTGCACCAAATGAGCCAAGTGAGAAAAACAAAATTAAACAGATAATATTAATTGTCTCAAAAAATTGATTTCGGTCAACTAAGGTTGATTTCGATCAACCAAAGTCAAACAGGCTAGAATTGGGTCAAAAAATAAATCGATTGCGGTCAAAGTCAATGATTTATCATTTTCGGTCAAAGCGCGGGTCACGATTTCGATCAAAGTGGTCACGGTTCAGTTGGACTAGGTCCGTTTTCGGTTGGATCTGGGTTTTCGGCCGAAAACGTGCCACCAAAAACCTACCGAAAACCTAGATCCCTTGAACTCAAAACCCCAAATTAACGAAAAATTACTGTCAGAATAGTGATTAGATCCTAAAACCTGCAAAAAACTTAATCAAATCATGTTAGAACTGATGTACAATACTCACAATCTACATACTTCGATGAATCAATGAACAATTTTTGATAAAACACAAGAACAATGACGAATCGAGTAGAAAATTTCGAGCATCAAATGATAGTGAGGATGAGAGAGAGAAATAGAGAGTTTTCGGCGGAGGCGTGAAGAAGAAAGAGTGGGGAGGACGAAATCCAACCTTTTAAACCCTAATTAGGGGTTTTCAACCCATAATACAAAACCGGTGGGCCTCATCCAAAACTCAAATCCTCTTTAAAAATAGTCCAATTCCTTTTAAATAATGAACCTTTTGAAGACTTGAAAAATAAAATAAAATAAAATAAAAAAACTAAAATTTAAATGCAAACAAAATTATAGTTTTAGAAAAGAAAAAGTAAAAATAATAATAAAATGAAGATTAAAAATAACACTAACCACACTTCAAAACTAAAATTTAAACACTTGGGGATCATAAGTTTTGAAACAGCCTTAGCTTTGTTTTTTCAATACACACGTGCATGAATAGATCTGGTCAATCACCGATATTGTGATCCACTTAAACACAAAGAACCGTTTTGCCATTTTTGACAGATTATATGTGACAAGACATTTGAAATTAAATTCCTCAATGGACCATTTAGCTGACGACGACCAAGGATATTGTTGTCCACTTAAATTTAGCAGCGAGATCTAAAGACAACTATTTAAGTAGTTCAATTTTAGGTGTACTAGAACGTGTTCCCCACTTCCCGACATACCCCAGCAATCAAGAACTTCCAAAGAATTCCTTACTTTAGGTGAGTAGTCAATCATTAAGAGAGAAGATAGATATAGAAATGCATATGTTGTGCCCTAGACCGAATCTTTTCTAATCACACAGAAGGGACAACATGTGACTAATAGAGAGAGGGATTGAGAGGAATGTTGCATATGTTGTGTTCCAGGTTGAATCTTTTGCAATCTCACAGAAAAGACAACATATGACTAACATATAGGAAGAACTGCATAGATATAGAGGTGCATAGAGATAGAGTTGCATATGTTGCATCCCAGGTCGGATCTGTTCTAATCACGTAGAGGAGGCAACATATGAGTGACATATAGAAAGTAAGAAAATAATTTCCTACTTACCTACTTTATCAGAACCCTCCAGTCGCCCTATCAGTACCAGAATTAAGGACATTAGTCCATATGCCGACAAAGTTTTGAGCCACAGTTGCAGTAGATAAGTAACTTAAGTATATCACGTAGGTCCCCTTGTTTATCTCATTGCTCAATCTACTTGATCATCATATGGTCAGTCTAGATGTATCTAAGTCCATTTAATTATGTTAATTCTTTTCATTTGTCATAGTTTCCAGTCCTTTCTTTTAGTCCTTTGTGTCTACCAGCACGTTGAACATAGAGTCTAGACAATTCAGCTTCAGTACCTTACACTTGTTTAAACTGTCCGTTATCACTTATACTTAATATCACTTCCCAGATGACACCAACAAACATAAAGACATAAAGAAATATTTTTAGAGTTTTTGTTTTATAATTTTTTTGTATTTTGACTTCTCCCCCTAAATTTGTGCATAGGAGAGAAAAGAAATAAAAATAAAATGCACAAATCTAAACAAAAAAAAACAAAAAAAATTGTCTTCAAAACAAATCATCTTTAGAAAGCCCACAAGCACATCAAATCGAGCTTTATTGAAGCATTTGGTAAACAAGTCCGCCACATTATTATCGGTGTTGACCTGCTCCAAATGGATGAGCTTGTGCTCATAACAGCCTTGAATAAAACGAATTTTAATATCGATGTGCTTGGTTTTGGAATGCATAACAAGATTTTTGGCAATTTGTATAGCAACATCATTATCACAAAATATGGAGGTGTCAAGAAAGTTCAAACCGTAATCCAGAAATTGGTGTTGTATCCAAATAACCTGAGAGCAGCAGGTTGATGCAGCGAGATACTCAGCCTCAGTTGTCAAGGTCGACACCGTATGCTATTTCTTGCACTGCCAAGACACCAATCTCTCCCCCAAAAACTAACATCCGCTTGAAGTTGATTTCCTGTCAAAATCACAACCTCCATAATTGCTATCAGCGAAAGGATACAGTTCAAATTCAGGATTTTTAGGATAACATAGCCCAAATTTAGGACTACCTTTGAGGTATCGAAAAATCCTTTTAATAGCAATCATATGAGAGAGTTTAGGATTAGCCAGATATCTAGAACATTGACAGACGGTGAACATAATGTCAGGTCTGCTGGCAGTCAAATACAAGAGAGATTCGATCATCGATCGATATTCGGTTTGATCTATGGAATATCCTTCTAGATCTGGTCCCAACAGGGGTCTTTTAGCCAAGGGTTTAGAGGTAGGTTTAGAGTCTTTGAACTCGAACTTCTCAAGCATATCCTCCACATATTTTCCCTAATGCAACAAGATTCCAGATGAATCTTGATGAACTTGTAATCCCAAAAACATCGTCATTTCACCAAGCGAACTCATTTCAAATCTATTCTTCATGACTTCTTCAAATTCTTTGCACAACACATAACTCATTAACCCAAAAATGTTGTCATCCACGAAGATCTAGACAATAATCAAGTCTTTATCCACTTGCTTTATGAACAACGTCTGATCGATCGCGCTTCTTCAAAAGCCATGCTTCAGCAGATGATCTACCAGGGTAGCATACCAAGCTCTAGGAGCCTGATGTAACCAATACAAAGCCTTATCTAATTCGTAGACATGATTTGGAAATTTGGGATTAACAAACCCAGGGGGTTGATCAACATAGATCTCCTCCTTCATGAATCCATATAAAAAGGCGGTCTTGACGTCCATTTGATAAACAGTAAACCCTATGTAGGAAGCATATGCCAAGAAGATACGAATAGCTTCTAAGCATGCCACAGGAGCATACACCTCAGTGTAGTCAAGACCTTCAATTTGCCGGATGCAACGAACAACCAAACACGCCTGGTTTCGTATAATTACCCCACTATCATCTTGCTTATTCGTAAATACCCAACATGTATCCAACGACTTCTTTCTCTGTGGAAGCTCTACTAGTTTCCACACCTTCAACTTCTCAAATTGGTTCAAATCTTCATGCATAGCGTCCACCCAACTTGGTTCATTAAGATTCATGTCCACGTTCTTGGGTTCAATCTGAGATATGAAGCATGAGTAGAGACACGAGTTAACATCTCCACTTTGACTTCTTGTTTTAATTCCTTCTGCCAGTGGGCCGATGACATTCTCAATCAGATGATCACGCTGAATTCTAGAGAGGATTTCATGGCAGATGTCATGGATTGAGACTGGAAGGTTGGTGTGTTGATGAATCTGTCTTCTTCCGAATCACTCGCCTCAGACAATCTAGGATCGTGAGAGCTGCTTTCCACATATTCATTTGAGATTCGTTCAGGAAAGAGAATCTACATGAATGATTGTGTGGCAGCAGAGGTATCCCTTGACACGATTTCACTTTATTAAGGGGAAAGGGGAGTGGCTTTAGCATCAGAATTGGTCTTTTGACTTGATGAAGAAGCGGGTGTGTTTGGAGTAGCTTCAACCACCTTAGTAGACTCAGGATACACCAAAGGTGGTTTGTATGAACCAATTACAAAATTTTCCTCTTCATCTTCAATAACAGCACTTGTACTTGAGCTGGGACCTGAAACAGTATTTGAAAACACATTAAAACATTTAAACAGTGAAGCATAATCAAACAACCAATCAAGTCCGACTCGAGCATCCATCTCATTCTCTTCCAGCCAGCGCACGTTGAATGACTCCACAATCTTCTTACTGGACTTGTTGTAAACTCGATAGGCAGTACGTTTAGCTTATCCCACAAAGTAGCAGTCATCAACTTTTGTGTTGAACTTGGGGTTGGACTCCAGGTGAAGGAGGGTGCAAGGACATCCAAAAATCCAAAAATGAGCAACCGTTGGCTTGTGACCATATAGAATGTCATACGGGGTCTTCATCTGTAGTTTTTTGATCAGTACTCGGTTATGAACATAGCCTGCAGTGTTGATAGATTCAGCCCAGAAGAAGACCGGGAGCTTGGAGTCACAAAGCATTGTCCTTGCTGCGTCGATCAAAGTACGATTTCGCCGCTTTGCAACACCTATTTGTTGAGGTGTCCAAACAACACTATATTGACACAAAATACCCTTCTCAGCACAAAAATGATCCATAATAGCATTCTTAAATACCGTGCCTTTGTCACTTTGAAATGCCTTCACCCTTTTGTTGGTCTGATTCTCAATCAACACAATTAATTGCTTGATTAGGTCAGCAGTCTCATTCTCGTTAGATAAAAAGAAAACCCAAGTAAACTGTGAGTAATCATCAATGACAATCAGGCAGTAAGAGTTCTTATTAATGCTGACAACGTTTTCTGGAATGAATAAATCCATATACAGTAACTGGAGAACAGTGTTGATTGAGTTGACTAGTTTTGGCTAATGTGGCTTGCGATGATGTTTTCCTTGAGCACATGTCACATACTTCTCGAAGGTAATGAAGTCCTTGATTGGAAGACCACACAAAATATCATTCTTCGCAAGACGGTTGAGGTTCTTGGCATTTGCGTGACCAATTCGACGATGCCAAAGCATAGCATTGTGTTTAGAAACCTTGGAGAAAAGACGTGTAACTAGCTTGGGAATGTTATGGTTAATATCAATGATGTAGGCATTCCCTTCCCTCTTTGACCTCACCAAAATCCACTCTTCTTTAATTATGATTCTAGGCTTCAGAATTAGAGAATCCTTGTTCGTGAAGTGAGTTGAGTATCCTTTATCATAAATCTAAGATACACTTAGCAGGCTATGTTTCAACTTGGGAGCATAATTCACATTTTCAAAGCTGAACACGCCATTTTTCATAGTACCCTTTTGTGTGATCTTTCCACATTATCCTCCCACAAAGGAAACATAACCCTCATTTAAGTTTTGAATGTCTTACAGTTGGGAAATGTCTCCTGTCATGTGCCTGGAACAGCCACTATCGACATACCAAGGTCTGACGATATTCCTCCATAGCTGTTCCTACATGATTTGCGAGACTAATTAGATTTTGGAACCCAAGTCATAGAAACATTGGATTTACTTTTTCTATCAACACAAATTAACTTATTCACATTTCATGTCAGATAGATTACAAGATGCCTTTAAAAGACATTGAGGTGATTGGACAGATGAGTTTTTGGGCACCCATTTGTAATTAGGTTTAGGAACTTTGTTACTAACACAAATGGGAACTTTAACAAGTGATTTTGAAGTATTTTTCATTGTTTATGGTCGTTTAGGTATCCGTCTATGATTAGATGAAGCTCCAGACGATGACTTCGGCAATACTAATCTTGGCTCAATCAATTTCTATTTAGCTAAGGTGTCTTTTGGATTTCTGTTCAAAATCTGTTTTCCCTTTTTAAGTTTAGCAGCCTGATTTTTGTCTTTATTAACGTTCCAATCACCATCAATTGAACAAGATATCGAGGACTTTCTCTTAATAGATCTTCCTCATGATTCATTATGCCTAACTTTTACATAGTATGGAAAATATGCATGGTTTGGACAATTTCGTGCAATATGTCCAGGAGTTCCACAATGGAAACATGTTTGTTTCTTCATGTAGAAGCTGGTATCGCTCATTCTTGGTTCAATGTCCTTGTGGTGTCCTTTATTGTTTCCACAAGCATATTTACATAACTCAGTCTGTTTGGCTGGCTTAGGTGGCATGTATTTGCTAGTGACAGGTCCATTAGAATTAGATTTCTCAAGCACATCAACACATTTATTAGAAACAGTAGGATTATCAGTTTTCAAAGGGGCACTATTTGAACATTTATCGTAAACAGTTTTCAAACCAGAATTATCAGAAACTAAAGTATCAGTGTTTAAAGCAGAATCATTATCAAAAACACTTCCTCCAGCTTCCTGCATGTCTTATACTAAGGATGAATCTGTATATGAAGTTGAGACATTAGTATCATTCACCCTGGAGCAATTATTTTGCATAACCACAACAGGTTTTCCATACTGAATGTGTGTTTCGCTATCCATTTCTTCTTTAGTCATAGGGATAGAGGTGTAATTATGATTAAAAGGAGGAGGAACACTGTCATACCCTAGACCTACTTTCTTCTTGTCCTGCCATTTTAACTATGTTTCTATCATGGTCTCAATTTTCTTACTTGACACATCAAACTTTTTGAAGGTAAAATCTGCGTTTTCAAATATAATATTCAATATGTTAAGCTCGTCAGTCAAGCTGGCAAGTTGTCTCTTAACATGGTTATAGTTCTCACATTTGTTACTATAGTCTTCCTGAAGCTGTCTAAAGTCTCTAGTCTTGGCCGTTCTTTTAGAGGTTTTTAGCCTTTCCTAAGGTTATAGGCTTCATACCTAAGGTCCTCATTGTCTCTACATAATATGTCAATTTGTTCACGAAGAAGTTTAACAGTATCCATACAATTTTGAGAACAAGAAAATTCACTGACCTATTTTGTCTTAATAGTGGTTGAGACCATAAAAGCAAACTGCAACTGCATTATCTCCGCTTCAGCGTCTTCTTCAGTAATGTTCAATCTCATGCAAATTTTCAATCTCATGCTCGGTAATGTTCAACGCTTGAATCTGGACCTCCCGATCAAAAGTCTAAGCCACCACTGCCATGTTTGCAGTTTCATTGTTGGTAGCAGCTCCTCTATTATTCACAACTGGCACCAGCATCCTATCAAAATTCTCCCTTTTGTCAGACTTTGGGAATCACAAGCAAAGTGACCTGGCTCGTGACAATTGAAACATCTAAGCTTGCCTCTGCTGAACCCTACCTTCTTGTCTCCATTCGTACTCCAATTGTTCTTTCCTGTCTTCTTAGAAAACTGCTTAGCCCTAAACACAACCATTGCAATTTTCCAGGTGATATCCATCTCTTCCACATCTTCTGGATGAATTTGATCAAGATTTATGAATGAGATTTGAGGAGGTAAGTCTCCTGACAATAAGGCATTATAACAATTCACAAGGCTAGAAGCTAATGCCATGTTTTCTTCAGCTTCCTTGGGAGTTGAAATTGTGGCAGGAGCTTTTGAGGAAGCAGAATGTTGGTAAGGCATAGTAGGAGAAATAACATGAGTTTATGGAACCGAGAAGGATGAAAAAGCGTTGTTTCACAAGATTCCCAAGTTTGCTGTGGAGTAGGAATTCACATGATTTATCTCACACTGCTTATCATCCAAATCACAGGCCTTGATGATAGCCATAGTCTCAACAAGAGAGATCCTCTGAAGACCCTTGGTCTTCTTAATGACAGAAACATTCATGTCTCATAATCTGAAGAAGGGAAGCATGAGTGTCACCGAGTGTCACCGAGTATCCTGCAAATTTTACGGAAAAGATGAAGCTTGCCCATGGATTGCCAGCGGACTTTGGTCTAATGGTCAAGCAAGCAACCACCTTGAAAGGCGCCATCTGGGCAACTAAGAATGTAGAGACCCAAATAAGAGAAAAAGTGTCTAGAGAAAGATAAGGCAGGAAAAAAGAGGAAGATTGAGGTATCCTCAAAATCTGATAAGAAAGGAAGATTCATGAAGCCCAACCTGGACGACCAAAAGAATGGGAATAGTGGTGAAACCAAGTGGTGTGAGAAGTGCAAGAAGAAGCACTTCAGAAGATGCGATGGAGAAGTGACCTGCTATAAGTGTGGTAGGACCGGTCACTATTCAATAGATTGTACATTCGACAAAAGGAAGTGTTATGAATGTGGAGATGATGGGCATATTTCGAAGAACTGCCCAAAGAAGAACGAAGCAGCAAGGCAAAATCACTGCCAAAGCCAAAGGCGAGAGCATTCCAGATGATCCTTGATGAAGCAGATAACAACACAAGGAATCAGGAGTGAAGACTTGATATATGAAGATCAAGATAAGAAGTAGCCATAGCGTCATGTAGTGTAGCCTGATAGAGGCATAATATAGGTTGAACTTGAACGTCTATGTAATTGTTTCAAGAAATAATATAAACCCTGGTTTTGTTATCTGATGTGTTGAATGATTGTATGATTTATGTATAGTGACTTGGCCGACTGCGAGACAATACTTGGGACGAGTATGAGTAGGTGTGAATAGTATTAGAGGCCTATACTACCAGAAGCACATGACTCACGCTTGGATCAGGGAAAGTCACCAGGTTACCAAGAAGCTAGTGATTTGTCTCGTTTTATTCAAGCATATCATTACCTTTGTTTCGGTAATGACTAGTAGGATGATTGTTATTCCGAACCTAGTGGTCATATCAAACTGAGTCTGACTACGATAAGTTTGTCACGTGGTTCCGAGAACCAAGTTCGTTGTAACATCTGACTTAAGTCAGAAGATTGAAATCAATGTGATCAATAGTATCGCGCTCGTTGTTAGAGAAATTGGTATCTAGAAATGCTACATGCTAAAATGTGATAATATCGAATTAGAATATGAAGGAAGGTATATTCCATTTTAGAATTTAACTCTAAAAGAGTTGAGTCTAAGCGTTGCATCATTCGATGAAAGGTCATTAAAGCATGACCCATCGTTCTGTTACAATAGATAAAAGAAAGTATTTATCCTAAGAAGAAGAAGGAGTCCACAATAAGGACTTATTTTGTAACTTGAAGGTTATGATTGAAACACTACTAGAAAAACAGCCTTTAATGACACGCAGTGATTTACGATACGCAAAAACATGCGTCCTAAAATAAATGTCATCTCTTATAAAATTTGAAAGATAGAGGACACATATTTGTGCGTGCCTTGAAATTAGTGTTAGAAAAGAAAAAAAAAGAAATACAGAGGACGCCTATTGTAAAATGTGTGTCATGTAAGGATGTCGCTTTATAATTTTTTAATGAAACACGCGTTTTGAGCGGGAAATGAAATCCCCAATAATTAAAACCCCCCCTATGTGAAAAATTAAAACCCCCTTCGCTTCCAATCAGCAAGAAAGAAACCTAGGTCTTCGTCTTCCTTTCTCTCTCTCTAACCTAATACCCAACCTGTGACTTCACAGAGATCTCCCAAGGCTTTCCATATCTCACTTAAATCGTAATAACGATCAATCGTTATCTTCACCTATTGACTCGACAACCATCATCCGATGTCGGCTTTGCGTCCTCATCCCATCACCGTATGAGCCACCACCTCAGTCGGTTGCTTCTTCACCCTCCGTTGAATCCTCTATTTTTCACATATCATCGGTTTCCAAAAAATCCTTCACCAACACCGATGACTTTCTCTTCTCCGCTGCTCTTTGGACATACTATCGCTTCCTCTTTAACTCTAAACAGTTCGCATGTTGCCCACCACCATCCTCTCCCACCTCTAACATCGCCTACCTATGCTAGTACTATTGTACTCAAATGCCAGCGACGGAAGGAAACTCTCTATCACAGCAACAGAAAGTTGGAGACTGGAATGGGAGAAAGAGAAATAGAAATCGGGAAATCGACTTATATAGTAAATGGGGAAGAATCGATGATGCACGCAATGTGTTTGATAAAATGCCTCATCCTCCATGGTCTTAATCTACAAGTCTCTCTCTCTCTCTCTCTCTCTCTCTCTCTCTCTACCCCATACTGCTCGACAACCACCCATGCACCACCACCCTTCGTCTTCTCTCTAGTTCACCACACTTCTCCTTCCTGTGTTTGTTAGATTCGTCATCTGATTGGCGAGTTTTCTGTAAAAAATGACCTTTTCGTTTCATGTTTTATGGATACCTCAATCTTCTGTGATGATTATGAGTGTAGTCATAGAGTACTCGCTTCACTATCATTTTCAATCATTTTAGGGCATGGAGAGGTAATTTTTTTTAGTCGGGGAGGGTTTCAATTATATATCTACTATATCTATTTCTAACTTTTTTTACAGAGGATCGTTATGATTTAGGTTTCATTTTAGGGCTTGCAGATGTTATCACTTGTTGTTGGATCAAAAATAACCGACGGTGCTGATGCGTTACTTATTGTCTCTTTGTTTCTCTTTAATTTGAGGCAAATTAGGACTCACAATCATGTTGTTTGTCCTGGAAAGTGTGTGAATAAGTGGATAACCATCGCAACCCCTTTCCAAGGTATGACCCATTTTTATTAACTGTTGTTTTGCATAAATGATGTTAAAGAATATTTTTATGCGTGGTTAAGAAAGCCAAGAAGAGATTATCCCTAAAACCAAGTATGTGTGTTTTTTGCATCTGTCTCATATTTACATCTTTTAATTTTTTCACATGAGGGAGTAGTAAATACTAAATACTTTTGAGCAAGCTAATGTTTAGGTATATCATATGTGTATCAGGTGCACCAGGATGCATCAACGATTCTTTGTTAACTAGATTACAGTTTGTAGAGGGACTTGAAAGCTATTTCTTTGTGTCAAGGTGGCCATTCATGTCCCAATAGCCATCATAAAGGTAAGCTTGTATCTATATAGATTATATAAAAAAATTTGTAACCATATTGATTACAAGTTTTGTGTCTAGGTGGCCATTCATGTGCATACCACAGACTATCTTAGGAATGGATGTCATCTATCAAGCCAAGTCTGGAATGGGGAAAGCTGATGTTTTTGTTCTAGCTACACTACAGTAAATCGATCCTGTAGCAGGTCAAGTTGTTGCACTTGTCCTTTGCACTTGTCCTTTGACACACCAGAGAACTAGCTTCTCATGTCAGATGTTCATTTGTAACCCTCCAACAATTTGAAAATGTTAATTTTCACCCATGTCTTACTCTTTGTGTCTTGGGTGAGATTTGTTGCAGAGAACTAGCTTATCAGGTCAGATTTTTATTTGAACTAGCTTTCTCATTTCTATAAATTATACAAGATTGTATCTCATGCAAAATATTTATAATGTCTCTGTTTTTAATTGCTGAACAAAGGAAGGATACCCTTCAATATGATGTCCCTGTTCAAATAATTGAGATTTATAACCAGCAAGTTCGGGATACCCTTCAATATGATATTCTTTTCATTTAATAAATTTTCTCATCTCATTAAATGAAATCTTTGCACCGAATCTTCTTGTTTGGTTTGCGGTTGATCAAAATAATTTTTCGTTCTTCATACTATTGATTTTGATCCTAGTCAAGACTGTTGGGTAATAAGTTTCATTAGAGTTTTTTACAAATTCTCTTTTCATGCATATGCCTCCAACAAAGCCATTTAGTGAAATGATGCCATTCTAGTACGTGTAAATCTTGAAGAAGCTAAGTGTTACTTTTTCTCTTTGAGGGAATAATAATATTCACTAATAGTATGATATATGATGTTGCCTTCTCAGGAACTGAAGTCAATGTAAGTCAAAACATGAGAAATATATAAGAGCTACGAGAAAAAATTACTGATAGATGTGTCTGGATGGCTTCATCAATACATAAGGGTAAAGAAGAAGGTGATGTGATGATTAACTAATTACTATAACTTTTAGCATTCTTTTAACAGAAGTGCTAATACATTTTGGGTGCTATTTGGTGAATCTTTGTTAGGCATGTGCTATATCAACTGATGAAAAATATGTAAATTTATATCTCCATCATTATACAGGTAAGATTGGTGAAAAATAGGGACAACAATGAAATCAAGGGTTTTGTATTAATTTGTAGCATTTAGGCATCCATGGAATCCATTCACGACTCTCTTGTTGAGGCGTTGGTTAAATTGACAGAGGAGGTAGAGTTTCCTTTTTTTCATTATGTTATACATTTTGGATGATAAATGTCTATATTACCCTTTGATCTCATATGTTTTTTTGGTGCAGTGTGAAAAATTATGGTCAAAAGTGTATGTTGTCTGGCCTAAAAGCAGAACTAGAAGCATTAAGACGAAGGCACTCTAATGTACTGGAGTTGATGGGTGAAAGAGATGAGGAGGTAAAATTACCTTTTCACCCATGATTGATTAAGGGTAGTTTTGGTATTTTCATATAACTAGTACCATCTTGGTAGTTATATCTTATTTTGTTTGTTTACTTATTTTATTATCACTAGTTTGTTTTATCTTAGTAGCAAACAGAATAACTGATTGGTTTCATGGTAATTTTGCTTGTATGTTGCTAGGAGAGCTTTGTGCTGATATTGTGGACCTGAAGGAGATGTACAGACAAAAAGTACACATGCTTGTAAATAAGGTAAAAGAATATATATTTTATAAATTTAGTAAAATGAAATTGATAAAAAAGTATACTTTATAAAAATCAATTGCTACATAATAGTTTGGTGGCTAAATTCAAAAAAATTGAGTATACATTGTTTTTTTTCCTGTATATAACCTTTCCAAAACAGGTAAACCAAATAAAATAATGTTTTTTTAACCATCATAAAACATATAAGTGTTCGATCACTACAGAAAATACCTAAGTGGCTAAAACAATAAAAAATGAAGAATCTCTATTCTATTTATGTTATTAAATGTTTTTATCAGCAGATTGCTGCTTCATAGGGAGATCCCTTTTCAAGGTAGTTTCTTACAAATGAATTTCAGTCAATGGTACATGGTGTAGTATATGGTGGGTAATACATTATAACATTAAGATTTTTTTTATGTTTATTTCGGTCTTCTTAATGCATATATGTATAAATACCTTAAAGATTTGACACACTAAATTATTAACTAGCAAAAACAAAACAAAATTGGATAAAAATATGTCACAATATCACACTCACATTTGTTTCTGATCATTCTTGTGATACGAACTTTTAGAATGATTTGTAGTTGAATACAACTTTTCTATAACATTTCTAAAGTCCTATAGAAAAGAAATCAAATTGTGTATCTTAATGCAACATATAAGTAGCAATTATTACATGGTGATTGGAGACAAAATCGACACGTGTGTATTTCTATAAAAAAATGTTAAGAACTAATCATTTTTTGTTTTAAAAATTCATATTTACGGACCTTCTGTCACCTTATCAGTCCAACTGGTGGTATTTTCCCTAAAACAGGAACGACATCATTTTGTCCTCAATTCCCATTTTTCCCCTGCTCCTCTACTAATGATGCAAGAACGGTTCCAGAGCGTTATCAGTCAACTTTTTCAATGTGAGTTGCTGCATCTTTAGCCTTACTTACAGTTCTGACTTCTGACTTCACTTATATACCTGTATGTGGTGTTTATAGAGAATTATCCATATGCTCACACAAATTTATGTAGCTGATTACACATTAGTTTAATTATGCAGGTTTTGAAGTTTTTGATGGAAAAGAATAGTGTTAATGCTCTTCATAGAAAAATATGTTGGTATTTTAGGAAATTTGGCTTACAATTTAGTTAATTATATAAAAAATGTTGAAATGTTACATTTGTCTACTATTGGAATGATTATTTGATGTATTACATTTGTCTACTATTGGAATGATTATTTGTATCACATTAACTTTTGTGCAATGTATTGTATTTTTTGTATATGGTATTTTATTTTCTATTATGAGACATGAAATGCAAATTTAATTTGAAAATTAGCAAATCTATAAATAATTTTTAAAAAAAAATTAAAATTACGATACGCAAAAATGTGTGTCGTCTTCATTTATGACATGGCCTTTCCTGACAGGGGCTTCCTTGATACGCATTGCGTGTCATAAACACGCGCGTCGTAAGGTTACGACACACAAATGCGTGTCGTCTTCCTTTATGACAGGGCCTTCCTTGATACGCATTGCGTGTCATAACCACGCGTCGTAAATGCGCGTCATAAATGCGCGTCGTCTCTCTTTATGATAGGGCCTTCCTTGACGCGCATTTGCGCGTCGTCTGAGCGTTTTACGACGTGCAATGAGCGTCGTAAAAGGCTGTTTTTCTAGTAGTAAAAGTCCAACATAGTACGAAAAACAGATGTAAGATTGAGCATTGTCTCAGTCAAGAAGCCCTAGAGTTAGATACTCTTTCGAGGAAACATGGAAGTTATAGTTATTACCTAGGATGAAGAGATAACATATGGAATAAATAATCTTAACTAAGTTGTAACACCCTATGGGGGATATAATTGTAACACCCGTAGATCAAGGCTAGTCAATTTAGAATAAATAATCTTAACTAAGTTGTAGTTATCGTGACAAGGATTCTGGATATATAAAGAATGCCGAAATCCGAGTTATAACGAAGAAGTTATGACCTATTGAAGTTTCGCGACAGAACTGGCATGACACAACGCGACGTAAATAGTGAATTTACGATAGAGAGATATTTTGATTTAGCGATCTAAACGAATGTCGTAGAATATGTTAAGCCGAGAGAGTTGCATGAAAAGACGCCCAAATCTGACTTCGTATGAGGAAGTTATGATTTTTCGAAGTTTTAACTTAGTAGTGTACAACCCGAAGTTCGAATATGAGATCGAGCGATAATTAGCCAAAACAATCTAAACAAGTATTAAATATCTCGTCGATAGTAGTCTAACGGTGAAAAGACAGACGAAAACGGATGTCAAATGAAGGAGTTATGATTTTCTAATGGAGTTTTCCTGTCCCGGCCTACTAAAAATAATATAATAAAAATAAAGTCAAAGTTATCCGACGAAGTCTAAACGAGAGTTGTAGAGCATAATCTGGCCTTCGTGTCGATATAAAAAACGTCGAAAAAGGAGTTTGTATGCGAAATTTATGAATTTTTGAAGTTCGGGCGTGAAACTGCAAAATTGTCAGAGACCACGACGTGAAATTAGTGTTCACGACGTGAAATGTCTTCTGACGCCTCCTGGAGTCCGCCAGACCCTACTTGCGATGACGCATGCAGTGACGATCAAGCCCACGACGTGAAAATACTATTCATGACGTGAAAATCGAGAAATCAGCCCTATAAATAGATTTGAAGGGGCAGCCGGCCAAGGTTGCTAATTCACCCTTCTCTCACCCATATTACCTCGATTTACGTGCAAAGAAGTACCCCCGAAGCCTTGATATCATCCCGAAACCCAAAGCGAGCCCTGAAGCCCGAAGATCCCGAGAAGAAAAAGAGTTTTCGAGTCAAAGCTCTACTCACGAGAAGCCCGGTGTTTGAAGATATTCTAGTTTCACCGAAGAATACTACTCTTAGAGCCGTAGTATTGTCCGAACATCGTCTAATCAAGTGAGTGTGTAGTTACTTTCTTCTACCGCATAGATATGAAGTATTTGCTATGAATTACGTGCTATGTGTTTATACGTTGTTTGTTTACTTGAGATGATTGTTGAATGAATGTTTTATACAAGTTTTTAAATGATTTAAACTATATATGTAATTTATATCTACAAATATGCTGGGTAGAACATGGGTTGATGAAATATTTTGTGTGTGATGAAAGATGAGTTAGGTGATGATAGAAAGGTGATGATATGTAGGTGATGAGAAATAGGTGATGTGAGGTGAGAGGAGGTACCATATCCTCGACCGACGATGTGGCGATGTAGTCATCTACCAGAGTATAGATGGAGACCACTAACTATTCTAGACAGTCATGTGGAAACACCAGCGGGGTCAAACCCTGTAGGTGATGAATTACGAGTTTAGGCGATGTTGTAACTATGTATTCATGTGATGATACTCTAACCCCTTACTATGAATTACGAGTTTAGGCGATGTTGTAACTACGTATTCATGCGATGATACCCTAACCCTTACTGGACACATATTGACCCTGGAAGTTATAGAATTAGTGCCTTATAATAATACGATGGTAGCTATGGATTTAGTACAGTGTAGATGAACCTTGGTAGCTATGGATTTAGTACTGTATAGATGAACCTTGGAAGCTATGGATTTAGTTTTTGTTATAGGAACCTCGGGCAGCAATGGACTTTGTGCCAATTCTTTAGGTCAATCCTTAGGAATGAATGAATAAATGATAGTTGATTTTTAGGGTAAAATTTTAAGAAATAAAGAAGATAATGGGGATGGGTAATTGGGTTGATTGTTTGATGATTAAATATAATGATTATATTATTGTGGGTTGAAAACCCTATATGCTCACCAGGCTCCCAAGCCTGACCCACTCAGTTTTCTTTGTATTACAGGTAATGACACAAGAGTATAAGTCAGTTGACTTGACGAGAGATTTTGGATTATAGATTAGTAGTTGTAAATAATTACAGTAAGGTCTGTATTTTACTGTTTATGCTTTTGGTCTGTATCGGAACATGACATCGCGAGGTTTTATTATTTAATGAAAATGCATTCTCTTTGATAAATGTTTTGATAAATGGTTATCATATTTTGTTTTTGGGACAAATTCCGCAACTGTTTTCTTTTAAAAAAGATTACTCTAATTTTAAAACAAAGCATAAACAAATCGGTCTTTTCTGGCCATGAAATTGGGGATGTCACACATACATTTACCTCAACACATGTTATGCATTATTCCTTCTGATTCACCACATCTCAAACATCATCTCGAGACCTCGTTTGTGTTTGGACCAACGCAAACTGCTCCGGTATCAAATGAAACAGCCTCAGAAGAGAATAGATCATCCAGGTCGGAAGGTCAAGTAAAACAAATTTCCAAGAGAAAGGCATCCACTTCAAACGTTATAGCCATAAAGAGAGCTAATGTTAGTGAATCCTCTTAAATGATTCACAAATCGACATTCGACCTGACTTTGGGCCTCATCCGACCCTACCTAGCCATTCTTCCAAAGTACCCTTCGGCTTTTCAAAATCACATCTTGCACACCAACACATGGATTCTACCCATTATCTACCCCTACCTTCTTAACAAGGTGGTGCTGGTATCGAACAAAGTCCCTTGGAGCCCCTTGGGACACACTCACGAGTCAACTTGAACTTTTCATTTTCTTCTACACACATACAATTAGTGGCCGCTGTCACTGCTTCTATGCTTTTTAAGACATGAACAGTCCCTCCTATCACGAAATCCACAAATGGTCTGATACCTGGTTCAGGTAGAGGATGATCAGTTATATTTGAAAAAGATTGGGCATATTTTGTTGACAGGGCTTTCTCACTGCATCCATTTTTGTATCCTTCCAGTGAAGAAATCTATCAGGGGCTTCAACCATCCATCAATGCAATGAAGGTCATAAAGAGTGCAGAAGTTCATGCTTTTGACAACACTGTGAACGATTCTCCTCGGAATGATGTTTCTGCTAAAGGAGATGTTGCTGATCCAACCAATGTCTTAGATGAACCTCCTCCAGATTTTGTAAATGCTGATGGTGTTTCCTTGCATATTGCTCAAGATGATCTTAATGAAGTGATTATTTTTAATGATGACAAAACCAATGTCGGTGTCATTATAGTTCCCTCTTCATTCAACATTTTCCAAAAGCCTTCCTCCTCCAATGCTTTTTTTTTTCATTTTGGAATCTTTTCATCCTCGAAAGCTTCTAATGAAAATGAAGATCTTAAGAGAAATGAAATTACTCCTCTTTATCCAGAAACTACCTTACAAGGTCATCAAGAAATTCCCACTCAAGAATATCAACATGATGAAAACTAGGGTAAAGATGATGATTAGAAGTCTGAAAGTTACACTTCAGACATGGAATCCTCCAAAAAGAACATCGCGGATCTATCTGCCCTATTGGAACTCCGAGACAGTGTTTCCTCAACAAATTCCAAAGTTGATAAAGTTAATGAGATGGTTGGAGGTCTTGACACAAAACTCAATATTGTCGTTGAGTCTATTTCTAAGATCAAGGGTGTTGCTCCCTTCGAACTTGATTGTGCAAATCAACTAGATCAACTTATCTCTTTTCTCTTGATTTGTACTCTAGAAGAAGAAAACGAAAGTTACAAGGATAATCTAGATCATCATCTCTTTACCATCAACACCATGCTTAAGATCCACGATGACATGATTTTTGCTACAAATAAACTGATCAAGCAAACCCATGATTGTCATGAGATTCAGACGCAACGATTAGAGAAGGAAATTATTCACAAGGATGCCATGAACATGGTCATGTAGGAAGTGCTTACCAAAGTCATCCGTTCAGCTCAACATTTTGTGGATACTCCAAACCACAAATTTGATGAAATTCTCATCATTCTATATGAAATCTTCGCTCGTCTCAAAGCTTAAGCTCCAACTGTCGAGGCTTATGATTCACTTTCTGATAAAATCAACATGAAATTTCAATGAATGTTCGAATGGTTAAGCAAACTGAAGTCAGTTTTAGGAGGCAGGGCCATTTCATGCAAGAGGGGGAGAACAACAAACAATACATTGGAAACCAATCTTGGAAAATGCGCTCTGAGATGAATCTATTGATGAAGTTGTAGAAGTAGAAACCTTTGAAGAAGAAGATGTTGATGATGAAGATGATCTAGTGAATAATGTGATTCTGGGACTTCAAGCTATTAAGTAATAACCTGTCATCACCAAAATCCGTTTGGAAGAAGAGAAGAGTAAATAGTCATCGGTTTCTTAACCATAAACTCTAGCAGATGCTTTCAAAAGATGTCACAACATGGCTAAGCTCAAAACAAAGTTGACAATCGATGCCCTCAGAGCCACTAAGCCAATGTCTCCTCTAATGAGGATTGTTCAAATTGATGAAGGTTCTCCTATCAGGAAACCTAATGAGATCCCTGAAGAACCCTTGCTTCATCCTCTATCTGAGCTATTCATCGCCTAATTTGTCCAACAAATCATCTCCTCCATCTCCTCTCAAGCCGATTAATCCAAACATAAAGGCAAGAAAATAGCTACTCGTTCGGACAACCCATTGAAGTCGTCTAAAAAGTATGAGGGCTAGTCCAAAGAATAGTTGCAACCAACACTGGAAGAAGCATCAAGATTCAAGAACTCAAAGACAATCGCAATCCGATGATGTGCATTTCTCCTCTCTTCCAAGAAGGAATTTTACATGACTTACATTTTGTGCCCTTCACGTACTTCGATCTTCCAAAAAATGATGAAAACCAGCTTTACCAATCTCTCATCATGGACGCTACTACATCAAGTTCACACCTTTGCATCGATCAGATGATCCACAACTCATTATCTGAAGTGAGCGTGAGAGATTGAGAACCTTTTATTCCACCAACGCATGACCCCAAAAGGAATGTGGTCTCAGAAAAGAATTACCAAGATTGTTGGACCACAATTGACTTTTTTACCATGGTTGGATTTTGGTTCAAGCTAGGGTTTTATGAATGTAGGCTGAAAGGGTATGTATTTACTGTTGTTAGGTGTCTTGTTGCTCATAACTACCCTATATGTAAGAGTTGTTGTAGAGCTAGCTACTATTCACGAGGTAAGTCTTCTCACTATACTTGTCTGTGTGGTAGTATATGCATGTTGACCAGCTGGGTCTTATTTGTTGATTTCTGTTATGTGTAAAAATGAGTTGCTGGTAACTCCTAGACTGTTGTATGTCCATGGGACTGCTAATAGTCAGCAGGGTTGCTAATAAATCGTGAGGTGTGCTGTTAATCCATCGGACGTGCTGTTAGCCCAATGGGATCACCAATAGTCTCTAGAGTTTGCTGATAACATTTAGTTGGTTATTATGATGTGATGTATGTGGTATTTTAGGGAACTCACTAAGATTTGTGCTTACAATTGTGGATTAAATATGTTGCAGGTACTTATCGGATTGCAAAGGCATGACTGTACACACACATCACCAACTTTATGACTCATGATTCCGCACTATCTTCATTGTAACTCTGATTTCTAAATAATAGTTTATGAACAAATGATTTATCCTGAATGTAACTTTATTAAAAATGGATGTTATATTATATTAAAAACGAAAAATTTAGCCTGGGTTTTTGGGACGTTACAAATCGTATGTATGTTTCTCCTTTTGATCTCTATCAAAATCATGAAATCTGCAAAAGATCTATGGGATGACCTTGAATCCAAATACATGGTAGATGATACTTTTAGTAAGATGTTTTTTTTGACTAATTTCAATTATTACAAAAAGGTGGATTCAAGATAGGTCATGGAAAAATACAATGAACTCATGATAATTCTAAGACAAATTGAACAAGACAAAATTCAAATGGATAATTCATTTATGTCTCCAATGTTTTTAAAAAAATTGCCCCCATCCTAGACAGACTTGAAGCACGAACTAAAACAAAAAAAGGAAGAATTGTCATTGGTACAACTTGGTAGTTACTTGAGAATTGAGGAGGGCCTTGTGGCTCAAGAAAGTGGCAAAGGAAAGGAAAAGGAAGTTCCTAGATGTTCTATAAACATCGTAAAAGATGATAAACATCAAAAAATAACAAATGAAAAAGGATCACTCTTAGTTCAAGGATTATGAACTAGTAGATGATGGATCGGTAATGTACACGGGATACCATAATAAAGCACATGTTGGTTGTCTTTAGTTCTGGAAAATGTCTTATTCTTAAGAATTTTATACATGTTCCTAAGATTAAGAAGAGCTTGATTTTTGGTGGTATCGTTAATAAGTGTGGTTACAAACAAGTCTATGAATATGGTAAGTATATATTATCAAAATATGGTATAGTTTTTGTTTTTGGATATTATTGTCATGGTATCTTTGGATTAAATGTAGATGATAATGTTGTATATTATATATATATATATATATATATATATATATATGGCTTGTTCTAGTATTGATGATTATTCTCTTTCTCGTGGTCGTTTAGGGCATGTTCATTATAAAAGAATGCTTGAAATGTATAAAGATGGATTAATACGATCTTTTTATATTAACATAGAAAAGTCTAACACTTGCATGTGAACTAAGATTACTATATAACCTTTCCCTAATGTAAATTGGATTATATTATGCTTGAATTAATACATAGTGATCTATGTGATTTGCATTCAACTTTATTTTTTGGTTATGAGAAATACATAATGACATTTATATATGATTATTCTAGTTTTTCCATCTATACTTAATACATTCTAAGGACGAATTCCTTGACAAATTTAAAATTTATAAAATGGAGATGGAATTGCAACAAAATGATTTAATCAAAAGGCTTCACATTGATCGAGGTGGGGAGTATTATGATCCTATTTATTTCATATATGTGAGAATTATTCATGAAATAATAGTTCCATATACCCCTCAACAAAAAGGGATTTCTAAAGGAAATGGTAAATTCTATGTTGTCATATTTACGTTTGAGTGATGGGTTATGGGGAGAAGCTATCTTAATAGCTTGTTATCTTTTGAATAGTGTTCAAAACAAAAGGAAAAAGATAACTCATTATCAAAACTTGTACAAAAGGAAACCAAAATTAATATATCTTAAAATTTAGGGTTATCAGGCAGTTGTAAGACTCAAAGAATCAAAAAGTAAAAAGTTTGGGTGAAAGAGGTATCGATTGTATCTTCACTGGATATGTTGAGCATTCCAAGGCTTATAGGTTTTTCGTTATAGAAACTAATGATTTTTTTTCCAGTTAATGCTATTATAGAATCAAGAGCTACAATATTTGATGAAAATTGGTTTTCATCGATACCAAGACTAAAGGATATGATTTCTAATTCTAGTAGAAGTAAGAAGGACGTTGTACCTGATATAGATAAACCACTTAAGACTTGAACAAGCAAAAGAGATAGAAAATCAAAATCTTTTCGTAATGATATTTAGCTTCATTTGGTTAAGGGTTCTAGAGATGTGCTTGCATGTCAATACTCATATTATTTTACTATAGCAGAAGATCCTAAAACATTTGATGATGCAATGAAATCTCATGATGTTGCTTTATAGAAAGAAGCACTTAACGATGAGATGGATTCCATAATGGGAAATAATATTTGGGTTTTCTCTGATCTTCCTCCTAGATGCAAACATTTGGGTTGCAAGTGTGTTCGAACCTGAAAGTGAACCTCTAGCAATCACACCAAGAAGATCCGAAGTCAGTCTTGAGTCCAAGGTGTGTTGAGGTACGAGATAAGATTGTGGTTAGAGATGGATTTTGTGTCAAAAGTGGAGCTAGTCCGAGATGAAGAAATGTTCCTAGATCATTTGTCAGTCTGTGAATTTGTTATTCTTGTCTTTAGTTTGATGTAACCTTATGTAGGACTAAGTCTTTTTGTCAATTTGAATAATCAGAGTGTCAGATGTAACTTGTTATCCAATCCTTTGTATGCATTTCGGTTTGTACGATGTACCTCCTTTTCCTATATAAGGAGTGTTTAATGACAAGTAAAAATGATGGATTGTTCTTCCAAAGATAGCATTTTTTTATCAGACTCTTTAAAAACATTCTACTTGTACATTTATTATCTTTACCTTGATTATAATCATAGTTCTACATTTAATACTTGAAGTACTTTGTTGATTTTTCTCTTCTGTATCGATTGATCTTGCTAGACTTGACTGGAACACATAATTAAAAGCATACATTGATCTTAAACATTAACTTAAGGTTTGAGTTTTCAACCTTTTCCTTGTGCGTCATATCCTTGTTCTCACAATTGGTATTTCGATCATTTATGTGTTCATGATAAAAATTCTTCTATATACTACTTTTGCTCAAGATATCTTAACTTTAGTGGTTGCTTCTAATTCTCAACAAATGTATTCAATGCAAATAGCAAATAGCGTGGGCTGCCCTTATCGTG
Source organism: Lactuca sativa (assembly GCF_002870075.4). Lineage (NCBI taxonomy): Eukaryota > Viridiplantae > Streptophyta > Magnoliopsida > Asterales > Asteraceae > Lactuca > Lactuca sativa. Next base: position 234,412,599 of record NC_056624.2, on the reverse strand, counting down.
ATCCACTGCTATTTGTTGAAGAGTATGATCACTGGAAAGTCAGAATGGAAAGATTTTCCTTGGTAACGAAAAAGGTGAAGCTTTCTGGAGATCCGTTAAAGAAGGTCCACATGTTCCGGTTTGAATAATTGTCAGAGATGTTGCTACAACTCTCATGAGACAAGATGAACAGGTTCAAGCACCTCTCACTGGTGACGACATCGAAAGGCTACATGCATATTAGATTTCCTTTTCCGAAATGGTGTTTGGTGTTCCACTTTCTCTTTTTGAGCACATTAAGTTGTGGAAACTGCTAAAGAGATTTGGGACACACTTCAAGACCTATTCGAGGGATTAGAAAACATGAAGGATTAGTGTCTAACCTCCGTTGTCAATGAGTTCGATACCTTCACTACAACTCATGGTGAATCTGTTGCCTCGACTTCAAACAGATATCGAATCGTCGTCAACAACATGACTGTCACACCCCAAAACCGGAACGGCAGAAACGTTCTGGGGTGGATGATGTCATGTCAAGTATCACACCATATGCAATATAGTAATCAAAGTACAACAACCATTGCATTAGTAGTAATAGTTTTACATAAGTTACATGTCATAGAATCATCAAAGTAATACAAGTAATAATATAGGTGTAGCTTGGTACCAAACTATCTTCACTAGAAGCACCTGAAGTGTACCTGTCTATTGCTGACCTGAGAATACAAGTTATTTTGAAAGCGAGTATCAACATTTTTATAAATGCTAGTGAGTTCATAAGTATTTAGTGTCATTTGTGTAAGTTCAAAATAACTTTATAAAAGTAGTAGTTTTAGAGTCTACAGTGGATTAGAGTCCTTTCCAGAAAATCCTATATTTTTTATTTAAAAGCAGTCTTCTACCAAGACTGGACAGAGTTATGTTGTAAAGAGTAATTTTCCATTAAACACTATCATTATCAAAACATGGTATTTGATTTTAAATAAAGTAGGAGGATATTAGGGAAAATAACAGATGCCTTAGCAGTGAAGACTGCTGACTAAGGCAAAAGAAATCATAGAATCCAGGAGAGTATCGAATGAACGACATGCCTGGCTCAGTCTAACGAAAGGAGACACAGACCCTAGACGGTATCAAATGAAAGATACAGCTAGCAAGGTCTAAAACAGTGAATACAGACCCCAGACAGTATCAAATGAAAGATACAACTAGTAAGGTCTAAAATAGTGAATACAGACCCCAGACAGTATCAAATGAAAGATACAACTAGTAAGGTCTAAAATAGTGTAATTCTAAGAGTGTGTTTCCAGCGTACAGTGTTAAACATCATTAAATTAAGACCATGAATTATAAGGTAACATAGAGATACTCGTAACCATACTAATCGACACTAGAGTACTTGACGCCCTGCAAGCGTCGGTGTAAGTATGACATTTGTCACCCCTTGGCTTGGTAGGTCATGGACTGTAGCTAGCAGTCAGGGTGCGGGGGTGTCAATCCCATATAGATCTATAAACACAATGCCCGCTCTCCCTACAAGAGACTCTGGTTACCAACAAGACAACGGAGAAGGCCGTGTCCTGGAGATGTATCCCAAACAGTGAATTCTGATGTAAGTGCTGGACTAGTAGTAGAGACTCATAACTGAACAGACTGATGTAAACCTTCATGTCTATACGTGTATATATGATATATAATAAATGATTAAACGACCTCCGGACGGATATCCGATCCCACCAGACCACATCCAAACAAGGAAAAGGAAATAGGGCGAACTAGCCTTCCTAAGTCTTTTAAACATTATTATATATAACTATACATGTATAGGCATACATTTAACTAAGTAGAAGCATTAACAAAGTAGGAGTGTTTCATGAAGTAGAAGCGTTTCTCTAAGTAAAAGTGTACATGAAGTAAGAGTGTTTACGAAGTAGTAGCATTTATAAAGTAGGAGTGGTTCGTGAAGTAGTAGCATTAAATAAGCAGGAGCGTTAATAAGTGGAAGCGTGAATAAGTAGGAGTGTTAATAAGTGATAGCATGAATAAGTAGGAGCGTTAATAAGTGAAAGCATGAATAAGTAGGAGCATATCACGAAGTAAGAGTGTATCAGGAAGTAAAAGTGTATCACGAGGTAAAAGTGTATCACGAAGTAAAAGTGTATCACGAAGTAGGAGCGTAAACAAGTATACGCGTATCTCGAAGTAGAAGCGTTAATAAAGTAATAGCATTTAACTAAGTGGAAGTATAACAAAGCAGTAGTATCTAACAAAGTAGGAGTATCAAAAACATGGAAGAAAACCTTGATGAAAACTTTGGAAAAACTTTATACTTAAGAAAATCACGACTTGGTATTCTTTTGTAAAATAAGTTTGAAAACCTTTAGAAATCATTTGGAAACCTTTCATAAACAAGTTTTGATCATAACTTTGATAAAACAATATAAGTAAGAGTTGAACAAGTAAAGACATTTTAGAAAACCATTTACGGTATCATACTTAGTAAAACGGTTGAAAGTGTAATAAATCCTTGTGCATGCGGGTTATCAATCACATGTGATTGATATGATAACTGGCATGTTTAACTTGTATTCCCCCCCATAAAAACATTTAAAAAGGTTAATTCAGGGGTATGAACTCACCTTTTGTAAGTGGATCAAACGAAGGTGTCGGTTGAGTGCTCGGTGTCAAGTAAAGAGTTGAACACACTTAGTGACCTATTAACATATGATAACATATGTTTTCATACAATTAGTACATATAATACTAATTAAACAAGTATATGCATCCTAAAGTGCGGAAAACACTTTGATTAAGTGCTAGGGGTGTCCCGGGTAACATTTAAGGGTGTGTATGGCTTAGATAGGGAGTTTACTCTTCAAGAGTAAACTCTTTATAGAGTTCACGGCCCTAAGACCATACCCCCATGAGTTTACGGCTGTAAAATCATGGTGAGGGTGTTATAGGATGCTAAATGGTCTTATCTCACTCATAGAATTAGGCTAGGTCCAAATATAATGCATATGAAGGGGTTTAAAGCTTTAAATGGACCATTTGAGGAGTTTATGACCCTAAACAAGGATTTTAAGGCCGTAAGCTCCTATATGCATATTGTTTTTGTGTTGTATGGTCTTAAATGGTAGGAAATAAAGTTCTATGCATTTATCCAAGTCAAATGGGGGTGTTAGGGCATCATTTGGCCACCTTTTGGGAGTTTACGGCCCATGGACCAATTCTATGGGGGTTTAAGGCTGTAAACTCCTATTTCCTTGGTTTAAATGATGTTTAATGTCTTTACAACAATGCAGGTTGCTTCTAGACATTTTCCAAGGCCATAGGAGGTGTTTGAGGGCATTTCTAACACTTGATCTTGAGTTTAATCCCCATGAAGAGGAGTTACGGCCCAAGAATATTCTTGGGCAGTAAACTCAAGTTTACTCCCCAAAAGTTAAGTTCAAGGTGTTCTAAGTCCGTTCCCATAAGTCATTTAGCCATATCTAAGCCTTAGGGGTAGTTTAGAGGGGTTTTGGGGCTTAAAAACCCCACTTAGGGGTGTTCATGGTCCATGAGTGTTCTTGGGCCGTAAACAGATGAATTTACCCCTATTTGATGTCTCAAACACGAATTTACATGTTAACTAAGCTATACAACAAATTAGGGTAGATTGCTTACTCGTTTGGGGCTCGAAACGGGCGGTTTTTGGCTCGGAAACAAGTTGTAGTGAGAGAGTGTAGAGAGAGAATGAAAAGGGTGGAAATGAAGTTTACTCTCCCTTATACAGGGGCTTGAGTTGAGGCTCAGTGGAAATCTACCCGATACTGCGCTTAAACGGGGCTTTTGGTCGCACCCGATTTAGTAGTCGTATTTTGACTTGGTTGAAACTAAAATTTTCCAAGGGATTAATGAGGGTGTTTCTAATTTGTTTCAACCCTTACAAAGTCATTTAGAAAGTCCCAAATTAATTAGCCACTCCAAAGGTTAACGGACAGTTAAATAAAACGAGGCTTATTAACGGAAAAGGGGTTAAAAATGACTGGATAAATTTTGGGTTGTCACATCATCCCCCCGTTAGAGGGAATTTCGTCCCGAAATCCAGGTTTAGGCAAGGAAGTAGGTATGAATGACCGAGTAATGAGGTGAGGGTACTTCCTATTCGGTTTGCCTTGCACTCCCAAGTGATCTCTGGCCTGTGTCTGTTATTCCAACAAACCTTCACCTATGGGATGCGGATTCCGTCTCGTGTAGTTAGTGATTTCCTACAGGTATATCTACGAAGTTAGGGTTCTCAATGGTTTCTATCAAGATGAGTGGGATACAAAGAGTGACATCGGGAAAGCACTTATCAAGTCTAAGAAGTGGATCGATCTAGGGTGATGCTTGTGGAATATCCGAAAGTAGTAGTGGTCTGACAAGGGTTGGGCCAATCTCCGTAAAGGATCTTGGGTGGTCCTAAGCTCTCGGAAGGGTAGAGCTTTTCGGTACTCAGAACATAGTGTACTTCTATGGCGAGATCATCACTGGCGTGATTGCCATTCCGAAGTTCCAAACGTTCTCTCTCATACTGGAAGTGTAGTCCTTCAGGTTGGTTCTTAGAAAGCTCGGGTTGTCCTTGGGTTCGCGTTTCCTGTCAATTGGCTTTTAGAGACCTTCTAGATCATCAGATGGATTGCGTGTCTACGGGTACTAGTTTGTTGCAGAGTGTCTATCTTAATCTTGTGCAAAATGAACCTGCACTTCTGATTCTTGAAATATTTCTGACGGAAACCCTCAGGGTCGGGTTGATAGGGTTTCACCAGACGAGTGTTGGACTATCTCTGGAGGTGGTTCTACTATTTCTATGCGAGATAGTATTCGTGGAACACCTAGTAGTCCAATGAATCTCTAAGACATGTTCTAATCTGCAAGGCGTTGGTTTATTTTAGTGTGGAAAGCGGGTGCTCTTGTATAACCCATCGACTAACACCTAGACTGGTGTCAAGTCTATAATCTCATCGGGATCTGGGTTATAAGGCTTAACACAACTACTTTCGCATTTTGATCAAGTATTCCTGGCTGCGAAAGTTATTCTGTGGTTCTCGGTATTCTAGTGTTCACTTCGTAGAATGCAGTCTATCTTCGTCGGTGATTTCCTCCATGCGAGAGGGCGGAGGGTTCTAGGCGCTACTCATCGGTAACAGGGTGGACGAAGTGTCTGAGTAGTGTGAACATCTTCAGTAACTACTCTTCAAAGGTTCTGTGTTTTCTCGGTCTAGGTCAAATCTAGTGAGTATAGGGTTCCGTCATTCAGAACTTTAATCTCCTCATCCACTTTCCGAAGAGTGTAACTCATTGCAGCTTTCGGATTTCCGAGATATCCACTGAAATGCTTAATTCAGGGGATTAAGCATAAATGGATGGTCGTAGTCAATGTCCTTGACTCTTACGACTTAGATTCCCTTACCAACCGAGGGTGTTGGCTACTATGCTGGCTTAACCAGGATGACAACACATTTCGGATTTGTGGTCATTATAGTGGCTCAACCTGCCATGGTTCTCTTGACTCTAGCTCCTATTCTATGGAATAGGACGAATGGTTTTACTATGAGGTTCCTGGTAGAGCTCATACTCGGCTTAACCACTAATACTTGGTGTCTACGAGCCATATATAATTGAGGTTGGCAGGATGTTCAGTTGTGCAGCTCCACCCTAGACCCACAACCCAACGAGGAACAGGGAGTAGGGAGGAAGCAAACATCTTAAATCTTTTTGATCTCAATTATATACCACCCATATGCATATACTAAGTTACAGTGGTCAATCCCATGAGTTCTATCCTCTTGATTCACGAACCTGATTGCGAGGTGCGAAGGGTCTTTCTAGGTTTCTACGGAGTATGCTTCGGGTGGTTATCGCCTTCTGGAATACCTGCAGTGTCTTTCGCTTCGGTTTCTATCTGTCTAAGAAGGGTTGGTTAACAGCGCGCGGTACCCCTCTTTTGGGTTCTTCGGAAGGTTCGAGGTGAGAGGGACGACTGGCAGATCGCATTAGGTTTTATTATCTTTATTTTGTTTATGTTCGGAAGAACCTTTAATTGCCGAAATGGCTACGGAGAAAGTTCTTTTTACACAACACTAAGGATTTACACATGGTTGCACGAAGTCGAACCATAATTGATAGAGGCATCGAAGTTGGCACACTTCGACATGACGCAAAATGAGGGTCGATAGAGTCATGTGCCGAACGGGCACAACAGTTCTAGGCATCTTGGGTTTCGTCCCATGTATCCCTGTTGAGGATACTTGGACTGATAGAGTATATGCGGAACTATAGAGGGTCTTGAATGTTCCTGAATAGGGTACCCTTCTTGAATGGATTCTGAATGAGGCATTTCTATAATCACCTAACATATCCTAGTCATGCATATTTAAGGTGGGGAGGACTGTTGACTGAGCGACTCTGCCTTAAATCCACAACCAAACGAGGAACAGGAAATGATGCGACATTCACTCACTCTAGGTCTATCTATCTTAATTATACATGGCCGTAACGTATATATCTAGCCATTATAGTTTTACTTGATGAAAATTTTAAATTTTATAACAGTGCTGCGACTTTCGCCTTAATGGGGGAAGTAATTACATTTAGGATTAGTCTTTTAATGTTTCCGGTTAGTTATCTGAGATTGAGAGACGTACCAAAAATCTACCGGGCTCCTTGATGCTTCTCCCTAAGCATTGGAGTTAGACTCCTCCTGTGTCCTTGTTGTTTCCTTCAGTTGGGTAGCCCCTTTTGAAGTGCCCAATATTACCACATAGACAGCAAACTGTATTGGCTGCCATATTGATGGTTGATGTAATACACTCAACCGGGTGTAACATCCCGAAATATCAAGAGTAGAGTTGAAGGGCTAAAAGAGTAAATTGGGAAAGAGCGACTCGGCGAGTAGAGTCGCGACTTGGTCGCGTGTTAAGTAGCCGACTCGGCGAGTCAGTAAGATGGACTCGGCGAGTAGACGCTGAGTGGAGAAAACCCTAATTCTCGGGGTTGAGCCCTATATAAAGAACATAACATCCATTCCCCCAGCCTCTTTACTCATCCTCAAGTCCAGAAACCCTAACCTTCGTATGTGAGTGGATCAAGTTGCATTTGGGAGCTTGGAGAAGCAATTGTTGAGGAAATCTTGAAGGGTAGGAGGCTTGGAGCAAGGGGCTTTGCTTGGATTCGAGTTCCATTGCAGTTGGGGCGTTCTTTTGAGGTAATATCTCGTTCTTGGGCTGTTACTTTTTGGATTCATCATTATGGGGTTTGGGGGGAGCTTATCTTGGTATGTTTTGGAGTTTGGAAGTTAGATCTGGGGTTGCTACCTCAGATCTAGAGTGGTGATGGTCCAAATGTGCATTAAGTCCCTGTGTTGAGTGTTGGGTGAAGCTATCATGTCCCAAACCCTATCCCTAATGTGCAAAATGCATAGATCTCTTTGGATTCACGTAAAGTTTGCCGCTTTACGTGATGGATGGGTTGTAGGAGGCTAGATCTATGTTTTGGATCAATTGCATGGCGTGGGATGCTTCTGTATGGATTCAGACCAGTGGTACTCGGCGAGTCACATGGGTGGACTCGACGAGTTGCTTGAAGATAGGATGGAACTCGACGAGTTGGAAGAACAACTCGGCGAGTTAGATGAAGATGGCCTGGAACTCGGCGAGTTGTATGAACAACTCGACGAGTAGGTTGAAGATAGCCTTAGACTCGGCGAGTCTTGTCGAAGAGTCCCAATATTTTCTGGTTGAGTCGAGAATCGGCGAGTCAAGGGATGACTCGGTAAGTTGTGGGCGAGTGGACTCAGAGTTGTTGGACTCGATGAGGCTCGGGGTGACTCGGCGAGTTAGGTCGCGGATTGAGGGAAGTTCTGAGTATGGGGACTCGGCGAGTCATCGGGTTGACTCGGCGAGTAGAGTCAGTCAGGGGTTGACTTTGACCTTGTCTTTGACCAAAGGTTGACCAGTGGTTTCCAGGGGCATTTTGGTAATTGTTGGTTATTGTTTTGAGTTGAGTGTTTTGGTGTTCAGTGGACGAGTTCGTGTTAGAGTTTGGAGCAGCGTGATCTTATCCTTTCAGCCGGCAGTTTCGAGGTGAGTTATCCTCACTATATCAACAGGGTCTATGGCACCAAGGCCGGCCCTTATCGGATTGAGATCCGGGTAGTTGTTGTTACGTTGTTGCTTTGATATGTTTGCATCCTGATAGCTAGGATGGTATATGTTAGAGACCTGATTGAGATCGGTATCCTGAGAGATAGGGTGATGCTATGCTAGTGACCTGTTAGGTCGGTATCCTGGTTAGGATGATGATATGTTATGTGATCTGTTTGATCTGCTTGTTGACTGTGAATTGCTATATGATTGTATGTATATGTGCACATGGTTGTTTGGACTGGAGTTGGGTTGAGGCCTGTCCTGCTTTGTGCTGTAGGCCAAGATACCCAGGGCGGACCGGTTGTCCCGAAGGCCCAACGAGCGGTCCGGATAGGCTGTAGGCCCCAAGAGGGCGGACCAGACATGCCGAGGCTCGGAGAGTGGACTAGGCCGACTGAAGGCCCGGTGTGGGCGGACCAGTCATACTGTAGACTCAGAGAGTGGACCAGGTGGACTGAAGGCCCGGTGCGGGCGGCCCAATCACACTGCAGACTCGATGTATGTGGTTAGATTCAGAGAGTGGACTAGGTGGATTGAAGGCCCGGTGCGGGCGGTCCAATCACACTATAGACTCGAGGTTTATAGCTAGACTCAGAGGGTGGACCAGGTGGACTGTAGGCCGGTGCGGCGGACCAGTCACATAGTAGACCCGAAGTGCATGGCTGTTCTGTGATCGGATATGTTATGGCATGTTATGCGTGTATGGTATATGTGGTTGGTATTTTGGGGATATCTCACTAAGCTTTCGGGCTTACAGTTGTGGTTTTATGTTTTTCAGGTTCTTCAGGAGACCGCGGCAAGGCGAAGGCGTGATCGTACCACTCCTCATGATTTTGTAGTAATGTGATTCTGGGAATACGTTAAATGTTTTGTATTGAAAACCTTTTTTATAAAGATTTAATGGAATCGAGTTGTTTTTGAAAAATTTAAAATTGGTTGTATTTTTCGATCGTTACAAGTTGGTATCAGAGCCTTGGTTTGAGTGAATTGGAGAAACACTCGTGTGACTCCAGTCTCAAATCAAGGAGAGTTTTCAAAAGAGTATTTAAAATGGTTTTCAAAATGAGTAAAGGAGGACGTGGAGGTACGATTAGCCGGAGCCAGTAAGTAACCCCAAAATACCATGCATGTTATTTGTTTTTGAGCTTTGATAGAACAGCATGCTAGTGTTAGGCTAGAGATCTTCAGGATTTCATGATAATGTTGCCTGATTTGTGATGCCTGTAGCCTAGGGTTTCCTTGTGGGAGATTTTCAGAGTTCCTCTAGTGGTGAGGGTTGAGAGTTATTATGCATGTTTTCACTAGGGTGTTGTGGTAGTACTTCATACAAATATGGGTAGGTGTGGAAGGTAGTATGGGCCCGTACTACTGAAAGCACATGACCCATACGCGTATCAGGGAAACCATGATCTCTAGGGTTGGGTTGAGAGAGTTGGATCCCAGGATAGTGGGAAGAGTCTGAGATTTTGTGTGGTGTTTTTCAGTATGGAGATTCCGAGGCATGATGAGAGTGGATCCGGATCAGGATCGGGAGCAGGAGAGGGAGTTCCGGGCGGGTCAGTACCGCCCGAGGTTATCGGTCAGATGAGTATGTGCGAGTTGGATGCTAGGATTCGTGAGATCCTGCGTGAGGAGATTGCAGAGTTGTTCCGGGCTGAGTTGCCGGAGCTGTTTGGGTCAATCAAGACCGCCATGGTTGAGTATTTTGATGAGCGCTATGTAGCTCTCACAGAGACGGCTGCCGCGATGGCTACAACAGCTGTAGCAGCGGCAGGGGGAGGAGCTGGTCGGGGCTTTCAGTATCGGGACTTCGACAATACGAAGCCTCCCACCTTTGATGGAGTTCAGGACCCGATTGTTGCTATGAGGTGCTTATCGGACGTGGAGGGGTGTTTCTTCACGTGTTCATGCCCTGTTGATCAGAGGGTGAGGTGTGCTCTGAACCTGTTGAGGCTCGGGGCGAAGGATTGGTGGAGATTGACCACGGGGTCATATTCGGATGCGCAGAGGGCTGCGGTTTCATGGGATCAGTTCAGGGAGATGTTCAGCACTCATTATGTTCCGCAAGTTGAGAGGGAGAGATTGGCTCAGGAGTTCCTTGAGCTGAAGCAGGGTTCGGAGTCGGTGACTGAGATCACCAGGATGTTCACTGAGAGGGCGATGTTTTGCCCAGAGTTCGCTTCGGAGTAGGATCAGATGTCTCGATATCTGAGCATGCTCAAGAAGGATATCAGACAGTTTGTGTCTACCCAGAGGTGCGAGACCTTGTTGGAGTTGTAGGAGGCCGCTAGGCGGCGTGAGTTAGAGATTGAGTTGCAATTGTGTGAGCTGAGGCAGGCTCCGGTGCAGTCGCAGCCGGTGCCGAAACGGTCCAAGACCGTTGATGTTAGATTGGGGGATCTGAGAAGCCACACTTGTGGGAAGTGTGGGAGGGGTCACACCGGAGTTTGTAGGTCCGGTGGTCCATGCCGGAAGTCCGGAAAGGAGGGGCACTATGCGAGGGATTGTCGGAAGTCAGCGCCGGTTCGGGATTTGAGGATTTGTTATCATTGTCATCAGATTAGACATTTGAGGGTCAACTTTCCACAGCTTGCTGCAGGACCAGTGCAGGCTCCAGCACCGGCCACTTTGAGGATCACGGGTGGAGGTCAGGGTGGAGCGGAGCCCCCAAGGGCTCAGGGTTGTGCTTATCAGCTTGCGGCAGAGGAGGTCAGAGCAGTGCCAGATGCAGCTGCGGGTATGTTTCTTTCTTGATATCTTGTTATCTTGTGATTATTGTGGTGTTTTGTTTATGTGCTGGTATCTTTGTGTGGTTTTCGATGCGGTATTCATCGTTTTGAGAGTTTTGGGTTGGTTATGGGTTATTGTTTTGGGAATTTCGTTGGTTATCATCCATGAGGGTTATTAGTGGAAACCTGGCATTGGGTTGAAGGCCGGGTAGCATCTGCTTTCTGAGGAGTGGTTAGATGCAGGTTGAATTTCTTTCGAGCGGGTTATCATTGTTGATGTGGGATCTTGTCAAGGTTGTTTATGCCTGTGTAAATCAGTCCGCGTGTAAGTGTTGGTTTTGTGCAGAGTTGTTCTGGGAGGTCGGTGATGGAAACCGGTGGTTGTTAATCAGTGCTACAAGTGGGGGAGAATTGGAAAATTCTCCGAGAGATCGATGAGTATTTGAGGGTGCTTAGCTGTTGGGATTCAGCAGTGTTCCGTCAGTCCAGAATGTAGGCTAGTAGGAGCAAGTGTCAGGCATGCGGGGCGGAATACAGACCTAGGGCATTCGATTGTGGAGGGCCTGGGAGCAGGCCGAGATCGAGCATGTGCGATTGAGACAGAGTTCGGAACCCTTAAAGGGCTAGAACAGTATGCATGGGAGGATTTCCGGGAGAGATAGCTCGGAATGATGAATGCTAGTTGAGCGGTCCGGATAGACTGAAGGCCGGTAGGCGTACCAGTCAGGCCGAGGGCTCGGAGAACGGTCCAGCCTACCTGAAGGCACTGAGAGCGGTCCAGATTGGCTGAAGGTTCTGAGAGTGGTTCAGATTGGCTGAAGGCCTGGTGAGGCGGTCCAGTCATGCTGAAGACTCTGCAGGTATTGTTGGATCGGTTCGAGGATATGGATTGTGTATGTTGCAGTGCGATTGCGTTAGAAGGTCTGGCCCCGGGTATTAATCTTGAGTAGTTGAGATAGTGCACGGGCTTGAGATTCCCTACGATTAGAGGCAGAGTATGTGTGTTGGATGGATAGCGGATACACTATAAAAGGGTGGTGTAGCGTTGGGCAAGCACCGTGGCACTTGTCGGAGTGGCAGTGTGGCCAAGTGGATTCCTTGGTAAAGGAAAAGAGAGAGGTGTGTAACTCCGAGAGGGAGTGCAAGTTCACGGAAGTGAAAACGTCAGAGCAGAGTTATGATTAAAGTAATTTGAGTATGGTTATTGAGCAGCATGTTTACGACAGTGGAATAGAAGCACCTCCGGTTTGGGATGTCTGCTGAGGTCGCGGAAGGAATTCCGCAGGTGTAGAGCCAAGAGGCTCGGAAGGGATGCAGGGAGAGAGTCTTGGGCTCTCAGTGTGATTCTGATCAGGGAATTGGGTATGTATTAGTGGTTCATCCTGGGGGATGTTTGAGGATATCATCAGTGTATCGGGTTTTCCCAACCTGAGGGTTCTAGAGCTAGTTCAGCATGTGTATGTGATTGCAAGAGGAGAACTCGTGGGAGTTGCTCTGAGATTGAAGAATGGGTCTTTCCATCAGCATGGAATGGATAGAGTGGGATTCGGATCAGGGATACGATGGTTCATGGTTTTCTAGCTCATATGGGTCGAGTGATGGTTGTGATTTGGTGCAGTGATGCATCTTGGGTAATTCTCGATTGTTGAGTGTGATTATCAGCGGGTACAGCCGGTGCCCGGTTTGAGACAGTGGTCAGGACACCGCAAGGAAAGAGGAAATGAGTTCGAGTTTCGATGGTTATGCCTTGAGGAACCTGGTCCGGTTAGGGCCAGGTGGCGCGTCGTGGGAGTATTTTGGAGTTGAGTTGCCGTAGGCTTCGAGGACAAAGCCTAATTTAAGTGGGGGAGAATTGTAACATCCCGAAATATCAGGAGTAGAGTTGAAGGGCTAAAAGAGTAAATTGGGAAAGAGCGACTCGGCGAGTCCATGGGTGGACTCGGTGAGTAGAGTCGCGACTTGGTCGCGTGTTAAGTAGCCGACTCGGCGAGTCAGTAAGATGGACTCGGCGAGTAGACGCTGATTGGAGAAAACCCTAATTCTCGGGGTTGAGCCCTATATAAAGAACATAACATCCATTCCCCCAACCTCTTTACTCATCCTCAAGTCCAGAAACCCTAACCTTCGTATGTGAGTGGATCAAGTTGCATTTGGGAGCTTGGAGAAGCAATTGTTGAGGAAATCTTGAAGGGTAGGAGGCTTGGAGCAAGGGGCTTTGCTTGGATTCGAGTTCCATTGCAGTTGGGGCGTTCTTTTGAGGTAATATCTCGTCCTTGGGCTGTTACTTTTTGGATTCATCATTATGGGGTTTGTGGGGAGCTTATCTTGGTATGTTTTGGAGTTTGGAAGTTAGATCTGGGGTTGCTACCTCAGATCTGGAGTGGTGATGGTCCAAATGTGCATTAAGTCCCTGTGTTGAGTGTTGGGTGAAGCTATCATGTCCCAAACCCTATCCCTAATGTGCAAAATGCATAGATCTCTTTGGATTCTCGTAAAGTTTGCCACTTTACGTGATGGATGGGTTGTGGGAGGCTAGATCTATGTTTTGGATCAATTGCATGGCCTGGGATGCTTCTGTATGGATTCAGACCGGTGGTACTCGGCGAGTCACATGGGTGGACTCGACGAGTTGCTTGAAGATAGGATGGAACTCGACGAGTTGGAAGAACAACTCGGCGAGTTGGATGAAGATGGCCTGGAACTCGGCGAGTTGTATGAACAACTCGGCGAGTAGGTTGAAGATAGCCTTAGACTCGGCGAGTCTAAGAGGGCGGACCAGACGTGCCGAGGCTCGGAGAGTGGACCAGGCCGACTGAAGGCCCGGTGTGGGCGGACCAGTCATACTGTAGACTCAGAGAGTGGACCAGGTGGATTGAAGGCCCGGTGCGGGCGGCCAAATCACACTGTAGACTCGATATATGTGGTTAGATTCGGAGAGTGGACCAGGTGGATTGAAGGCCTGGTGCGGGCGGACCAATCACACTATAGACTCAAGGTTTATGGCTAGACTCAGAGGGTGGACCAGGTTGACTGTAGGCCGGTGCGGCGGACTAGTCACACAGTAGACCCGAAGTGCATGGCTGTTCTGTGATCGGATATGTTATGGCATGTTATGCGTGTATGGTATATGTGGTTGGTATTTTGGGGATATCTCACTAAGCTTTCGGGCTTACAGTTGTGGTTTTATGTTTTTCAGGTTCTTCAGGAGACTATGGCAAGGCGAAGGCGTGATCGTACCGCTCGTCATGATTTTGTAGTAAAGTGATTCTGGGAATACGTTAAATGTTTTATATTGAAAACCTTTTTATAAAGATTTAATGGAATCGAGTTGTTTTTGAAAAATTTAAAATTGGTTGTATTTTTCGATCGTTACACCGGGGTTCTGCAGACGCGAGCAGTATGCCCCTTCATGTTACACCTAGCACAAGAGTTCCCGACATACACCATGATGGTGGTAGTTACACTTGCTGCAATGGGGAAGGCTTCCTAGGTATGGTCTTCTTGAGGTCGGCATGGAAGGGTTGGCTGGGGTATTGACTGTCTCAGCTCGTTAACCTTCAAAAGGTCCTTGAGCCGAGGTACCTCCCTCCTCGTTCTTAAACTTTCTCTTCAGTGGAGTTGGCTGAGGTTCTTGGATGGCTGGGTACACAGAGGTTGGTTGCTGCTGTCCACTACTAGGATCGGAATTCCCGATAGGGCTCTTGCTAACATTGGCATTGTTAGCAATTATCTAAGCCATGACAGCTGCAACGGCTACCGAGACTGCAGCTTGGAACGTAGCCTCATCGAGTAGGAGAGTCGGTTTCTTGTCAGTGGATGGGTTACGCTTCTATGGAGGCATGGTTTTTCCTATACGGAAAGGAACTCAAGCGGATGAGAGACGATGGTTAACCCTGGACATATCTATCCTTACTATGTTAGGCATAAATTTTCCTGTGCCTCTGATATTGGTTGTCTGAGTGTCGACCTACATCCCTATGATGTAGTCCTGGTATTCAAGGTAGGAGTATGAGTATCAGAAAAAAAAAACCATAAGATGGGAGTCGTTCCTACTAAGTTGCCTTTATACTGGGAAAGGTTCACTTTCCGGCTTGGAAAGATTTGAGAACCGTTCGGAACGAAGATTGTGGGAAGAAAGGCTCATGAAGACTTATGGCTAAACACTCTCAATAGAGGTGTGGGGATCCGCTCTAATCGTGTTACTGGCAATAGGAAAAGGCGATTTACCTAACACATAGCGTGAGTAGTGTAATCCCTAACTCACTAAATTGTATTATTTTATGGGTGTATTATTGTGACGAACATGAGGAAAAGACACTTCTCGGGTTCCATGTACTGGCTCCCTCTGTCTACCTCGTGTTACCGACGTTGGTTTCCTTCGGGTAGTTCCTAGGGTCCTTTTCTTGTGAAGACATATCGAATTTCTATTCCGCCTTACTGCCGAATCCGACTCTGGGTGTCATCAATTCATGATGGATGACTGGAATTCTTGGAAGTTCAGGTGAATTTTCCCACCGATGTCCCTAAAAAGATATATGCACTTGGTGGTTTCAATAGTCTCGACCTAGTTCATTTATTTCCAAACTAGAAATCTTCTCAATGAACCTCTTCTGGGTCTGAATCAACTCTTCTGCCAAGTACTGAAGTGGATAGGGTTTTCTACAGGGTTCGTGCGAGAATGGAAATGTCTAAAGAATCCTAAGAGATTATTAACATTTCACTGGGTGATCCATATCGAGTCCTGCTACGATTACATAGGGTATACAAATCATATATCGCTTAGATCCGATAGTCCTTCGAATATGTAATACTAATCTATGTCCACATCCCAACGAGGAAAAGGAAGTAGAACGAAACCACACATTCCGAGCCTATAGGATCCTTATTATATATAACCTTGGGAGTATACCCTCTGTAATTGTAGGTATATCAATAAGGATCTTTTTAGTTCTTCACACAAGGTTATCTATGGATCCTAAAGTACCCCTATGGTATTTTAATTGCTTGTTTGTTTCTTAACTTCTGAATATGATTCTGGGATTAATGTGAGTCTTTTAGTATTCCAAAACACTCCCATAGTATTTTAAACTTTATGTTTGACTCTAGCATTCCTAGTTGGTAAGTTTCAGACCTGTTGCAACACCACTATCACTCCCAAGCACACGTTCATCGCATCTCGAATAAATGTAGTTGATCAGGTTACATTTATTCCAGCTTACGATTACATAACTGCCCAGGTTTGACGGTAATGCTCAACATCCGAAGACTTTTATTCTTGTTCATCTTGTGATACTTGTGTTCGAGTGTTTAGATTTTGGATGTTCTTATACTTTGGTAAAATGTGGTTATATTTTAAAGTGTAGTTCTTGGTCAGAGTGTTTTATCCCCTTGTATTTATAGGCTGTATATCTTTTATGAATTGATATACTTAGTTCATTATAAACAATGCTCTGATACCAATCTGTCACACCCCAAAACCGGAACGGCAGAAACGTTCTGGGGTGGATGACGTCATGTCAAGTATCACACCATATGCAATATAGTAATCAAAGTACAACAACCATTGCATTAATAGTAATAGTTTTACATAAGTTACATGTCATAGAATCATCAAAGTAATACAAGTAATAATATAGGTGCAGCCTGGTACTAAACTGTCTTCACCAGAAGCTCCTGAAGTGTACCTGTCTATTGCTGACCTCAGAATACAAGTTATTTTGAAAGCGAGTATCAACATTTTTATAAATGCTGGTGAGTTCATAAGTATTTAGTGTCATTTGTGTAAGTTCAAAATAACTTTATAAAAGTAGTAGTTTTAGAGTCTACAGTGGATTAGAGTCCTTTCTAGAAAATCATATATTTTCTATTTAAAAGTAGTCTTCTACCAAGACTGGACAGAGTTATGTTGTAAAGAGTAATTTTCCCTTAAACACTATCATTATCAAAACACGGTATTTGATTTTAAATAAAGTAGGAGGATATTAGGGAAAATAACAGATGCCTCAGCAGTGAAGACTGCTGACTAAGGCAAAAGAAATCATAGACTCCAGGAGAGTATCGAATGAACGACACGCCTGGCTCAGTCTAACAAAAGGAGACACAGACGCTAGATGGTATCAAATGAAAGATATAGCTTGCAAGGTCTAAAACAGTGAATACAGACCCCAGACAGTATCAAATGAAAGATACAGCTAGTAAGGTCTAAAACAGTGAATACAGACCCCAAACAATATCAAATGAAAGATACATCTAGTAAGGTCTAAAACAGTGTAATTCTAAGAGTGTGTTTCCAGCGTACAGTGTTAAACATCATTACCTTAAGACCATGAATTATAAGGTAACATAGAGATACTCGTAACCATACTAATCGACACTAGAGTACTTAACTCCCTACAAGCGTCAGTGTGAGTATGACATTTGTCACCCCTTGGCTTGGTAGGCCATGGACTGTAACTAGCAGTCAGGGTGCGGGGGTGTCAATCCCGTATAGATCTATACACACAATGCCCGCTCTCCCTACAAGAGACTCCGATTACCAACTAGACAACAGAGAAGGCCGTGTCCTGGAGATGTATCCCAAATAGTGAATTCTGATGTAAGTGTTGGACTAGTAGTAGAGACTCATAACTGAACCGACCGATGTAAACCTTCATGTCTATACGTGTATATATGATATATAATAAATCAGTAAACGACCTTTGGATGGATATCCGATCCCACCAGACCACATCCAAACGAGGAAAAGGAAATAGGGCGAACTAGCCTTCCTAAGTCTTTTAAACATTATTATATATAACTATACACATATAGGCATACATTTAACTAAGTAGAAGCGTTAACAAAGTAGGAGTGTTTCATGAAGTGGAAGCGTTTCTCTAAGTAAAAGTGTACATGAAGTAAGAGCGTTTACGAAGTAGGAGCATTAATAAAGTAGGAGTGGTTCGTGAAGTAGTAGCATTAAATAAGCAGGAGCGTTAATAAGTGGAAGCGTGAATAAGTAGGAGCGTTAATAAGTGGTAGCGTGAATAAGTAGGAGTGTTAATAAGTGAAAGCATGAATAAGTAGGAGCGTTAACAAGTGAAAGCATGAATAAGTAGGAGCGTATCACGAAGTAAAAGTGTATCACGAGGTAAAAGTGTATCACGAAGTAAAAGTGTATCACGAAGTAGGAGCGTAAACAAGTATAAGCGTATCTCGAAGTAGAAGCGTTAATAAAGTAATAGCATTTAACTAATTGGAAGTATAACGAAGCTATAGTATCTAACAAAGTAGGAGTATCAAAAACATGAAAGAAAACCTTGATGAAAACTTTGGAAAAACTTATACTTAAGAAAATCACGACTTGGTATTCTTTTGTAAAATAAGTTTGAAAACCTTTAGAAATCCTTTGGAAACCTTTCATAAACAAGTTTTGAGCATAACTTTGATAAAACAATATAAGTAAGAGTTGAACAAGTAAAAACATTTTAGAAAACCATTTATGGTATCATACTTAGTAAAACGGTTGAAAGTGTAATAAATCCTTGTGCATGTGGGTTATCAATCACATGTGATTGATATGATAAGTGGCATGTTTAACTTGTACTCCCCCCCCATAAAAACATCTAAAAACATTTAAAAAGGTTAATTCATGGGTATGAACTCACCTGTTGTAAGTGGATCGAACGAAGGTGTCGGTTAGTGCTCGGTGTCAAGTAAAGACTTGAACACACTTAGTGACCTATTAACATATGATAACATATATTTTCATACAATTAGTACATATAATACTAATTAAAGAAGTATACGCATCCTAAAGTGTGGAAAACACTTTGATTAAGTGCTAGGGGTGTCCCGGGTAACATTTAAGGGTGTGTATGGCTTAGATAGGGAGTTTACTCTTCAAGAGTAAACTCTTTATAGAGTTCACGGCCCTAAGACCATACCCCCATGAGTTTACGGCTGTAAACTCATGGTGAGGGTGTTCTAGGATGCTAAATGGTCTTATCTCACTCAAAGAATTAAGCTAGGTCCAAATATAATGCATATGAAGGAGTTTAAAGCTTTAAATGGACCATTTGAGGAGTTTACAGCCCTAAACAAGGAGTTTACGGCTATAAGCTCCTAAATGCATATTATTTTTGTGTTTTATGGTCTTAAATAGTAAGAAATAAAGTTGTATGCATTCATCCAAGTCAAATGAGGGTGTTAGGGCATCATTTGGCCACCTTTTGGGAGTTTACGGCCCATGGACCAATTATAGGCATTTTTCAAGGCCATAGGAGGTGCTTGAGGGAATTTCTAACACTTGATCTTGAGTTTAATCCCCATGAAGATGAGTTTACGTCCCAAGCATGTTCTTGGGCAGTAAACTCAAGTTTACTCCCCAAAAGTTAAGTTTAAGGTGTTCTAAGTCCGTTCCCATAAGTCATTTAGCCATATCTAAGCCTTAGGGGTAGTTCAGAGGGGTTTTGGGGCTTAAAAACCCCACTTAGGGGTGTTCACGGTCCAAGAGTGTTCTTGGGCCATAAACACATGAATTTACCCCTATTTGATGTCTCAAACACGAATTTGCATGTTAGCTAAGCTATACAACAACTTAGGGTAGATTGCTTACTCGTTTGGGGCTCGAAACGGGCGGTTTTTGGCTCGGAAACAAGTTGTAGAGAGAGATTGAAAAGGTTGGAAATGAAGTTTACTCTCCCTTATATAGGGGCTTGAGTTGAGGCTCAGTGGAAATCTACCCGATACTGCCGTCGAACGGGGCTTTTGGTCACACCCGATTTAGTGGTCGTATTTTGAGTTCGTTGAAACTAAAATTTTCCAAGGGATTAATGAGGGTGTTTCTAATTTGTTTCAACCCTTACATAGTCATTTAAAAAGTCCCAAATTAATTAGCCAGTCCATAATTTAACGAACAGTTAAATAAAACGAGGCTTATTAACGGAAAAGGGGTTAAAAATGACGGAATAAATTTTGGGTTGTCACAATGACAACTCATGGGATAGTCTGAATGCCATTTCAATACAACCTCAAGTTCATTAACAACCTTAGAAAGGGATGGGGGAAATGTGAAATCATGTCTTTAGAGTAATGGATCTATGAAAAAGCTGAAGCTCTACCAATTGTTCGATAAGGTTCAAGGTCATGAATCAAATGTTGCATAAACCCTATGAGAACTCACAAGAGGTCCTCTAGCTCTTGTTAGTTCTTATGATCCTCGGATTCTGAACCTCTCTATCTCAGACCCATTCACAACTGTTGTTCCGTATATCCAAAATGTTCAACCCTCACCTCCAGTCTTACATATTCCTACAAACAACAACTATCAATTAAATGGTGACGTCAACCCTGAAGAAATGGACTTTGAACTCCGCTTCCATCAGGAGTTTGCTTTTCTTTCCATGAAATACAATCGTCTTTTTAACAAGCCATATCACAACCATTTTCATGCTCCTCACCAAAATAATACTGGACCATTTAACAAACCTTCAGAAAACCCACCAGCTTACAAATCTAACCTTCTTACACCAAATCACACCTCAGAATTTTCACAGACTCCGAAGTCAGACAAACCTAAGATAGTATGTCACAAATGTGGTCATGAAAACCATTTTGCCAAAGATTCCTTAGCTAAAGTCCCACAAAAACCCAAGATTAAGGACTCTACTTACTATGCACGTCGAGCTCAAGAGATGTAGAGAGTGAAAAGGCTTTTGTTACCATTGTATCAAGAGAAGTGGAAGGGTATTGGTCTTCTGGAGATGATGATGACATGTGTACTGGCAGGAATATATGTCTTATGGCTAGACAAACAACTGAATGTGCTGAAGGCTACATGTCATCTGGAAAGAGGAAGATTATGAAGATGATGACCCCAACTACTGCTACATGGCTACCAACGATACACCTGGTAGAAGCATTGTTCAACAGGTAAAATTTATGATTATGGACAATAAGTTTGATTTATCTATTTTTAAGCCTTATGTAACCCAGATCCAATGAGATATAAACATCATTTACAAAGCCTATGAGTCAATCATAGAAGCCAATGAGAAGATGGAGAGTGAATTAAGGCATCTTAGGTTACGTTTCGAGGATAAGCAGTTGAAAATAGAATCTTTAGAACGAGAGCTCGTAAAGTCAGAAGATGAATATATCATTCTTAAAGACAAATATGAAATCAATTATTCTGAAAAAAATGTTTTAATCTCTGACAACAAACGTCTCAATGCCAAAATATATGCTTTGCATAATTTCATTGACATTCTTGAAGAAAATGAACGGATGACTCATACTTTTCTTCATCCTTGGTCAAAAGCTCCTGGTCTTGGAAGCGAGTTTCCGAAGCCTATTGCTCATCCCTTGAAGGAGTTGCAAAACCTAACTTTTATGGAAGACGTTCCGAACCACAAACATTCATATACGCCTGTCTCACCTTAGTCACCCCTTCCTGAGACTTCTGACCAATTTGCATCACTGGTTCCTGAGTTTCAGCCTATAGTTATCAAGTGTCCGGATTCCACGCCTCTTCCGCCTCTGACAAACCTAAACCTGAATCGGACCTCGGAATCCCACTATAATATTCCAAACACTATTGTTCAAACTTCGAATCACAGCCCTCCTAACAAATGTGTTATTGAGGAAATCATTCCGAAGACAACTGAACCTAATACCTCTGAGTTTGGTTGTGCATCTTTAGACAACGAGGTTGATGGTTTGTCACATTCATGTGATTCTGACTCACAAGTAATTTTCAAAACTAATCTTGTGCCAATTAAGCATGTGTTTAACAACCATTATGTAGGTAAAACTTCCAAGTCTTCTTTTAATACCAAAAAAACCCATGTTAAATAGGAATGATGTTGTTGATCCTAAGGTAGAAGCCAAAAATGCTCACAAAAAAGAAATTAAGTCAAGACAAAATTCCAGATTTGTTGATAACTCCAAAAAGAGTGTATCTCGGACTGCAACTCCATTGACTAGGAGTCACAACACCTTCATACCAGTCAAGATTTTCAAATGGCCATCTAATTCTCCCAGTCAGTTGGGTCATAAGAAGGTGGTCATCCCCACCTCCAAAAAGCCCATTGTAGATACTCAATTTGTTAGAACTAACTCTCCTCGGACTATTTCATCTTTTTTTATTGCCAAATCTGATGGTACGATTTTAAAACCACAACAACTTTCAACACCATGTGTATCATCAAACAAAGAATGAATTTTTAAGAAAACAGTTTCACAAAAATCATCAAAACAAAATCTTGTATGGAATGTGAAAAATCTCAAAATTGAAACTACAAGTCTGAATGACACAGTAATTCCCACTGCTCCGGAGGCTGCTGGTCCCAAAAAAGTTTTTCTGAAACCACATGTCGTTGAGTATGATTATTGGATAGATGAAAGAACCATGGCTTTTTGTTTATTCCCAATAGAATCTCCTAATAAACCCTCTAAAACTATTGTTCCTCAAAAGCACAACCAAAGTCCAAAACTCATGTCCCTGTCCCTAAACCTAACTCGAATCCTAAAAACTCCACAACTCACAAATTTTGCAGGCACTCTGTGCTTCGGAGAAAGAAACAATATGGTATATTGATAGTGCTTGCTCCATGCACATGACGGGGCATAAGGACTTTCTGCGAGATCTCTAACTTTCACTAAATGCTGGCTACATGACGTATGGCAACAACTCCAACTCTCATATCAAAGGTTTTGGAATCCTTACAAATGGAAACTTCTCCATTTCAAACATGACATATGTAGTTGATTTAAAGCATAATCTGATCAGTGTGGCTCAACTCACTGATGCGAATCGACGATTTGAATTCTATAAGAAACACAACTATGTCATGACTGAAGACCAGAAGCAATGTTTAATCAAGTCCAATCGCAAGACGAACATGTATCCTCTTGACATCAATATGATCATTGGAAAGCCCTAGCTCTGCTTACTTTCAAAACCTGTTCCAGACGTCAGTCGGTTATGACATAAAAGACTTTCTCATCTGAATTTCAGATATATGAATGATCTTGTTTCTAGTGAGATGATAAAAGGTTTGCCACTCCCCAAGTTCAAAAATAATCATTTATGTGTTGCATGCGAGTCTGGGAAGCAATTAAATAAGGGACATCCTGTTATCATTGAAAAATCTATCTCGGAGTCGTTAGAACTTTTTCAAATTGATCTGTATGGACCCTCAACGGTAGAGAGTCTACATCAGAAAAACTACATTCTTGTGATTGTGGATGATTTTACGAGGTTCACATGGGTGTTCTTCCTAAGGCTCAAGTCAGAAACAACCTTAGAACTCATCAATTTTATCAAAGGAATTGAAATTCTCATCAAACTTCCAGTAAGGCGAATCCAAAGTGATAATGGTTCGGAGTTCACCAATGCCACCATCGAGAACTTCCTCACCAAGAAAGGTATTGACCACAACTTCTATGCTCCATACACCCAGCAACAGAACGGTATAGTCGAATGACGCAACAGAACCCTTGATGAAACTGCTCAATCCATGCTTAACTTTGCAAATGTTCCACTCTATCTTTGGGATGAACTTGTTTCAACTGCATGCTTCTTTCTGAATAGGAGTATTATCAATCGACGCCTTACCATGACACCGTACGAAGCCATGAACGGTCGTAAGCCAAGTATCTACTTTCTTCACGTTTTTGGATGCCGATGCTTCATAAAAAACAACCGTGATCAGCTTACAATGTTTCAACCCAAAGCTGATGAAGCAATTTTTCTTCGTTACTTTGCAAAATCAAAGGCTTATCGAGATCTTAATCGACATACTCATGTTTTAGAAGAAAGCTTTGACGTCACCATTGATGACAATTTCGTTGGGAACTCTAGCCTAACCCGTGTTACAACTCAAATTTTGGAGTCCGATGCTCCTCCATCAGAATGTCTAAACCCTCTAAAAGATCATTAAGTTGACTTTGAAACCCTTTTCAAATCCTTGGAAAGAGCTCTTGATTCGGAATCTCGATCAAGACAAACTTCATCCTCTACAACTCCTATTTCTCAAATTGTTTTAGGTTCGACACCTACCTTTCATCCATTTGATTCCAAACCATTTCAACCTTCACAGGCTAAGGGGGAGGATGGTCAACCTTCCCTTGAATCAAATGTGAATGGATTCCAAGATGAAGCTGCTGAATTTGACTCTAATCTGATCAACAACGATGGTGATGAAAATTTATTTGATTTCCCACTTGAAGACGATGTCAACATATCTGGTTCAGAAGATCAGGGGGAGCAACACAACCCTATTGTTGATATTAGATCTTCTTCTGCACAAGAGCTTCCGAGATAAGATATTTGGACTAAGGATCATCCTCCAAACAATGTTATTGGAAACCCAAGCGCCAGTGTACAAACTCGCTTTTCCACAAGTATTCAAAATGAATGTCATTTCTCGACATTTATCTCCATGGTTGAACCCAAATCCATCAAGGAAGCACTAGAACATGCTGACTGGATTACAGCCATGCAGGAAGAATTGACAGAATTTGATAGAAATGAAGTATGGACTCTCATTCCTCCTCTTCAGGATCATCCCATTGTAGGTACGAGACGGGCGTTCCGAAACAGGCTAGACGATGTTGGAGTTATCATTCGAAATAAAGCAAGATTGGTGGCTAAAGGATTCACATAGATCGAAGGGCTTAACTACGATGAGACCTTTGCTCTTGTGCCCATCTTGAAGCCATCGGAATCTTTCTCACTTATGCTGCTCACAAAGGATTTAAGGTTTACCAAATGGACATCAAAAGTGCTTTTCTAAATGGTGAACAAGATACGAAAGTGTATCTCTAACAGCCTCCCAGTTTTATCAATCTCTAATATCTGAACTACTGCTACAAACTCCAGAAAGCTGTTTATGGCCTCAAGCAAGCTCCTCGCACTTGGTACAAGACTCTCACTGACTTCCTTAAGCATTATGGTTTTCAAAGAGGTATTCTTGATCCTACCATGTTTATAAGGTCAAATGGAAAACATCTCACGCTTGTCCAAATATACGTTGATGATATCATTACGGATTCATCAATGTTTGTTGACTTTGCTAAGTTAATGACCAATCAATTTCAAATGAGTATGAATTATGAATTGATTTTTTTCCTCGGTATTCGAATTAAGCAAACCAATAGAGGAAATTTCATTCACCAAGAAAACTACATCTTGGAACTTCTCAAGAAATACTCAACGGACACCTGTGTGTCTGCCAAGGTACCTATGGGTTTCTGACATAAAATCTGTGACAACCCGAAATTTCCATTTTGTACAAACTATATCACTTCAATAGAAGTTATAGCAGTCACAATTAAATTTTCAGACTTTTCGCGTAAGTTTGAGTAATTCAGGGTTTACACTTCAGGAAATATCAGGAGACTGGGTCCACTAGGGTTTTGTGCAACACTGTTATTCCAACACTCTATTATATTAGAGATCATTACAGGAATAAAAATATTTTCTGCCAAAAATATCTCAGGACTATAAATAGAATTCTGAACCAAATTCATTCATTATTCACATTTCTAACTAGAGAAAAGCCATTTTCTCTCTCACGGATCTTCGTGTTTTTATCCCAAATCGTGAGTACCTCTTTCTAGTAGTGTTAGAAAGCTTTATATGTGTTAATAACATGATTTATAAGGCTAAATCACTAGATTTAGGAGTTTACTCCCCAAGGTGTTCTTGGGCGGTAAACTCCCGAAACCGAGTCTAGATTGTTCCTTGTGTTATGCTACTACCTTAGACTCAATTGTAGGTGTATAAAGGACAAGAAAACAATCAAAGAACACAAACACATGGGAGTTTACGGTCCAAGTGTATCTTAGGCCGTAAACTCCATTGAAATGGAGAAAAGGTGCTTTTAAGACACCTAAAGCCCTAGAACTTTACATGGAATTGTTTCCCACTTAATTGAAGGACAAAACCACATCAAAACCACCTCTTGAAGTGAGTTTACGGCCGTGGTAATGCTCCTAGGCCGTAAACACCAAACAAGGGCACCAAAGTGTGCCTAGGGTCCTCATTAGCTTTAAACACATGCCTAGAAATTATTCCACATATGCATGAGGCTTGAAAACAACAAAAACAACACCCCAAGGGAGTTTACAACCGTAAACTCCAAGGAAAATGGCCTTGGGGCCGTAAACTCCTAAATGGAGTGTTTCTAGACCTTAAACCCTTTTAAGAATTGAACCACCAAGTTGGAATAATTCTAGGAATCATTTAGAACTTCAAAACACACAAAACACCCATGGTTGGGAGTTTACGGCCGTAAACTCAAGATTTTACAACCGTAAACTCCATGTGTGTTGGTATATGAGGAGTAAACTCATATATGGGGTCCTTTGGAACCCTAAACACAAGTGCCTTGTCCCACAATAGCTTAGATGCAATCCTTAGGGCTTAAAACACTTAGATAAAGTGTTTATTATGTCTAGGATGTCTTAACATTCTCAATTAGTAATTTGAGACTAATTGAGTGCATATATGTGTGATTATATGTTCTTTAAGATCATAATGTGTGTGCAAGTCCTCGCTTGACACCTAGCAAATCCTATACCATTCAGTTCATCCCAATCACCAACTACAGGTGAGTTCATACCCCTAATCAATGTTTTAAATGATTTTAAATGCTTAAATGGGGGGGGGGGGGAATACAAGTAGAAACAAACATGTTATTGAATCATTGATATGTATTTTATAACTGTGTTTGTCATTTAACAGATTTCACATACAACAAAATGTGATGCATGAAATGGTTTTAAATCTTATGAATACTTTGTTATAAAATGTTTTACTTTTGAAATGTTTATTAAAATGACATCAAGTCATTGTTAATTATTGTTCAAAACCCATAAGATGTCTTACAAAACCATTTTTACATTCTTGAACTAAACTATGCATATACACTTATATTCTTATATATGTATTGATGTTATAGTTTACATCTTTCATTTAGTTTCTCACAACCTTGAGTAATAAGAGTGTATAAACCTACTTGAACAACTAATTACCATTCAGTAAATTATCATAGGGGTAATTTGAAGATATCAAACATTATTCCTATTACAAGGAATCACACAAGAGTCAGTTCATTCATGAGTCTATACTAGTACATTACCTGATACATGAGTACATACACAGATGCTTACCTAATACATGAATATGTTTACATATACTTACCTGGACAATCTTCGGATGTTCATTAGGTTACATATTTCGCTTAATGTGATGTTGTGTTAGTCCTAGTACCCAGTGACAACACTTACAGTAGTACATTTTCCTGTTTACTTTATTTTGTGATACTTTCACATAAACGATGAGTTAGACTAAGTACTTTAGTACTAAACAATTAATGGAAAAACTATCATTTTACTTACCAAACATTCGGGTCTTGGTAGAAGACTACATTGTGATAACAAAACAATCGGGTCTTGGTAGAAGACTACATCTCAAACTGATAGAAAATAAGGGATTTTCTAGGGTTTTCATACTTACATCAACATTTTCATTTACAGGTTTACATGGCCTTCATAACAGATTTTCATAAGCAAGACAATGACACTTAATTACTTATGAATTTACCAGCTTTAAAGCTGATACTCTCTTTCAAATAACTTGTATTCTCAAGTCAACTGTAGATAGGTACAATGGCCAGGTTTTGAGAAGACGGAGCAGACAAGTCGCGTCTTTTATTTTGATTGTATATTTTGTTGTCTTACTACAATGAAAGAACACACATGTATTAAAACTTTACTTATAATGCAATGGATGATGTTGTTGCTTGTTTATTATATTACACTGTTGTGATACTGTACAGGACGTCCTCCACCCCTAAACGTTTCCGCCGTTCGTGGTTTTGGGGTGTGACAGATTATTGGTATCAGAGCATTGTTTATAGTGAATATAGTATATCAACCCATAAAAGATATACTAACTATAAATACATCGGGATTAAAACACTCTGTCTCAGATTTATACTTTTAAATAATAAAATATTTAAGTAAGTATACGTGCCTGCATTCATACTAAAATCAGTGTCACAATGACAAGAACAAAAGTATTACGATTGTTGAATATCACAAGTAAGCCTAGGGATATATAGTCAGTCTTGGGAATGGCATAGCCTGATCAACTATGCTGGTCCAAGGAGTGATTAGCATATGCCCAAGAATGGTTGTGATATGGCAACAAGTCTAAAAACTTACCAACACAACCATAAAGAAATACCATAGGGGTATTTGATCTTACTGTAATTATCTTAGTTAGTTCGTCTATTTTAGCTATTTCTTATATCCCTTTTCTCGCGTAGATTAAAATGGCTGGATTTCACCATGGAGATCCGTACTTCCCAAACCAAGGCAATGCTGGTTGGCTAGAGGCAGAACCAGAAGATGATCACCTAATCCCTTTGGATGATCACCATGCTGAGGGTTTTTCTGATAGTTCTGACTCGGAGCCAGAAGTCAACAACCTACCCCCAAATGCTCAAAACCCAAACCTGAACCCCCGTCCCGCATTTCAAGGACCCACACCTCTGTGGGCCACTGACTTGATTACTTGGAGTCATGAACAGGGTCAGCCCATTCCCTACAATGGAGACCGAAGTTTCTACAACCTCACTGAAGGAGGTTCTGCTGATAGAGTCCTACCAATCATGGTGCGTAGGATTTCTCGGAAATCGATAATGGCTCAGGCGACTATAAATCAAGTCTTGGAAGTTGACGCCAACTCTGGTGTTAACATTGTCCACATTCGCCAACTAGAGTCTGCTCATGAAAGGAATCTGGTCCGCAATGCAAATCTGCAGAGGGAACTTGCTGAAACCCAAGCTGAAGTTAGAGAACTTCGAGCTCAGCAAGCAAGGTCGGACAGGCGTATAAGGGACATTGAACATCTACTATCGGGATCGAGGACTCATGCTAGCAGCTCTCGTCGCCGATAGAATCTCGTCAACTCATCTTTTGGATATAACCTAGTTTATGTAAAACTTTGGTCTAATTTCCTGTCTTTATAAATCTTAGACCTGTTAGGTCTTGATCTTGTCTTAATTCTGTCAAAACTTTCCATCTTGGTTGATGTAAGGCCAACTTCTAGGCAATTTTTCCCGAACTTGTTACATCTGTAATTCCAGTATTATTGACAGATATCTAATCTTATGGAAATCATTATCTAAATGCTGTCATCTTCATTTAATCATTTTATTCATTCTGTTGTTGGACTATGGGGAGTTAGTCCATGATACACATTCATTAACCATTTATTCTTATCCATGTCGTCATCTTTTAAATGTACAGTTAAAGATGTCGGCACGCAGAAGTACAAGATGTAACCCAAACAACGAAGCACCGATACCACCACCTCCAACACCACCTGAACCTCTTCAACCACCTAATCCTTTCGATGCCAACATGTTCCAGGCAGCTTTCACAGCAGCAGTTGCAGCTGCTATGTCAGCAATCAACGCTCCTGCCCCTAGTGGATCAGGAACAGGTGCACCACCCTCGAACCACGGCTAAAGTCATGGGCACCCTCGGGAATGCACCTACAAGGACTTCACAAACGCCAAACCCCGCAGATTCAATGGTACTGGTGGGGTTATGGTGTTGAGGCAGTGGATTGTGAAGATGGAATCTGTCTTCGAGATCTGCGGATGCCAAGAAGGCAACAAGGTCAAGTTTGCAGCTTGTACCTTCTCTGACAGAGCATTAACATGGTGGAACAGCCATGTTAACTATCTAACTTTGGTGGTGGCTTATTCCATCGGCTGGGAAAAGTTGAAAGACATGCTGATGAAAGAATATTGTCCTCGAGGTGAAATACAAAAACTCGAGCAAGAATTATGGGGTCTTCAAATGGTTGGATCCGACATCACGACCTACACAAATAGGTTCTGTGATCTGGCAAACTTATGCCCTGACATGGTTGCTCTCCAGAGCAAACAGATAGAGAGGTATATCTGGGGACTGTCGCCCCAGATCCAGTCAAGTGTGATCGCTTCCAGGCCTATTACCTTTGATAGCGCCAAGGAACTGGCACAATCTCTCATCGATCACCGGAAACCTCAGAACCCAACAATCCCTACACCTGTACCCCAAAAGTCCAACCCCGACAACAACAAGAAAGGGTGGTCTAAGAGGAAAAGGGGGGCTTCGCAAGGATCTTCCAAGAGACAACAACTTGTGGCAATCAATGCTGCCACAGTGACTCCCGTTGTCCCTGCGAACCCCTTACCAGCAAAAACTTATGCTGGATCTCTTCCGAAGTGCAACAAATGCAACTTCCACCACCGGGGCCTTGCAGGGAGATGCAATGCAACAACTGCAAACGGAAGGGGCACACAGCTCGTTTCTGCCAGGCTCCAACAACTCAGGCCACCCAGGTTCCTAACGCCGGTATGGGCCAAACTTGCTACGGTTGTGGTGAAGTGGGCCACTACAAAAGGAACTGCCCTAAAGCAGGAATGGCTGGAGAGGTAGGAAGAGTTATGGCCCTAGGCCACGAGGAAGCAGTAGCTGATCCTACGATAGTTACTGGTACGTTCCTCCTCGATAACTCATATTCTTGCATACTTTTCGACAGTGGAGCAGAGAGAAGTTTCGTAAGTCACAAATTTGCACACCTGCTTAAACAAAAACCATGTGCATTAGATAATTCATTCACAGTAGAAATGGCTAACGGAAAAACAGAGAGTACAAACTGCATTTACGTAGGTTGTACTTTAACATTAGATGGCCATACTTTCAAGATAGATCTCATGCCAGTCCCAATTAAATGTTTCGACGTTATCATCGGAATGGATTGGTTGAGTCTTCTTCGTGCCGACATTGTGTGCTTCGAAAAAGCAGTTCGTCTTAACCTTCCTAACAACGAAACCTTAATTATCTACGGCAACAAACCTAGTACGAGCCTTCGCATCATTTCGTGCATTCAATCCCAGAAGTGCTTACGGAAAGAGTACCATGCATTCATCGCACACGTTGTCGATACCAGTCAAGAACTGAAAGACATTCAGAACATTCCAGAAGTACGCGAATTCCCCGACATATTCCCAGATGAACTTCCCGGTTTACCACTGCAATGCCAAGTCAAGTTCAGAATCGACTTAGTGCCAGGGGCTACCCCCGTAGCCAAATCTCCTTATCGTCTGACACCGGCTGAAATGTAGGAACTTTCCAGTCAACTTAACGAACTTCTCAAGAAGGGATTCATTCGACCAAGCTTCTCACCATGGGGAGCGCCGGTCTTGTTCGTCAAGAAGAAAGATGGATCGTTTCGCATGTGCATCGACTATAGAGAACTCAACAAACTTACCATTAAAAATCGTTATCCCTTGACCCGCATTGACGATTTGTTTGATCAACTTCAAGGAGCCAATTACTTCTCGAAGATAGATCTACGATCTGGATATCACCAACTACGAGTGCTAGAGGAGGATGTTCCCAAGACAGCCTTCCGAACTCGTTACGAACACTACGAGTTTGTAGTGATGCCATTCGGATTAACTAACGCGCCCGCAGTATTCATGGATCTGATGAATAGGGTGTGTCGTCCTTACTTGGATCAGTTCGTCATCGTCTTCATTGATGACATACTCATCTACTCTCGAAGTAAGGAGGAACATAGCCAACATCTCCGTAAAATCTTAGAAACATTGCGATCGGAGAAGCTCTACGCGAAGTTTTCCAAGTGTGAATTTCTGATTCGGTGAGTCGAATTTTTGGGCCATGTTGTTAGCGAAGAAGGTATACACATGGACCCTTCCAAAATTAAGGCCATCGAGAACTGGTCAGCACCAAAGACACCTACTGAAATTCGTCAATTTCTAGGTCTAGTTCGCTACTATCGCAGGTTCATTCAGAACTTCTCCCGCATAGCAAAACCTCTTACGACATTGACCCAGAAGGGCGTAGCCTTTGACTGGGAAGAGAAACAAGAAAGAGCACTCCAAACGCTCAAACGAGCCTTGTGCACCGCACCAATACTGTCCCTCCCAGAAGGGATAGAAGACTTCGTGGTCTATTGTGATGCATCAAACCAAGGACTCGGATGTGTTCTGATGCAGCGAGGTAAAGTCATAGCCTATGCCTCGAGATAGCCGAAGACACATGAGGTTAACTACACAACCCACGATCTTGAACTAGGAGCAGTTGTGTTTGCTCTGAAGATCTGGCGACATTACCTGTACGGTACAAAAAGCACGATCTTTACAGACCATAAGAGTCTGCAACACATTTTCGACCAGAAGGAGCTCAACATGAGACAACGACGGTGGGTCGAGCTACTCAGTGATTACGAGTGTGAAATTCGTTATCATCCGAGTAAAGCCAATGTAGTAGCCGACGCTCTAAGTCGGAAAGAATATACTAGTTGTAGAGTCAGATCTTTGACTCTAACTATCCATTCACACTTGTCCACGCAAATAAAGGAGGATCAGCTCGACGCTTTGAAACCTGAAAACATGGCTGGTGAGACCCTTAGAGGGATGGATAAGAACTTAGAAGTCAAGGGTGGCGGAGCCTTATACCAAATGGATCGGATCTGGACATCGAAACGCGGTGGCTTCAGAGACTTGGTCATGACCGAAGCTCACAACACTCGTTATTCCATCCACCCGGGTTCGGATAAGATGTATCTGGATCTTAAAAAGTTATACTGGTGGCATAACATGAAAGCAGACATTGCTACCTTCGTGAGTAAATGCCTTACTTGAGCAAAGGTCAAGGTCGAATAATAGAAACCCTCCGGCCTCCTACAGCAACCGGAGATACCAGAATGGAAGTGGGAGCGGATCACTATGGATTTCATAACCAAGTTGCCCAAGACGACGGGTGGACTTGATTCCATATGGGTCATCGTCGATAGACTGACCAAGTCTGCACACTTCCTACCGATCAAAGAAACAGACAAGATGGAGAAACTTACCAGAACTTACATTAGGGAGATTGTAAGGATGCACGTTGTTCCTTTATCTATCTTCTCGGACCGACATAGTAGATTCACTTCGAGGTTCTGGCAGTCATTACAAAGTTCCCTAGGAACTAGGCTGGACATGAGTACAGCCTACCATCCACAGACCGACGGGCAAAGTGAGAGGACTATCCAAACCTTAGAAGATATGTTGCGTGCCTGTGTGATTGACTTTGGAAAAGCTTGGGATACTCATTTACCCCTTGTTGAATTTTCCTACAACAACAGTTATCATACGAGCATAAAGGCAACTCCATTCGAGGCCCTCTATGGCCGAAAGTGCAGATCCCCTCTGTGCTGGGCTGAAGTGGGTGATACCCAGTTAGCTAAGGGACGAGTTCCCGAAAGCACTCTCACGGGTCCTGAGATCATTCGGGAAATGACAGAGAAGATCGTTCAAATTCGTGAACGGTTGAAAGCCTCTAGAGACCGACAGAAAAGCTACGCTCACAAGCGAAGGAAACCGTTGGAATTCCAGGTGGGCGACCAAGTCCTACTGAAGGTCTCACCCTGGAAGGGCTTGATACGCTTTGGAAAGCGTGGGAAGCTCAATCCAAGATACATAGGGCCTTTCGAGATTCTCGCGAGAATCGGCCCTGTAGCTTACAAACTCAACCTACCGCACAAGCTCAGTAACGTACATCCTACCTTCCACGTGTCAAACTTGAAAATTTGTCTATCCGACGAGACTCTTGTTATTTCACTCGACGAGATCGAGATCAACGAGAGCCACAACTTCGTGGAGGAACCAATATAGATCATGGACCGAGAGGTCAAGTAAACAAAGCAGAGCCGTATCCCGATAGTGAAGGTGCGCTGGAACGCAAAGCGTGGACCGGAATTCACTTGGGAACGAGAGGATCAGATGAAACTGAAATACCCTCACCTTTTCGCTTAGTTATTTGTAACTTCTTAATTGCTTAAATTCTAATTTCGGGACGAAACTCCTTCTAACGGGGGGATGATGTGACAACCCAAAATTTCCATTCTGTACAAACTATATCACTTCAATAGAAGTCATAGCAGTCACAGTTAAATTTTCAGACTTTTCGCGTAAGTTTGAGTAATTCAGGGTTTACATTTCAGGAAATATCAGGAGAGTGGGTGGACTAGGGTTTTGTGCAACACTGTTATTCCAACACTCTATTATATTAGAGATCATTACAGGAATAAAAATATTTTCTGCCAAAAATATCTCAGGACTATAAATAGAATTCTGAACCAAATTCATTCATTATTCACAATTCCAACTAGAGAAAAGCCATTTTCTCTCTCACGGATCTTCGGGTTTTTATCCCAAATCGTGAGTACCTCTTTCTAGTAGTGTTAGAAAGCTTTATATGTGTTAATAACATGATTTAGAAGGCTAAATCACTAGATTTAGGAGTTTACTCCCCAAGGTGTTCTTGGGTGGTAAACTTCCCAAACTGAGTCTAGATTGTTCCTTGTGTTATGCTACTGCCTTAGACTCAATTGTAGGTGAATAAAGGACAAGAAATAATCAAAGAACAAAAACACATCGGAGTTTACGGCCCAAGTGTATCTTAGGCCGTAAACTCCATTGAAATGGAGCAAAGGGTGCTTTTAAGACACCTAAAGCCCTAGACCTTTACATGGAATTGTTTCCCACTTAATTGAAGGACAAAACCACATCAAAACCACCTCTTGAAGTCAGTTTATGGCCTTGGTAATGCTCCTAGGCCATAAACACCAAACAAGGGCACCAAAGTGTGCCTAGGGTCCTCATTAGCTTTAAACACATGCCTAGAAATTATTCCACTTATGCATGAGGCTTGAAAACAAAAACAACACCCCAAGGGAGTTTACAACCGTAAACTCCAAGGGAAATGGCCTTGGGGCCGTAAACTCCTAAATGGAGTGTTTCTAGACCTTAAACCCTTTTAAGAATTGAACCACCAAGTTGGAATAATTCTAGGAATCATTTAGAACTTCAAAACACACAAAACACCCATGGTTGGGAGTTTACGGCCGTAAACTCAAGAGTTTACAACCGTAAACTCCATGTGTGTTGGTATATGAGGAGTAAACTCATATATGGGGTCCTTTCGAACCCTAAACACAAGTGCCTTGTCCCACAATAGCTTAGATGCAATCCTTAGGGCTTAAAACACTTATATAAAGTGTTTATTATGTCTAGGATGTCTTAACATTATCAATTAGTAATTTGAGACTAATTGAGTGCATATATGTGTGATTATATGTTCTTTAAGATCGTAGTGTGTGTGCAAGTCCTCGCTTGACACCTAGCAAATCCTATACGGTTCAGTTCATCCCAATCACCAACTACAGGTGAGTTCATACTCCTAATCAATGTTTTAAATGATTTTAAATGCTTAAATGGGGGGGGGATACAAGTAGAAACAAACATGTTATTGAATCATTGATATGTATTTTATAACTGTGTTTGTCATTTAACAAATTTCACATACTACAAAATGTGATGCATGAAATGGTTTTAAATCTTAAAAATACTTTGTTATCAAATGTTTTACTTTTGAAATGTTTATTGAAATCACATCAATTCATTGTTAATTATTTTTCAAAACCCATAAGATGTCTTACAAAACCATTTTTACATTCTTGAACTAAACTATGCATATACACTTATATTCTTATATATGTATTGATGTTATAGTTTACATCTTTCATTTAGTTTCTCACACCCTTGAGTAATAAGAGTGTATAAACCTACTTGAACAACTAATTACCATTCAATAAATTATCATAGGGGTAATTTGAAGATATCAAACATTATTCCTATTACAAGGAATCACACAAGAGTCAGTTCATTCATGAGTCTATACTAGTACATTACCTGATACATGAGTACATACACAGATGCTTACCTGATACATGAATATGTTTACATATACTTACCTGTTACATGAGCACACATACATGAATACCATACAGGAACACTTTTACATAGGTGCATTATCCTGTATTCACTTACCTGGATACTTGTACTTAGAACTACGAGGATGATTTATTAGTACTTCTGTGTAAATTATCTTTCCTATCCCGGTTCAATGGGATATCTCGACGGGACTTACCATTCCGAACCCCACTGATTAGCACCAGTGGTCGATGACCAACTACGGAGGTCTAAGGTTACTACTTATACTAGGTAGATCAATAATCGGGGCTAACCCCTCCACCCACTTGCTGCTGCTATAGAGGACAAGCGGACAATCTTCGATTGTTCATAAGGTTATACCTTTCGCTTATTGCGATGTTGTGTTACTCCTAGTACCCAGCGATGACACTTACATTATTACTTTTTCTGGACAATCTTCGGATGTTCATTAGGTTACATATTTCGCTTAATGCGATGTTGTGTTAGTCCTAGTACCCAGTGACAACACTTACAGTAGTACATTTTCCTGTTTACTTTATTTTGTGATACTTTCACATAAACGATGAGTTAGACTAAGTACTTTAGTACTAAACAATTAAAGGAAAAACTATCTTTTTACTTACCAAACATTTGGGTCTTGGTAGAAGACTACATTGTCATAACAAAACATTCGGGTCTTGGTAGAAGACTACATCTCAAACTGATAGAAAATAAGGGATTTTCTAGGGTTTTCATACTTACATCAACATTTTCATTTATAGGTTTACATGGCCTTCATAACAGATTTTCATAAGCAAGACAATGACACTTAATTACTTATGAATTCACCAGCTTTAAAGCTGATACTCTCTTTCAAATAACTTGTATTCTCAGGTCAACTATATAGAGGTACGATGGCCAGGTTTTGAGAAGACGGAGCAGACAAGTCGCGTCTTTTATTTTGATTGTATATTTTGGTGTCTTACTACAATGAAAGAACAAACATGTATTAAAACTTTACTTATAATGCAATGGATGATGTTGTTGCTTGTTTATTATATTACACTGTTGTGGTACTGTACATGACGTCCTCCACCCCTGAACGTTTCCGCCGTTCGTGGTTTTGGGGTGTGACAAAATCTTTCCAGACCATTCAGGTGTTGCTGTTGATGAAAAGAAGTACAGAGGAATGAGTGGATCATTACTCTACCTTACAGCAAGTTGTCCGGACATCATGTTTTCAACATGCTTGTGTGCCAGATTTCAAGTAAATCCAAAGATGTCTCATATCTTGGTTGTTAAGAAAATATTCCGATACCTCACTGGTACAAAGAGTCTCGGAATCTGGTACCCAACAAATGAGAGCTTACTCCTTCAAGCATATTCCGATTCGAACTATGGCGGTCTGCAATTGGAGAGAAAAAGCACATCTAGTGGGTGTCAATTTTTGGGTGGTTGTTTGGTTAACTAGTCATCTAAGAAACATAACTGCATTGCACTCTCAATAGCTAAAGCAAAATACATTGCTGCTGCTAGCTGCACATCTTAAGTTCTTTGGATGAAATCATAACTCTTGGACTATGGTTACCGGTTTCAACAAATTCCAATCTATTGTGATTCGCAAAGTGTCATTCCCATTTCACACAATCCAACTCATCACTCTATGACGAAGCACATTGACATACGATACCATTTCATTAAAGATCGCGTTTTAAATGGTAACATTTAACTTATTTTTGTTCCATCTAACGTTGAAATTGTTGATGTCTTTACCAAGGCATTAGACGAAACCAAATTCAATGGTTTTTTGAACAAAATGAGTATGATGATGCCTGATCCTCAGTTCTTTCAAGAGGTTTTCACTCTCTGATGGCAGCATCTGAAAGTAAAATAGTTCCGCAATCAAATTTTATCTCATCTAGGAATTGTTGCCTCTCGGAATAAATAGGGTCATTTTACGTGTCTTTTTGTCTAACCACCTCTTATAGTTCTAAGTTGTACAGCTCACTTCATCATATGGAGTTCATGACCAATATAGTCTCATTGGTATTCAAGTCCGGAATGGTATTGAAATTTCATCTCATTCTATGTCCGAGATCAGATCCTTCTTGTCTCGGAGTCTCAAAGTTTTTTTAACAAAAGACCACTGAGATCTTCCTATCTTTTACCTCTAATATTCAGTCTGAGTCTGTGCAATCTCGTACTCTATATTATGTACAAGATTTTTCATTCTAATCTTAGAAGTATTTTATGTTTATCCATCTTGGAACCCTTATGCTCCGAGATCATCATATAAACCCATATCGGACCCTTAGGGCTTTAAGGTCACTTCATCAACTCATCTCGAACCTTTTTCATGTTCTGATACCATATCACAAATTCATCTTGGATATTTCTTGGTCAGAGATTCTTTTTCAAAACACCTCGGAATCTTATGGCTTCGAAATCAATTCTTTTAGAAGAAGTTCAAAAGGTTTTTTGTTTCAAAACGTTTTTCTCTTAAATAACTCAAACTATTATTTTTTAATGATGATTATCTCTTAATCCTAGAAATCCGCACCCTTTTTGCACACATCTCCAAAACGTAAACATACCATCACCCAAGTACACCAAAACCTCTTTTACCCGTTACGCTCCCAAAACCCTCATATTTCTTTCTCTCTGCTAAAGTGTTCTTCAAATCTTAAAACCTGCAACAATGGATTCATCTCAATTTGTTCCCTAAGTTCCCAAATCCGCTCCTAAGAAGAAGTCTTCCAAAGGGTCTGCATCATCTTTGTCCACATAACCCTTTCTTAGGGATACAACACAACTCTTTTCACTGGACCCCATGGACTACGATGAGTCCATCCGGGTCATGATCGAGTTCATCTCTCGACACCCCATCTTAGTTACACTAACCAAGATCCTTGATCCACCCCTTCCTCTTTGTATTCTCCACACGGAATTTGAGAGAATCAAAATTAAAGACGACGTCCTTGAAACGACCATCTCTGGTGATCAAATCGTTGTTGTTCACAAAAAGACCTTCCTGGATGCAATTGGAATGCCCAGAAACCCTGAAGGTTTCACCGTTCAGGAACCAACACCGCAAGAATTTCAGTCGTTTCTCAACAAAATTGGTTATGCAGGGGAGTTCAAGGCTAAGTAGTTCAAGAAATTGGCTATTCCAAGATTGTGGACTGTGTTGATGCACTTTTTACTTCGAGGCCTCTCTGGCAACCACAACGACACTAATACACTAAGAAAGGACAGGATGTATGTCGTCTACAATATTTTCAATGGAAAAGCAAAAGCCGTGGACATCACGGAAGTCCTATGGCAGGACTTTCGAAAGTTCTCAGTCAACAGAAAACCACAAGATATATCGAGTCCAATGTTTTGGGCTCTAACTATTCAAGAGCTTTATAAGAAATGGAAGGAGCCTATCCCAGTCGATACTTTACCTAAAAAGGTATTTCTAACTTTTAAAACGATCAAAACTTATCGACTTCTGAACCAAGACTCTTTCGGACCTATTAGGCGATTACCTGGACATATGCTAGCCATTCTCCCTTTTGATTCCATCCATTTTAAACACCATTTGGCGAACTTGATTGTGTACCACCCTACACAATCTACATTGGTCACCGTTGAGCCCGTCTTAGATGTAGCTAAGCCTGTTCCATCAAGAGGTAAGAAGAAGAAGTCAACCAAGAGGAAATCCTCTCCTTCAAAGCCAAAAGCCAAAAGAGAACCAAAGTCAGTTCCTCCTCTTAATAGGCAGGAACCAAAGACTTTCCGGCTGACTTTGGCCATCTGGTCACCCTACCTGGCCACTCTTCCAAAGTACCCTTCGGAGCTTCAATACCACTTGCACACACCCACAGGGAGTCTCCACATCTTCCACCCTTACCTTCCCAACAAGGTGACGCCGGTGTTGACCATAGTTCCTTGTACCCACTAGAACAAACCCATGAGTCAACTTGGAAAACCCTATTTTTTCATCACAAGCATGGTCTGAGATCCATGTCTCAAACCCTAAGCATTCTGAAGCAGGAGTTGTCCCTCTTACCACGGAAGCCACAACTGGTCTGATACCTGGTAAGGGTATTGGAAGACCAAGTGCTAATGATCCTCTTTGGGAAGATTTTGATGGCAGGGCATATTCAAGGCATCCTGAACTTACATGATCCCTGGTTGAATCAAATCTTATTTCGATGAGAAACAGGGCCATTCAGAGCAACTTACCCTTTGTTGCTCCAACGGATGAAATCACTGATCTTGAGTTCGCCTCACGAGAAACACAACACAACATAGTCTCGGATGATCCTTCCAAGACTCATCTCCATGATGCCTTCCACTGTAACACCTGTAAAAATTATGTCAATTTAAAACTTTTTAAATTATTCAAAAACCAATAATTATTACAAATTTGTTTTCAAAATGGTTTCATGTCAAAGTATCCCAGAATCAAATCGTAAAAATATAAGGAGGTGCACGATCACACCTTCACCTTCCCGCGATCATCAGAAGTACCTGAAACAAAATCAACAATTGTAAGCCCGAAGCTTAGTGAGTTCCCCCAAAATACCAACGCCATAAAAACCATAACTGTATCATATAAACAAATAACATGCATAATGAGCCATCAGCCTGACTACATCGCTTCGCAAGGCCATCAGTCTATCTGGACCACTCTCCGAGCCATCGACACATCTGGACCGCACGCCGGGCCTTCGGCCTGACTAGTATGCCCTACTAGGCCTGCAATCTATCCGATCCTCCCTGGGTATGTTGGCCTTTAGCACAAAGCGGGTCCGCCTCAACCCAACCCCCAAATCAAACAATCATGTG
This sequence comes from Lactuca sativa, assembly GCF_002870075.4. Taxonomy (NCBI): domain Eukaryota; kingdom Viridiplantae; phylum Streptophyta; class Magnoliopsida; order Asterales; family Asteraceae; genus Lactuca; species Lactuca sativa. The sequence goes on along the minus strand of NC_056624.2, from coordinate 234,372,051 downwards.
CACATAAATATCATATGCTAGCTAGCATGTATAGGTAGTCATACAGATCTAACATATCACTAACATAATAACATCCTATAACTAGGATACCAACCTAACTGGTCACTAACATAACATTATCCTATATACCAGGATATTGACCTACCACGTCATTAAACATATCATCATGCAATAAACCCAGATACAAATCCGAAAAGGGCCGGTATTGGTGCGTTTGACCCTATTAGTATAGTGAGGACAACTCACCTCACAAGTAGCTCGGGATGATAATGTCAAACTCCCCCAAATTCAGCTCCAACTCAAACACCTACATCCACCAATGATCCACTTCCATAAATTTCTGAATTACCAAAATACCCCCAGAAGTCAAATTGATCAACCCTAGGTCAAGGTCATAGTCAACGGTCAAGGTCAACAGTCCATGTTGACCCAAGTCGTCGAGTGTAGCCCACTGACTCGTCGAGTTCCTTCAGAGCTTGGAAAACCGTGAAAACCCCAGTTAACTCGCCGAGTTTCTAGACAACTCGTTGAGTCCATGTGGTGTCTATAATGTCGGGAAAACCCTAACTAACTCGTCGAGTCATCTCACCAACTCGTCGAGTCCATGTAGAAACCAAAAATGGCCAATCTTCATCTGACTCATCGAGTTGACCATGCAACTCGTCAAGTCCCTTCAGTCTGTTTCTCATTCAGACGTTTTTAAGCTACCCCAAAGCTCCAGATTGTAGATCTAGCTTCCTAAGGTGAAGTTATCACGTAAAGTTGCTAACTTTACATGCAAGCAAGGTCTTAAAAGGCTTAAAACACCAAAACCAAGTCTAGGATGAGGTTTAGGGCATGGGAAAGGCCAATACAAGATAAAGTTGATAAATTTATGAATTTCGGGCCTAGAGGAGTCCAGATCTGAGACCATGTCCTTGTGACAATCTCAAACCCAAGAGTGGCTCCATTAAACTCCAAAAATGACCATAAATGTCCATAGAAGAAGATCTAAGCATGAGAGGGTCAAGGTATTAGCTTTATACCTCAGATTGGTTGCCAAAACGAAGTAGATGACAAATCCACTTCCTCTTTTTTGATCCAAGCTCCTCACTCTTCAAGTTTCCCTTGAAAAATCAATAAAGAACACGTTTCAAGATCTCAACACACACAATGGGGGTTTAGGAATTGATCTAGGGTTTCATAATGTTGTAATAATGATGAGGGAGGCTAGAAATGGCCCATAAGTTCTTTAAATAGGGTGCAAACCCTAAAATTTAGGGTTTCCATGCATAACCTCTACTCGTCGAGTCGGGGTCCCCCGACTCGTCGAGTAGAAGACATAAATCACATGGGCTTACTAGGTTCGACACGACGAGTTGGGGCCTCCAACTCGTCGATTTCCTTCAATAAATTGAATATAAAGCTATTAAAATTATACATGGGAGTCGGGATGTTACATCCATTGTTCTCTGCTCAACAATTTCAATAAAAGCCATCATCTTCAAAGCCAATGTATGATTTTGGGCTTTCATCCTCCTCCTCTGAACCTGTCGATGAAGAGATGAAGATCGACGATCAAGCCCAAATGCATCTCAGAGGTGAAACTTAGTCTACTCCTCCCAAAGCAGATAATACAGGTAATTAAACTCAAGCTGGCCCCTCTAAACCACCTGTTTTTCATGATGATGATAAAGACAAGTCTCGGACCTCTACTTCGTACACGAGATCATCATCTGGTAATTATGTTGACCCCTTTGCCCTTTTAGAACTCCAAGACAATGTATCTGATGCTCTAAAGAAGGTCGAATCAGTTGAAACCTTTGTGGTCAGACTAGATGCCAAGATTAATGAAAAGGTTTCTAGTCTAGACTCCAAGCTAGATGCAATTTTAAATTCCTTATCCGAAGCCACAAAGTCTGGACCTACCACTGCTGAAAGGGAAGCTCAACTCAATCAACTCATTTCACTCCGCCTCAAACATACCATAGAGGAGGTTGAACAAAAATATGATGCCTCTCTCGATCATTACCTTGACACCATCACCAAAATTTTGAATGTTCATGATGAATTGATCGGTGCTACGAATGAGCTTATCAAACAGACCCATGTCTGCTATGAAAAATAAATTCAGAGACTCGAGAAGGAGATTAGGAAGAAAGATGAGATGAACTTGATCATACAACAAGTTCTTATCAAGCTTCTCACGGCATCTTGGAACATTATGGATGTTCCGAATAACAAGTTTGATGAGATCCTATCGATTCTTGGCCAACTCTTCGATCATCTTAAAGCTCAGACTCCTACAGCTGAAGCTGTTGGGCTGAAGTTTTTGATGTTGCGTCTTTTGGGCTCGTTAGATTAGCCTTGTATTCTCCGGTTTGGGCCTGTCCAACCGAGAGCCTTTTATGTATAGTATTTAAGTTAATGCTTGCATGCATATTAGGTTAAGATTCAAGATTTCAGATTTAAGATTCCAGAGTTTTACGATATAGCTTTCTTGTAATCTTCTAATCCTTTACAGTTGATGTTCTTAATCGAGCTCTTCTAAGGATTTTATTTAATCATTCGACACCATTGATTCAAGCTATTTTGTTCTTAATATTGCGTTCTGCTTTGTTATTATTATTGCGTTCTTGTTGTTTCATATTCATATACTTGTTCAAGATCTAATCGATCTTCTTAGATTAAAAGTTGTTTAATCCCATCAATTGGTATCAGAGCCAGGGCACGGGTCGATGTGTTCAACGGGGACGTCGAACCCCATAATGGGGGGTGAAAGTGGGTTAGATCTGATCCCACATCGGCTGGGAAGGAGAACTAAGCATTCTTTATAAGGGGTGTGGATACCTTCCCTATCACAACGCGTTTTAAAGTCGTGAGGGCAGCAGATCCCATAAGAACTCTGCAGTTAAGCGTGCTCGGGTGGGAGTAGTACCAGGATGGGTGACCCCTTGGGAAGTCCTCGTGCCGAGTGGCCCAAAGTGGACAATATTGTGATACGTGCTAGAGGGGGATGTTACAAATGGTATCAGAGCACGAGGCTGTGTAATCGATACACATCTTTTCTGTGAAAAAGATTTCCATTAGGGTTTTTCCGCAATCATCGATATTTATTGAGCCGTCATCTTAATTGACGTATCTTAGTATTTATTGTTTTGCCCTAATCTGCTTTATTACAAGTCTGATCTTTGAACAGGTTATTACGATCATAATGGACGCGACGCAATCAAACCCTATTAATATTTCCAACAGCATTGGTTCGACGACAAAGATTCCAATCTTATACACCCATGACTATGAAGTATGGGCACATCATTTTGAAGATTACGTGATTGGATCGGAGGACAATGGTTTTCTCATATGGGAAGCCATCATCAATGGGCCGTTTTCTCATTCTGCTACATCCAGAATAATCAAGACGCAAAAAGAGTACAACAATTTGCTCAAGGACGTGACGAATATTGCGCAAGATGAGAAAGATAAATTCCAGTGCAATATTAAGGCACTAAGGTTGATCAGATTCGCCCTTCAGTCCGACACATTCAGATTGGTCAGCTCATGCACTACGGCAAAGGAAGTGTGGGATAGACTTCGCGAACTGTATTCAACAGACGAAGATCTTGAACACTCCATCCAAACCTTGCTTCTATCTGAGTTTGGAGAATTTAGGCAAGGGGCCGAAGAAACGGTGACCCAGACGTTTGATCGCTTCAATCATCTTCTCAGCAAGATGATCAAACACGACATTGAAAGGAAGCTCATCGAACAAAAGGTTACTTTCTTGAACGGACTGAGATCTGAATGGAGAGCAGTAGTTTCCACAGTCAAAGCCCATGAACAGTTTAAATCATACTCTTTGGCGAAACTGGTGGGTATTCTAAAGTCCCAAGAGAAGATTGTGGTTCAAGAGAAGAACGTTGTGTCTAGTCTTGGTTCGTTGGCCCTCCTATCTAAAAGTAAAGCCGTGATGGAGGATGAAGAGCTCAACTTGGAAGAATATGACCTCACAACTAAGGATTATGGCATGATGGTATCCAATCCTAAGAGGTTCATAAAGAAGAGATTCCCCAGCAACAAAAACCGAAACTGGCAGGGGAGTTATAGCTCTGAAAAAGCAAACAATGAACCGAAGGCTGAGGAGTCCAAAAAGGAACCGAAGGCAGATGGCGATTCGGGAGTAAGCTGTTTTTACTGTGGGGGCAAGAACCACTATGCTAAGGACTGTGTTCTTAAAAAGATGACTGAAAAGGACGACGGAAAGGATGAGGAAGCCGTGCTGCAGAAGAGATTGGATGAGTTGAGAAAGAAGAAGTCTACCACTAACCCTTCTATTAATGCTCTTATTGTGCAGGGTTCGGTTAATGATGATGAGTTCGGTAGCACTGAAGTTTGGTCTACTGACTCAGAAGACGAAGAAGTGAGGAAGCCTACTCATGGAAAGGCTTATATGGCCAAGGAGGAAAGCAGTGGTGGAAACTGCTTCATGGTGTCTGGCGTATCTCAGATGAGGGGATACAATACCGATGGAGGAAGCAATGGACCGAAGGTGCAGGAGGATATGTGCTTTACGGCCAAACCACTCAGCCAACAGTTCAATGAGCTCGATGAACTGATAAAGAAGGTACAATCTATTTTTATTTCATCTAAAGTACCATCATCCTCATATGAGAAAGAACTAAAAAACGTCAATACAAGAATTTCTCATTTAGATAGTAGCTTAACTCAAACTCGAGTCACCAATTCTAACCTGACTGATCAATTAAGCAGGGTGGCGTCGAAGAGTGAGGAGCGGCGTATGTGGATTGAGTTAAAAGAGTCGGAATTAATTAAAGTCAAAGACGAAAACATTTATTTGCAGAGAGACAATTTGAAATTGTTAAAACAACGAAATGTTTTTTGTTTAATAGCTAAACGTTTATATTCCAATATTACTCAACTTCACTTGGACTGTGAGATAGGCCAAAAGATCCATCGTATGATTTTGCCCTTCCTAGAATTTAAGGAGGATGAAATCAATGCCGAAGCTTATAATTGTGAGAGTGTGATATCGTCTGATGATGTCAACCCAACTTATAAAATTGGACTGGACAAAATTGAGTCCTTCATTAAATCCAAAGACCACAAGGACATGCTCAAAGATCTTTTGGATGAAAATGACAGACTTAAACTGAGAACCGAAACCATACAAAAGTTTGACTCTCTAAACGCCAACGTAAGCTCAGAAAACAAAATCGACGTTGAAAATGCATCTGAGCTTAACGAGGACGAAAACATGAGTGAAATTTCTATAGACGATACGGTTGACTGCTCAGAATTTGTTAAAAGCGAAACTGAAAACCACGAAAATCTTATTTCTGAAAATTCTGTGGAATTTGCTAGATTGTCCCAACAAAAGTCCTCGAAATTAGTAGAAAAAGCTGTTGTGTATCAAAAGGTCAGGACCACTCCGAATTAGGTATACAAGGTGACTGGAGTAACCGAACATCAAACAGCTGAACTCACGGCTATTGTTAACGAAGACAATGCTGATGGCTGTGATGAGTTCTTCTGGGAAGCTCCTATTGATAATGGAAACGAAACCGTTGGCCTATCTGAAAGAACCTCCTGGATAAACAAAGGGAGATACATACCTGAACCCTTGAACAAGCCTGATAATTTCAGTGAACCAAGTACAAGTGGTACAAAAGACATTCCTCAAGAGGTTGATAGTTCAGCAAAAGAAGACATTCCTTCAAGGCCAACAGCTCGAAGTGAAACTTCATCAGATACTCCTTCCACTTCCTCAGGGCAAACTGAATCTTCTTCAGATATTCCCTCTGTTCCCTCGGTTCAAAGAAAAACTCCTGAAGTTCAAAAGGAACCAGCCAAGGTGACATCAAAAGCGAAAGCGAACGTTCATCATCAACCTAAACATATGAGAGATAAAAAGATAGAAAGGAACCTAAGATACATGAAAAACCTTTCTGAAAGGAAACAATTCTGGCACTCCCAGAATGCATACTATTCACACAAAGACAAGAATCTGAAGTATGAAAACAATCCCGTAAGAAAGCCTGATAGTTCCAACAACCGAAAGCCAAGGTTCGGTTCGCAAGAAAACAACAACCGAAAGTCAAGGTTCGGCTCACAAGAAGATACCAACCGTAAGTCAAGGTTCGGTTCACAAGAGGATTTCAACCGAAACCAAAGGTTCGGTTCCAAGAACAACTCCAACCGAACGCAGAGGTTCGGCTCTGAAGTCAAAAGAGAACAAGACTCGAAGGTCAGCCCCTCTAATGATCAAAAGCAAAAGGGTCACCTTGAGTCATCAGCCAGGAAGTCCTCCCCATCCAAATTCTCTCGTTCTAATTCTTCTCGTCCCTCTACTTCTACTCATTCATCTCCATCTAGTTCCAAAACTAATCCCGCTTGCCCTCAAAAACCTCATTCTTCAGCTGAACAGAAGGCAAAGCAAAAAGTCGATGAATCCAAACCTGAGTCCAAAGCGAACAAACCCAATCCTAACAAAATAAAAGTCTTCACCATTAAAAAGAAAGATGAAACAACACTAATTAAAAGAACATATCTAGTTGACATCTCTCTTACTATTCCTGTTCCCATGAAAACCTCACATGGACCCAAGAAACTTTGGGTTCCTAAATCTGCTTAATTTTTGCAGGTTATTAGTGACGAGCAGTTTGACGAAGAATGGTACATCGACAGTGGCTGCTCGCGTCACATGACAGGGAGGAAAGAGGAGCTCAGGGAATACAGATCTCTTGCAAATGGTGGCAATGTTAAGTTTGGAAATAACTCTTTCGGCACCATAAAGGGATATGGGATGATAACGAATGGTGATTTTACCCTAAGGAAGGTGGCCTATGTGGAAGGACTTCAACACAACCTCTTCAGTGTATCTCAGCTTGTTGGAGGTACAGGTCTCAAAGTTTCATTCGATGATGAAGGTTCTGAAATAATAGAGAAAAAGACAAAGAAAGTGATTCTGAAGTCATAGTGAAAGGGTGAAATGTTTCCCCTGAACATGAAACCCATCAAAGGAAACCCAGCAATATGTCTGCTATCAAAAGCTCAATCCGACGAAAGCTGGTTGTGGCACAGAAGACTCTCTCATCTCAATTTCAAAGATATCAACCGACTTGTCACTGGAGGTCATGTTAGGGGTCTTCCATTGCTCAAGTTTGACAGAGAGCATTTATGTGCTGCATGCGAAATGGGAAAGCAGAGTCGTCAAAGTCACCCATCCATAATTAACACGAAAGTTGTAGAACCACTTGAATTGCTTCATATCGATTTATGTGGTCCTTCATCTATTGAAAGCATCGGTGGTAGCAAGTATATTCTTGTTATCGTTGATGACTTCTCTCGATTTACATGGGTGTTCTTTTTAAAGCTCAAATCTGAAGTGACTCAAAAGCTGAAAGTGTTTATCAAGCAAATTGAACTCCAGCTCAAGAAGGTCGTTCGAAACATCAGGAGCGACAATGGTCTCGAATTCAAGAACAGGGAGTTTGAAGACTTTCTTGCAGAAAAGGGAATTAGTCATAATTTCTCAGCTCCCTACACACCACAGCAGAACGGAATTGTCGAAAGACGAAACCGATCTCTGTGTGAAGCTGCCCGAACTATGTTAAGTTTCGCTTCCTTACCTCTTTATTTTTGGGCTGACGCTATTTCTGCTGCTTGTTATACACAAAACAGGTCCTATCTCAACAAGCGATTCACGCTCACACCATATGAGATATTAAACAACAGGAAGCCCAATGTGAAATTTTTCCACGTTTTTGGCTCAAGGTGTTTCATCTTTAACTCTAAAGAACACCGCAACAAGTTTGATGTCAAAGCCGATGAGGGAATCTTTCTGGGTTACTCGCTCACTTCCAAGGCATACAGAGTTCTAAACAAACGTTCAAGGAGGATTGAAGAGACATACTATGTGACCTTCGACGATAACTATGTCAAGAAGCTACAGGCCATAGATGACACTGCCAGGGAAATCTTTCCTCAAACTGGCCAAGTCACAGTCTCAATCGCCAATTTGTACGACAATTTTCTGGAACTCTTTGACGAACCGGAAAAAGCTTCTCTCTCCGAAGCAGGTGCAGCTGACAACAAAATAGATCATATGAAGCAGATTGTCGAAGATGCTGCTAGAAGAATGCATGAAGGAAATTCGCCCACTGATGAATCTCCAACCAACAATGCTTCAATCGAGGGGGAGCCAAGTTCTCATGTCGAGGGGGAGCTACGCTCACAAGTCCAGGGGGAGCCAAGCTCTACTACTTCAACCGAAGGTCCTTTATCAACCGAAGGTAACTCTCCAACCGAAGATGCCCCTCCAAACGAAGGTGCTTCAATGCCTGAAAGTCCAGCACCGCAAGAAACCCCTGAACCTCATGTTTCTCAAGACTCATCAAATGAGGGGGAGCATGATGATATGACGCTTGATTTCGATAGCCAATCTGAGCCTGAAGAGATGATCAACGCTGAACTAGATCCAACCTTCGATCCGAATTACCCTCCTCTTACAAAATGGACCAGAGATCATCCTATCTCTCAAGTAGTTGGTGATGTATCTGAAAAAGTTCTGACCCGATCTCAACAGAAGGCAAAACAGACATCCTTATTTTCAAAGGTTGAGTTTTGTATGTTTAACTCATTCGTATCAAAAGTTGAACCGAAGACAGTGAACACTGCCCTCGATCACTCTGATTGGGTTCAAGCAATGCAAGACGAACTGAACGAATTTGAAAGGAACAAAGTCTGGCGCCTCATTCCAACTCCTCCGGATGCTTCAGTTGTTGGTCTCAAATGGGTTTTTCGAAACAAAATGGACAAGGAAGGTAATGTCAAAAGGAACAAGGCTCGTCTGGTTGTCAAGGGATACTGTCAGGAGGAAGGGATAGATTACGAAGAGACGTTCGCTCCAGTAGCTAGGCTAGAATCGGTTAGAATATTTCTGGCCTATGTTGCTCACAAAAACTTTGAGGTTTTCCAAATGGACGTCAAGTGCGCATTTCTAAATGGAGAACTCGAAGAAACTGTGTATGTGGAGCAACCTCCTGGGTTTGTGAACGAAAAGTATCCAAATCATTGCTATATTCTGGATAAAGCTGTGTACGTCCTTAAACAAGCTCCGAGAGCCTGGTATGAAACGCTTACAAGATTTTTAAAGATGTCCAAATTCAAACAAGGTTCGGTTGACCCAACCTTCTTTCGCAAAAAGGAAGGTAACCACCTTATGATAGTTCAAATTTATGTCGATGACATCATCTTTGGCTCTACGAATCCCAGCTTAACAGCTGAATTCAGAAAGTTGATGGAGACTAAGTTTGAAATGAGCTCAATGGGTCCTATTAATTTTTTCCTTGGTTTAAATATAAGACAGGGACCCGAAGGCATCTTTATCAATCAGGAAGCTTACACGAAGACTCTCCTAGCGAAGTTTGGCATGATGGGAGACTCAAAAGTCAAAGTCCCAATGGCATTCGGCACCAAACTTACCCCTTCACTAGATAAACCGGCTGTCGACATCACGCTCTATCGTCAAATGATCGGCTCGTTGATGTATTTAACTGCTAGCAGGCCTGATATCATGTTTTCTGTGTGCTATTGTGCTCGATTTCAGGCTAACCCACGCGAACCTCACATGCTGGCAGTGAAGAACATCCTACGCTATCTCAAGCGAACCGCCTCCTTAGGTCTATGGTATCCATCCAATTCAGGCTTCTTCGTTCAAGCCTATTCTGATGCTGACCTTGGAGGATGTGGACTCGACCGCAAAAGCACAACTGGTGGCTGTCAATTTCTTGATGGGAAGTTGGTCAGCTGGCAATCCAAGAAACAAACATGTGTGTCGCTGTCTACTGCTGAAGCGGAATACATTGCCGCTGCATCCTGCACATCACAAGTGATTTGGATCCAGAGTCAACTTCGAGACTATGGACTCAATATGAAGAAGATCCCTCTATATTGTGACTCTGAAAGTGCAATTAGGATCTGTCATAACCCAGTGCAACACTCTAAAACCAAACACATAGCACTGAGGTATCACTTCATCAAAGATCATGTGGAAGATGGAAATGTAGAAGTTCACTTCGTAAGAACCACTGATCAACTGGCTGACGTCTTCACCAAAGCTCTTCCAGAAGCATCGTTCAATAAAATATTGCAAGGGCTAGGAATGATGGAATCAGAGTCAGTACCTCACACTACCTCTCAACCTCAAACGTAAGAAGCGAAACCAACCGAACGTTAGGGTTCGCTTCAACCATCTCTCTCGCTCATTACTTCAACGGTAGTTTTTCTGTGTTGTATATTTCGTGTGCAAAATTTGTTTTTCTTTGTGTCAAAGGTTTTTCCATATTGCATATCTAAACTTCTTGGTTTCTTAAAAATTTTCCAAAACCGAAACCTCCAGAAGGTTCGGGTTCGGTTTTTCAAAATTTTCCAGAACCGAAACCAACCGAAGGTTCGGGTTCGGTTTTTCAAAATTTTCCAGAACCGAAACCAACCGAAGGTTCGGGTTCGGTTTTCCAACTTTTTCCATCCGAAACCAACCTAACGTTCGGCTTCGGTTTTTCATTTTTTCCAAAGTTTTTTTTTAAACATATTTTTTCTTTTCTTTTCAATCTTTTATATTTTTTTTAAGTCTTATTTTTTTTTCTATTATTTATTTTTTTTAAAATATCAAAACTCCAAAAATATTTTTTCGTGTGCTCATTTGTTTATGGGATTATATTTGATAACTTACTTAAGTGTCCCTAGAAGCATGCTGCTGTATGTGTCCCAAGCCTCATAAGATTTTGAATAATAGCCTTCATGACCTGGTATACACAAACCTTGTCTTCCCAATAAGGCTGACTCATTTATTCTAATCGTGAGCTACCTCACTCTCTTCTCACATGAGTTCAGAGTCTCCTGCTTGGTCCTTATGTTCGCAGCAGAGGTACTATGTCTTCTTTCACCATCCATATTACACTTCTCCATAACATTCGCTTCATCACTGTAACCCTTGAGACTCTCAGAAACTACCACTGAGGTTTATGGTTACACAACATCTGTGTTTATGATCTTAGTTTCGTGCCACTACGAGCTGAGTGAAACCCAAAATTCAACACCAACGAATTGACGGTGTCCAATTAACTTGATCAAGTTTTCACCAATGAATTGACGAATGTACCTTCATGGAATCTCAATTTCTTTTCTTTTTGCGTGATTCCAATGAAATTGTTACACACTATAACATTTCTTCCCATGGGATCCAATTTTATATTTTTATCTGAGATTTCATATTAATCCAAGCCACTACCAAATCAACTCAAACCTACTTGTTCAACAGACTACACTGGTCTCACAAGTACTTTGTTCACATTCGTTCTTATATCAAGAATTGAATTGATGAATCAAAGCGAAACCACCCTTAATTTGCCTTATTAAAAGAAGCCTTTCAACATTTATTAATAAATGTTTGATCGTAATTCAACGGGATTCCACATTAACACTTTGAGGTCTCTCTTGACCTTGAAGGACGAGATTCGTGCCCGGGATCATCAGTTCCATGTCATTATTGACATCACAGATAATCCTAAAAAGAGTTGCTTTATTTCTTTATTTTTTTTACACTCTTTGCACGAAAATCCTAGATTTTCAAAAAAATTCCGTTACTAATTATTTTACAAGCTGGATATTTACTGGATGGTTACAAATGAGGTTGTGGTCGAAAATTAGCCACGTGGATCATAAATTGGAAACAGCCGTTTAAAAGGGGATAAGACAAAAGGTTGCTGACTCGGCGGGAGTTCAAAGGATAGAAATTCAAACGACGGTAAAAAGGAGGGCGCGTGAATTTGAAGCGGCCGCGCTTTTTCTGACACTTTTGGACGCGTGTGCAGTATTGAAGCGTCATCAATCTGGCATTAATGGTGCGTGTGGAAATGGAAACGGTTCCTCTCTCTGAACCGGCGCTTATTGGGCGGCGTGATCCTAGGAATCTGACACTCTCTCTCCTACGTGATCATCGCACGTCCCAACTGTCACCAATCAGTCACTCCAAAAACCCGTTTCGTATTTCCATTAGAGATTTGAAACGATTTTTCTCTCTCCTATCACCTACTATAAAAAACCATCAACACCACCTTTTACCTCTTTACTGCCCCAATAATTTCCAAAGCAAAAATACTTACAAACTCTCTCCCGGTAATCTTCTTCTCCCAACCTGCAACAATGGCTGAATCCTTTTCCGTCCATGCTACCTCTCAGATTCTTCCAATCCGTCCTCAGCAATGCCTCGTGATTGATCTCAACCCACTGGCGTATGATTCTTATATGTCGCCGGTCATCGAGTGTCTCAAATACTCCCAGCTTGCTCCTGCACTGTCACGGATTGAAACGGTGCCAATGGTGGCCTTATCTCAGGTCTACGCGACGGCTTACTACGACAAGGCCGTCGACAGGGTATTTTTCGAAGTGGCGGAACACAAGACGTCGATTTCTCGTCCCCGCTTCTGCACCATGCTTGGGTTTGCTGCTGACCCATCACGAGTTCACCCGGAGACGATTCCGGTTGGTATGCTCTACAACATGTTCTACAACATGGGCTACACGGAAGTTCTCACCTCCGTCGCCAGGTTCAAGAAGTCCTGCCTGCCGCCCCAGTGGAATGGGTTATTCACAGTTCTCTTCAAGGGACTGTCAGAGAGGAGCTCAGGATCGGACGAGGCCAGTCGTCTTTTCCTGTCAATTATGTATGGGGTGTACAATGGGATCAATCTGGACTATGGGTTTGTCCTTTGGCAACAACTGATTCAGAGCCTTTCTTCCTCTTCCCGACACTCGGAGGTGTCGCTGGCCCGGTTCTGGATCTTGATCACAAGATGGGCCATGGACAAGTTTAACGTCCCCACAACTGACGGTGCACCGATGTCTTCTATTGGTACCTTTCATACCAAGAAGATCATCGTATCCGATGCATCGAAATTCTCCTTCATTGGCTCTATCCCGGAGTCGATGTATGCTGATGTGCCAGCAGATAGCAGATTGAGCAGAACGATCAAGGAGTTTCGCCAAACTGGTCCGAGGGAACTGACACCGGACATGCTGCGATCGATTCATGATGCCGACAAACCGGTGGCCAGGGGCAAAAAGGATGACAAGGGGAAGCAAGTGTCCAAAGCTCCAAAGGGACCTTCTCCAAAGAAGCGTAAACAACAGAAACCTGCTTCATCCCCACAACCGAAAAGGTGGAAGACCCAACCGAAGCGAAAGCTCCTCATACCCTCCTCTTCAAGCGAATCCGAAGGTGGGAGTTCGGACTCTGAGGGCTCACAAGGAGACGAATCTCCACAACGAGGCAACACACCCCCTCGGTCCCCAACCCCGGAGATGGAACTTCACCAATCACCAGTTCCTTCCCCTCCACCCACAATACCTATTTCCATTCCCACCATAAACCCCACTATACCCCCAACCTCATTCCCTGTACCTCCACCTATATTCACCACATCAACCGAAACACCACCTGTAACCGAAACCCCTCCTGTAACCGAACCTCCACAAACCAAAACCCATACATCACCACCACCCGAAACTAACCCTCCACCCACTCAACCTGAACCAACCAAACCAATAACACCCCCAGCTTCACCACCACCTCAATCCCCAGAAGACGCCTCCGATGGCGTTGATCAATACCTAGGTGGTGATCACATGAACTTTGATTCGGTCTACTATAGTCCGTTTCAAGTTCAGAGTGATGAGGAGGATGATGCTCCAGTGACAAAGAAACATCTTCGTGAGCTTAACGAGAAGGTTGATCAACTTCTCGCCTCCTCTTCCACCCAGCAGTCATCCTTGTCTGAAGCTGCCATTCAGAAAATCGTTGATGCCTTCTCCAGGGCTCAACATGATTCAGTAGCCTCAGCGACTGCTGCGATAGACGCCTCCACCCGAGCCTGTGAGGCGGCGACCGAAAAAGTCGATAAACTATTCTCCGACGCTTCTGACCTGCTGAAGTCCCTGCAGGAAAGCGCCGATGCCACAAAGACGACTCTGGAACCGATTGTTCAGCAATTGGCCAAGTTCGTCTCGACGGAGTTGACTTCGTTCGCTACCCTCCGACAAAATATCAGCGACGACAACTCGACACTTCGTGCCTCCATCGATGCCCGTCTGGCAAAGCTTCAAGAGGATCTTGCGGCAGAAAACTCTCTGATGGACGTTCTGGCAAGTAAAACAACTGCCCTAAAGGTCAAGAGCACGCAGCTTTCCAACTCTCAAGAACAATTGAAAGCTCTTCGATCCGAGAGGGAAGTCATAAAGACGTGTGTTTCGGATGTCCACGCCGCTCTATCCAACATCCTGGAAGCACACGATCCCATCCTTAATCATTCGGTGAGGCGCACCCTCGCTGAAAAGCTCTCCCCGGCCATGGACCTCTTAAGCAAGATTGAAGGCCTGCCGAGTTTCGTGTCCATTCCGAAACAAGGGGGAGATGAGAAGAAAGGATCGAAACCACCTCCTTCCTCCAAAGCTGCTCACACCACCGAACCACCCCCAACTGGTCATGCCTCGGGTTCGGGTGTGAAAAATAAGGGCAAAAACATAGCAGAGGGAGGAGATGGAGATGAAGATGAAGATGAAGACAAGGAGACCATTGCCGACATGTTGAAACGGAAAAACAGTCGCAATGCTGAAGATGATGCCAGTCGTGTGGCGTGTGAGGCTGAAGAAGCCGAACGAAAGCAAAAAGAAGCCCACGATCTCCTTGAGAGCCGAAAGCTGCTCTTCCCTGCCTAGACCAGGGATCGTTTAATAAAAGAGGCCATAGAGACTCCAAGCATACTATGGCTCGAGCCGGTGATATCGTTCGACTGCAACAACACCATCGATTCGCAGTTCGATATGCCACTAACTCGAAAGGCGTTCGTCTTCCACGCCTTCTCCAATATTTTTGAAGTCCCGCATCCGAACGATGAGCTTGACAGGGAGCTCATTGACTTCTACCTGGAGGCCGCTCGCCCTCAATAACTTACATGGAGCGCCCAGAAGATTGTCAATGTTTGGGTGATGAAGCCTTTTGCCGTGGGGAAATTCACAAATGTTAAGTTCAAGCTTATTCGTGGATCTGCAAGAACTGCTCACATCATCACCCTGGCGGATCTGCCGAATCTGAATCCTCATGACTGGATAGTCTTGTACAATATCCTGCTGACAAACGAAGCCGAATATGGTCCCATCTTAGACCATGTCAAAAGGATGTTGGCTTGCTACATCATGGAGGTTGCCCAAATGGATCAGGAGGTCGCCACTGTTTTCAAGAAGAAACCGAAAGTAGCACCAGTGGGATCGGCCAGTGATCTAAACACAATGAAAATGGGCAAGATAGATCCAAGGCGAAACTCAGTGATGTTCACCAGAGCCGAAGGACAGAAATGTCTATTCGCTTTAGCTGACAAGCACCTTTACACCACTACCTGCTTGGAACACGTTCTATCAATCGTCAAGAGGTGTAAAGACAATTCGGCTGATGACATCAAGTACTTCAGTGATATGATCAATTGGTACATCCGGTTTAGACAGACCATCCTTTCAATAACCAAGTGTCTGTTTAGTACCGTGAAGAAGAAGGTACCAGCTTCAGCTACCGGCCCAAGTAAGAAGTGAAGGTCTCGCTCCAAATTGACGCAAAGGGGGAGATTGTTGGGCTGAAGTTTTTGATGTTGCGTCTTTTGGGCTCGTTAGATTAGCCTTGTATTCTCCGGTTTGGGCCTGTCCAACCGAGAGCCTTTTATGTATAGTATTTAAGTTAATGCTTGCATGCATATTAGGTTAAGATTCAAGATTTCAGATTTAAGATTCCAGAGTTTTACGATATAGATTTCTTGTAATCTTCTAATCCTTTACAGTTGATGTTCTTAATCGAGCTCTTCTAAGGATTTTATTTAATCATTCGACACCATTGATTCAAGCTGTTTTGTTCTTAATATTGCGTTCTGCTTTGTTATTATTATTGCGTTCATGCTGTTTCATATTCATATACTTGTTCAAGATCTAATCGATCTTCTTAGATTAAAAGTTGTTTAATCCCATCAGAAGCTTATGACGCTCTTACCCTACAGATGAAAAAGAATTTTCTAAAAGTGTTTGACAAATTATCGGATCTTAAACTGTCTGCAATGCTTGCACCAGTTGTCGGGTCATCCGTTGCAAGTGGGGGAGAAGGGGCTAGCTGGAGAAGTCAACCCTGGAAACCTGTCTCAGAGTTCTGACTCCAAGATGAAAACTCTGATGATTCTTTACAAGTTCTTTCAGGTTCTATAGATGATGATGACGATGAAGATGAAGAAGATAAGTATGTCACAAATGATATCACAGGGATTTTAGCGTCGAAGAAGTTCCCAACAAAGTATTTTCCGAGGAAGAGCAACGAATATGGTCGGTAGTCTCATGGACATCAACTCTAGCTGATGTTCTTCAAAGAAGCCGAGAAGTGGCTAAGGCTAAAACTAAATTAACGGTTGACACCTTTCAAGCCACCACATTAATGCTGCCAGCGATTCCTTCCCCCAAGATTGCTCCTATCGATGAAGGCTCTCCTCTTTGGAAGCCTGATGATATTCCGAAAGAGCTCCTGACTTCCTCTCCTCCAAACTTCTCCATATATGAGAACATGCGGCACATTCTTTCGGTCCTCAACAAACAGCAAGACAAGGGAAAGAAGCCCGTCTCAGAATTTCCCTACTCCGAAACTCCCATGAAAGAGAAGAGTGGTTGGTCCCAGGAAGAAATAAATCAAGATCTTGAGGAAAGTATCAGGATCCAAGCCCTCAAAGATGATCCTCATCCGATGCTAGGGCTTTCCCTTCTTTGCCGAGAAGGGATTATACATGATTTAGACATACTACCATTTATGTACTATGATCTTCCTAATCAAGATTCGGACCATATTGATATGCCTCTATCTACATACAACAAGTTCTACACCAAGTTCGCTCCTCTCCACCCGGAAGATGATCCAAAAATGATCATCATAACTGAATGTGAAAGATTGAAGACCTTTTATTCGAAGAACGCTCTTCCCCAAAAAGAAGTATGGTCTTGGAAAAGGATCACCAAGATTTCTAGGTTCACACGGAAAATCTTAACCAAATATGAACTGAACTGTGTAATGTTCTGATACCACATCTTCGAAACAAACAAATTTAAAAAAACCATCACCGATGCCGATTTCCCAACAATCAATCCCAATGACGTCCTGACAATAGCTGCACATTTCAGAAGCCACCAAGTTGACGATCTAAGCATGGGTGCTTACCATTCTGATTTGAGTTTCCTCAAAGATTATGTCGCTGAATTTTTCCGGTGCGACTTTGAATTGGCCCACTTGTTCGAAACCGAAAAATATCTAGCAAAGATTGACTTCAAGTTGCCAAAAGCTAAGATATTGGCTGAGGGACGAATTGACGAACCAGTGTTAGGGTTTATGCATCTTAAAAGGAAAACAAAAAAGAAGGACTTCTTCTGAGTCCTTGACAAGCATCTGGTTCCCACCAAGGCCCTTTGGAAGTTCATCAATCATGCTTGAAAGTCTGACGCACCAGAGCATATGAAGGCAAAGTTCATAAGTCAGCTGAAGTGGTACATCGAAGTCATAGATTGGCTGTATCGGGCGTATATGTTCATTAAGGACGAATCGAACTAAGCTAACTGGATTGCTAAGTTCACTTGGGGGAGATTGTTGGAACCTGAAAGTGAACCTCTAGCAATCACACCAAGAAGATCCGAAGTCATTCTTGAGTCTGAGGTATGTTGAGGTACGAGATAAGATTGTGGTTAGAGATGGAGTTTGTGTCAAAAGTGGAGCTAGTCCAAGATGAAGAAATGTTCCGAGCTCATTTGTCAGTCTGTGCATTTGTTATTCTTGTCTTTAGTTTGATGTGACCTTACATAGGACTATGTCTTTTTGTCAATTTGGATAATCAGAGTGTCAGATGTAACTTGTTTATCTAGTCCTTTGTATGCATTTCGATTTGTATGATGTACCTCCTTTTCCTATATAAGGAGTGTTTAATGACAAGTAAAAATGACGGATTGTTCTTCCAAAGATAGCATTTTTTCACATTAACTCTCTTTCACCTTTTCTCATATCAAACTCTATAAAAAAATGCTACTTGTTCATTTATTGTCTTTACCTTGATTATACTCATAGTTCTACATTTAATACTTGAAGTACTTTATTGATTTTTCTCTTCAGTCTCAACTGGTCTTTCCAGACTTGACTGGAACACATAATTATAAGCAAGCATTGATCTTAAGCATTAACTCAAGGTTTGAGTTTTCAACCTTGTCCCTACGCATCGTATCCGTGTTCTCACAAAGTGGATTTTCAAAGGGAAAATGAAAGTCACTGGATCAATTGATAAGTTTAAAGCTCAATTGGTTATTCAAGGCTTTAGAAAAAGACATGAAATTGCCTGCTTTGATATTTATGCTTATGTTGCTCGTATATCTACCATTAGATTACAGATTGCCCTAGTTGCAATTCATGATTTAGCAATTCACCAAATGGATGTTAAAACAACATTCTTGAATGGTGATTTAGAAGAAGATGTATATATGAGACAACCTAAGGGTTTTGTTATTCCTAGAAATGAGCATAAAGTGTGAAAGTTGGTTAAATTAATGTATGGGCTGAAACAAGCACAAAAACAGTGGCATCAAAAGTTTGATGATGTTGTCTTATCACATGGTTTCAAGTTCAATCAATAAGCCAAGTGTGTATATAGTAAATTTGATGAGTCTTGAAAAGTAATTATCAAACACTTATATTTAGATGATATGTTGATCTTTGGTACTGATCAAACGCAAGTTGACATGACCAAAGAATTTTTATCATCTCAATTCTCAACGAAGTATTTAGGGAGGCGGATATTATTCTAGGAATACGAATCAACTGTGAACATCAAGCAATCTTGATTTCACAGTCTCATTATTTTCAGAGAGTACTTAAGAACTTTAATTGTTTAAATTGTTTTCATGTGACTAGTCCTTTTGATCCAAGTTGAAACTTAAGCATAATAATGGTGATGCTATTTCACAACTTGTGTATTTAAAGGTCATTTGGGTGTTTAATGTATGTTATGAATCACACAATGCTTGATATTTCATTTGTTGTAAGAAATCTATGTAGCGGTCCTAGTACTCATCACTACTCATCACTGGCAAGCGGTAAGGCGGGTGTTGAAGTATTTAAAGAAAACCGGCCATGATTTATGGTTTGACTTATGTAGGATTTTCTTCGTTTGTAGAAGGGTATTCAGATGCTAGTTGAATTACAAATATAGAGGGCCACTCTTCTACTAGTGTTGGGTGTTTTTTCTTGGTGGAATTACCTAAATCGATTATGATGGTTGGCCATTTTTTGTAGAATCTTTGAGCGTGTTTTTGGAAGAAAAAAAAATTAAAGAACCTTTTTTAAGTTCATAGAAAGAAGATAAGAAGTGCAAATTTTGGAGTTTATGTATTCTACTAGTTCGTAGAGGCAATGGCTAGTCCACAGAAGCCCAGGCGAACTATATAATCATTTTTTGAAAATCTTGTTATTTTGGTTATTTTTTGACACTTGTGTATATGGTTTTTGTGGTTATTTTTGGAAATTTTCTTAAATTATCATAGATCATTATGTAATACATTATTCATGCTGTAGCTATTTAATAAAAATATTTTATTACAAGAAGATCACTACGACCTAAACCAAATATACCATGTCCATTACTGATTAGGAAATAACTTGATAATAAGGTACTTGTCAAATCGAAATTTGAATAGCTATTGTCCATGATCATTGATCACAACCAGGAGCCAACAGGCAACAACTCTTCCTTTACTTGGCTCACTTGAATTCAAGGCAACCAAACCCACAAATTCCATCAATATGAATGTGACATTGAACCAATCTTTTTCTGCTTGTGTCAAGTTGGCAAGACTCAATTTTTTTAAAAAAAGGATAAAACCATCTTTTACTCATTGATCGATACTTCATCTTCATCTTTGTTATCATTAATAATATTTATGCCTTTTTTATATATAAAAAACATATTATGTCCCCTCACGCCCACCACCACCCTTAAGATGCCCTACAAGTGTCGTGCAATCCACACCATGGGCCATCAATTATTTATTTATTTATTTATTTATTTATTTATTTATTTATTTATTATTATTATTATTATTATTATTATTATTATTATTATTATTATTATTATTATTATTATTATTATTATTATTATTATAACCGTAATATATAAAACATATATCAAATGATAATATCCGCTCACAAAATCATGACCCGATATATATCATATTCTCCTTTTCTCTTTCCATTTAGTTGAAAAACGTTGTTCTCAAACATTTCTTTTCTTTTTATTTGACATGCAAACCCACAAGGATAAAGAAATGTAATAATGGCCGTTTAAGACAAGCTCTCATGTCGTTTTCACAAGAGTTTTAATAAAATAAAAGAATCGGGGTGTCCAAATTTCATTCATCGCCTTTCTTTTTGTTTTTCTTTATTTATATTAAATTTTATTCATCACGTCAATTTTGTTTGACAAACATGTCCCTAGTAATAAGTAACATACATTGCTTAGGTGTCCCAAACCCAAAAGCATAAAATTACCCACTAGAGGAAGACACCCTTGATCAACTTATGCAGAAAGATTTTGACAATAATATTGGATCCCTATCTAGCTAACACGCTTTTAATTAAGCCACTGTCGTTCATGCTAATTAAGCATTTTCAGTTTACATGATGTACGTAAATAATATTGCATGGTTTAATGTAAACACACATATATCGTAAAGAGTGCATAGCTAGCTTACCCGGGCCACACGACACGACAAATGAAATAGTTGTTTTGGTATGCCTCTTTTTGAGTGGATCCTAATTAAAATGCATGTGAGACAAGTTACGTGAGGATCTAGAGAAAAATAAAAATTCTTTCGATAAGATAACAGTTTAACTCTTGGAAAAGACCTCAAATAAATAAAGGAGAAGAATCTTTATTTATAAGCTAAAATTAATTTCCTACAACTCTACAAGTGGCATGTTCGTGAAGCTTAATTTAGTTTCTTCTTCCTTACGATTGAAATGGAAAGCTTAGTGTGAGAAAACAACCTTTCATTCTTTATAAGGAAGCTTCTTTGGTTTTGCTTTTGTCTTTCTTCTTTAATTTAATCATAATCTTCCCGCGCTTGAAAAAATTACCTAAAATTACAAAATATTTAGTACGTTTGACAGTGATCATCTAAATCATAATTTTGATAGTTGTTGAAGATTATCAATAACTAGTTGTTTCAATGTTGGTCACTACTAGAAAAAACAGTTTCAAGACAAACTACGACGCACAATAGTTTTATGACAGCAAATACGAAAATATTGTCATATTTAATTAAACAATAATATGATTTATGACGGATAAAAGTGTCCAAAATTTATGTATTTTTTTTAAAAGCCGTGATTTTAGTGTCTAAAATTAAAATAATAAAAAAACTGGGTACATGAATAATTGAGTACAGTTTTTTTTTTTGGTCTCCCTCAAACGAAGGAAGTTGTCATCTTCGTTTTATATCAACCCCCGCCTCTTGAAAATGAAAATGAAAATCACCTGCGATGTGATTAGGGTTACTTCACCGGTATTATGCTCTGTCATCTTCGTCTTATATCAGCCCCCACCTCTTGAAAATCAAAATGAAAATCACCTACGATGTGATTAGGTTTACTTCACCAGTATTATGCTCAAGAAATCGGCTCGCCATTGCAGCCACCACTGACTGTCGTTCCATTTTCGTCACTGTTCACGACCTCACGATTTTGGGGATTATGATTTAGGGTTTGTACAAAGGTATGTTCTTTTCTCCTTAAGTAGGTTAACTCGATCGCGCTGAGATCCAACTGATTCAAAAAATTAGGTTTCTTATGCCGAATGTGTAGATTAACCAAACATTTATCACAGGTTGACTTGATTTTGTAGTTGTTGAGGTATGATCTATCTACGGTTCTATTTGAGTTTTTGGTGTCTGTTTTCGATGTAGTTAAATTCTTTTCTACGGTCAGTCGACAATTCAGCATCATCAGTTTGTATGCATCATTTTACTAATCAGTTAGTGTTGAGGTTTAATATTTGTCAATACTCATCAATCATTTTCTTTTGTTTTCCTGGCATTTTATTCAAAAAATTGTTCATTTATTTCTTACATGTGTTTAACAATGGTAAATAGGGGGTCATTTGTATCTCTGTTATTTTAAGCCCTAAATTTGCTTGATTCTCTTTTTTTGTAGCCAAAATTATGACTACCCATGCCTAACTTCTCTTTTCTTCTTAAGCCCTAAACTTGATTGATTCTCTTTTTTTATAGCCAAAATTATGACTACCTATTCTTAACTTCTATTTTCTTCTTTGTAATTGGGTTATCCCTTTTTACCTGGTCATTTGGTATACAACTCCCTTGATGTATCCACTGCGTTTTCTTTACATTGTTAGTTAAAATTAATTGTGATTTGTTCTAATTGATTAGGAAGCAGCATCATAAGGTTGAAATTATTTTCGACCTGATACACTTCCGCACTTCCAGGTGGCACCTAAGTGAAGACATTATCCAATCTCTACATGGATCTGTGAGCGTTTATATGGAAATCCCATAATAGATTCTAGCAAGGGAATATGAATTTTTATCTTCAAAAGAAAAGGCATGGATGGGTGAAAAGGTAATTTCATTAACATGGAATGGAGACGAAAGTGAAGGAGAAGCTTAATCCATTTTCGTTGGCCATGGTTTCACAATGATCAATATCAAGAATTTAAATGTTTTCTACTAGATGATTGAAGGATTTAAAAAGGAAAGAACAGATTCCCAATTTGATTATCATCCATCCAGATATTGGATGAGATGATCACTTGCAGAGCTAACTTAAAGCTAAAGTCGAACATTAACAAAAAAAAATGATTTCATGTAAGTAATCCTTACTTTTTCTCACACTAGAGGAGTATCTGAATACAAAGTGCCTTGTTGTTCCTATGGTTAGAGCTTTTCCAGCAATCATGGAATCTAAAACCATAATGAGTTACTTTTACTACATTTTGTAGTGTATACAATTTCATATATAATAAATAGATACAAAATTGAGTTACCACCATTTCATTTTAACTGTTTCAAGATGGCTAAAGAGGGGCTTTTGCAACATCTCTCTTGGTTTCATCGACTTTTGCTTTTGGCTTTCAAGCATCAACTTCAATTTTTAATCTTTGTTAACTTCTCTTGAATGTAGAATTTGATTGATTTGTAAGTTAAAACATGTGTTGCATCTATGTTTACTTTCCATTTTTCTTTAATATTGATTTATCTTCCCGAAAAGGTATTCTCCTTATGGATTTTGGGTTTTTGTTTAGTTTTCATTGATGAAAAGAAGCAAACCGTGGTAGCCTAGTATGCATCCTATAAATGGAGATTTTAAACAGAGGTGCGTACTTTGATGCTTTTTATTGTAAGAAATAATTTCCATCGACTTGTTTATATGCTTTAGGTGTTCCTTTTTAAACTTTAATATCTCTTTTTCAGATCCCTCTATATCTTTCATACCACTGGCTTATGTTTTTCTATATGTGTAATTTCGGTGTTTTGTTGGGTCGTTCAAACAACATCAAGTGTTTCCTAATTCTTTTTCCATTCAAATATATGCAATAGATGGTGGAAAATAAAATCACACTGGGAGAAGATAGAAGATAATTGAGCAAGTTTACGTTTTAACTTTTATGCCCTTAAAATTCTGATCATATTGATTAATCAATGTAAGTCTAATCTCTTCCAATGTTCCAAATACTTTTATTTATCTTGAAGAAAACATTTATATAATATATCTATTACTGCAGATTTGATGGCATTTTGGTAAATCCTTTAGAAGCACTTGATGTTATTTCAAGGTATGTGGTAGTTAAAATGAATTATCAAACTCTTTTGCTGTGAATTTGTAGTTGTACGCGCTCCTTACATTTGTGAGCTTTTATATTTATGTAGCCTAACACAAAGCCTTTTGCTCTATACAACAATCTCGATAACTCAAGAAGAGACTATTTCAAATCATCTTCCTTTATGTTTCTTTTGTAGTTGTATCTGAAGCATTATATTATCCACTTTAACTTCAATATCATGGTCTTTATCTTATATCTTATGATCTTCATTTTCTAATATTTTTCTTTTTATTAGGTGACATCCATCAATCTTGAAATAGTTCAAGTTCTTGCAAGAGGTACCACTTATATTATTTAATTTTGACTAACAAACCCTCATCCCTTGCACAAGAACCAGTGAAGGGTGACTTGGCCATCTTTCCAAGCAAACAAGATTCACATGTGTCATCCAACATTAAGTCAAATGACTCCAACACTCCATCCTTTTGGAGTTGGGCTATGCGCTTCTTGTTGACATGTCCAAGACGAAAATTCCATAAGCATGATTTATCCAAACTATTGGACGAATCGATATGTAACACATTATTTCCTAAGTTATCAAGAACCATCATAGTTTCATATATACCATTACAAGGTAATGCTTCAAAATAAAATTTACCATTATAATAAGCATTAATATCACCCATCTCATTATGAAATGAAAAAGTAAAACCTTGTTCATACAAACCACAAAAAGAAATAATATTTCTTCCCATATCAGACGAGTAGCAACAATTATTCAATTCTAAATTTAACCCACTAGTAAGAAATAAAGAATAAACTCCAATCTTGGTGACAGATGACACTTTCCAACTTTGTTTAACCATTGGACCAAACTCAGCTGGTAATCCATTGAAAAATTTGTTGACCTTGGAGAGTTCAGTTGGAACTAGGTAAGGAACAAGCTTCATCTTCTCCGTAAAATTTGCAGCATACTCGGTGACACTCATCCTTCCCTTATTCAAGTTTTGGAACTCATTGTTGGTCTCCAGAAGATCCTGCTCAGAGCATTACGACATTTTTAGTTGCACCAGGAAATCTTCCCAAGACATCTTGCTTGCTTAACCCTTGGGCATTGTATCAGCTAGTAGCTTCCACCAGCTCAGTTGTAACGCCCGTGTTTCTGGGCTTGCCATCTTTAGCAATGTAATATTCTAGGTTAACCTTTGTAACCCAATTTGAAATAATAAGAATGTATTATTTGTGAATTATGTGAATTATGTGTTTATTTTCTTAATTATTATAATTTAATGAATTAAGAATAAAATGAGCATCAAAATTTAAGTGTAAAATAAACTCGATATCTTTACATAAAGTTGTAATGGCCGAAACGAGGTTTCCGAATATATATAGAACGCCCAAATCTGACTTCGTATGAGGAAGTTATGGTTTTCTGAAGTTTCGACTTAGCAATATGCAGCCCGAGTACTCGATTTGAGATCGAGCGGTTTTTAGCCGAAACAATCTAAATGAGAATCGAAGATCTCGTTAGTGGTAGTGAAGCGATAAAAAGATAGGTGAGAACGGATGTCGGATAAAGAAATTATGAATTTATAACGAAGTTTTCTTGTCTCGGCCTTCTAAAAATAAATTCAAAATTAGCGGACAGAGTCTAAACGAAAGTTTTAGAGTGTAGTCTCACCTACGCGCGGATATAAAGAACGTCAAAAATGGAGTTCGTATGAAGAAGATATGAATTTCCGAAGTTTTTAAATAATTAATATTTATTATTTAATCTTTAATTCCGATATTATCCGAAGGGGAGTCACCAGACTTATCCGATGTACGCCCAGCATACATCGAAGCATGACGAAGCCTCTCCCTCGAGTGCTCCGATGACGCATGCAGTGACGACTTTGGAGGAGTACGCCCCGCGTAAAGGAGTACGCCTAGCGTACTGCGAGGCCTCAGCCTCCTATAAAAGGGCATGCGAGGGCAGCCTAATTCTTTTGCCAATTTCTTACCTTCTCTCTAGTTTTTGCCTCAAATTGCGTGCCAATTATACCCCGAAGCCCCGATATTATTCCCGAGTGTTAGGTCCAGAAGGTGTTGCGTCTTGGGCTCGATATTTAGTCCATTTAATCTCCGGTATGGGTCTGTCCATCTGTGAGTTATTTTGTAGGGTTTTATATTTATAGATCTTGCATGCATCCTAGAACGTAAGTTTTTGAGAGATAATTTAATAGCGTTCATTGTTCTTATTTTTTGTAACCCTAATATCCTCTACAGCGGAAGTTCTTCATCGAGCTCTGCTGAGGATTGATTTATTTTGAATCATTCGACACATTCAGATTCATTTTTGAGTTTTACATTATTGTTTTTGCTTTCGTGATTTACCTGTTATAAGATCTAAACGATCTAAGAGTTTGATAAACTCATCAATTTGTATCAGAGCAGGAGGCTGTGTAGTTCATACACATCTCTTCTGTGAAAGAAGCGATTAGGGTTTATTCCGCATTAACTGATATTTATTGAGCCGTCACTCCATAATTGACTTATCTCATTATTTATTCGTTTTGCCCTAATATTACATATTACAAGTCTGATCTTGCAACAGGTTAAACGATCAAGCATGGACGATTCTCAATCCAATCCTATCAACATCTCAAACAGTATTGGATCTACAACAAAGATTCCAATTCTTTACACTCAAGATTACGTGGTTTGGGCGCATCATTTTGAAGACTACGTCATTGGATCTGAAGATAATGGGTATCTAATATAGGAAGCTATTGTGTCTGGACCATTTGCTCATTCAGGAACATCCATAATCATTAAAACTCAAAAGGAGTATAATGATTTGTTAAAAGATGTAAAAGACGTCGCTTAGGACGAAAAGGAGAAATTTCAGTGCAATATCAAAGCATTGAGGCTGATTCGATTCGCTCTTCAATCTGACACATTTAGATTGGTGAGCTCATGCAGTACTGCTAAACAAATCTGGGATCGGCTGCGAGAGCTGTATTCCATAGATGAAGATTTGGAGCACTCAATTCAGACCTTGCTTTTGTCTGAGTTTGGAGAGTTCAAGCAAAATCCTGATGAGTCCGTTACACAGACGTTTGATCGCTTCAATCATCTTCTCAGCAAGATGATCAAACATGATATCGAAAGGAAGCTTATTGAACAGAAGGTTACTTTTCTGAATGGCTTAAGATCCGAATGGAGAGCTGTGGTGTCTATAGTTAAAGCACACGAGCAATTCAAATCATATTCACTGGCGAAACTGGTGGGAATTCTGAAATCCCAAGAAAAGATAGTGATGCAAGAGAAGAGTGTGGTCTCAAACTTGGGGTCCTTGGCCCCCTGTCTAAAAGTAAGAATGCAGTAGAAGACGAAGATCTGAACTTGGAGGACTATGATCTAACTTCAGAAGATTATGCTATGATGGTGTCCAATCCCAAAAGGTTCATCAAGAAGAAGTTTCCTACCAATAAGAACCGAAATTGGCAGGGAAGCTACAGTTCTGAAAAAGTAAGGGAGGAGTCAAAGAATGAAGAACCAAAGAAAAAGGTGAAGGTTGAAGCAGATTCTGGTGTCAGCTGTTATTACTGTGGAGCAAAGAATCATTACGCCAAAGATTGTGTTTTGAAGAAAATGACAGAGAAAGATGAGGAGAAAGATGAAGAGGCAATCCTGATGAAAAAGCTAGAAGAGATTAAAAGGAAGAAAGCTGCTACTAATCCTTTTATGAATGCTCTTATTGTACAGGGTTCGGCAGAGGATGATGAGTTCGGTGGCGTATAGGTTTGGTCGACCGACTCAGAAGATGATGAGGTGAGAAAGCCTTCTCATGGAAAGGCTTATGTCGCAAGAGGTGGTGAAAGCAACGGAAAGTGTCTGATGGTGACTGACGTATCTCACATGAGGGGATATAATACTGATGGTGGAAATGAATACGCCAAGGAGCGAGAGGACTTATGCTTCACAGGAAAACCTCTAAGTGTGCAGATCAGTGAACTTGATGAACTGATCAAGAAGGTACAATCTCTTTTTATTTCATTCAAAATTCCACAGAAATCATATGAAAAGGAATTAAATAACTTGAATTCAAGAATCTCAAATCTATATAGTTGTTTAACTCAAACACGGGTCACAAATTCTAACATGACTGACCAAATAAGTAGGGTGTCATCCAAGAGTGAGGAGCGAAGGATGTGGATTGAGCAGAAGGAGTTGGAGATCATTAAGACTAGAGATGAAAACATTTATTTGCAAAGAAACAATTTAAAATTGTTAAAACAAAGGAACGTTTTTTGTTTAATCGCTAAAAGGCTTTATGCTAACATTACTCAACTGCATCTGAATTGTGAAATAGGACAGAAGATACATCGCATGATTTTACCCTTCCTTGAGTTTAAGGAAGATGAAATCGATGCTGAAGCATACAACTCTGAAAGTGTTGTATCTTCCGATGATGTGAATCCTACTTATATGTATGGTCTAGACAAAATAGAATCTTTTATAAAGTCCAAAGACCATAAGGACATGCTTAAAGATCTTCTGGATGAAAATGATAAGCTGAAAGTCAAGACCGAAACTATACAAAAACTCGACTCATTGAGTGCCAACTTAAGTTCAGAAAACAAAATTGATGTTGAAAACGCATCTGAACTTAATGAGGACGATGATATGAGTGAAATTTCTATAGAGGATGAAGTCGAATGTTCAGAATTTGTCAAGAGCGAATCTGAAAACCACAAAAACCTGATTTCTGAAAATTCTGTAGAATTCGCTCGCTTGTCCAAATCTAAGTCCCCAGTCCTTAGAGAAAAAGTTGTGTTTCAGAAGGTTAGAACTACTCCAAATCAGGTATATAAAGTCACAGGAGTAACCGAACATCAAATAGCTGAACTCACCGCCATGGTGAATGAAGACAATGCTGATGGCTATGATGAGTTTTTCTGGTCAGCTCCTATAGACAATGCAGACGAAACAGTTGGTCTGTCAGAGCGAACATCATGGAAAACCAAAGGAAGATATGTGCCAGAGCCGCTGAATAAGCCTGCTAACTTTGACGTACCAAGTACAAGTGGCACTAAAGAAATTCTTGTAAAAGAAGTCACCTCCATAAACGAAACCTCATCTATGAAGGGCGAACCGGCTGCCAAGAAGCTGAAACAAAAAGCTAATATCCACAGGCAACCAAAACAGGTGAAAAATCAAAAGCAGCAGAGAAACCTAAGATACAAAAAGAATCTCTCAGAGCGAAAGCAGTTTTGGCGCTCTCAAAATACTCATTTCTCTTATCCTGATAAAAATTCAAAGTCAGGGAAAAAGACTTTCGGGCCACATGAGGAACACAACCGAAACGATAGGTTCGGTCCCGAAAGCACCAGCAACCGAAAGGATAAGTTCGGTCCCGAAAGCACCAACAACCAAAAGGATAGATTCGGTCCGACCAACAACAATCAAAAATCCAACTTCGGCTCATTAGCTAACGGCTACCAAAGATCCAGGTTCGATCCCTCTAATGACCATAAACAAAAGGGTCATTTCGAACCTCAAGTCAGGAAAAACTTCCATTCTAAATTATCTCTTTCTGATTCTTCTCATTCTCAATCCTCTTCTAAACCCAATTCTATTCCTGCACAAAATTCAAAATCATCAACGAACTTGAAAGGAAAATCGAAGATTTCCTCAGTCAAGGATGACCGAAAGTAGACTAATGCCTATACACTAGAACCTGAAACCAAAATGACTGTAGCTAACCCTAACAAAATCAAAGTGTTTACTATTAAAAGAAAAGATGAAACAACATTAATAAAAAGAACATATCTTGTTGATGTTTCTCTTACTATTCCTGTTCCTGTGAAAGGCTCACGTGAACCCAAGAAACTTTGGGTTCCTAAATCTGCTTAATTTTTGCAGGTTATAAGTGACGAGCAGTTTGACGAAGAATGGTACATTGACAGTGGCTGCTCACGTCACATGACATGAAGGAAGGAAGAGCTAAGGGAGTTTCGATCTCTTCAAAATGGTGGCAATGTCAAGTTCGGTAACAACTCCTATGGTACATTGACAGTGGCTGCTCACGTCACGTTACATGACATCAAAGTGTTTACTATTAAAAGGGTTATGGAATGATAACTAATGGAGATTTCACAATAAGAAAGGTGGCGTACGTTGAAGGGTTGCAGCATAATCTCATCAGTGTATCTCAACTGGTGGGAGGTACCGGTCTTAAAGTTTCATTCGACGGCGAAGGTTCAGAGATTATAGAGAAGAAATCCAACAGGATCATCCTCAAATCAGACCGAAAAGGCGAAATGTTTCCTCTAAATCTCAATCCAATCAAAGGAAATCCAGCTATATGTCTTTTGTCCAAAGCTCATTCTGACGAAAGTTGGTTGTGGCACCGAAGGCTCTCACATCTCAACTTCAAAGACATCAACAAGCTTGTCCCCGGAGGTCATGTTCGAGGTCTTCCCTTGATCAAGTTTGATCGAGAACACTTGTGTGCTGCATGCGAAATGGGGAAACAAAGTCGTCAAAGTCACCCATCTATTATAAACACAAAAGTTGTCGAACCACTTGAATTGCTTCACATCGACTTGTGTGGTCCATCATCAATCGAAAGCATTGGCGGTAGCAAGTATATTCTTGTTATTGTTGATGATTTCTCACGTTTTACATGGGTGTTCTTTCTGAAGCACAAATCTGAAGCCAATCCTAAGCTAAAGATGTTCATCAAGCAGGTTGAAGTGCAACTGAGAAAAGTCGTTCGAAACATTAGGAGCGACAATGGACTGGAATTCAAGAACAAAGAATTTGAAGACTTTTTGGCAGAAAAAGGAACCAGTCACAACTTCTCAGCCCCCTACACGCCTCAACAGAACGATATTGTCGAAAGGCGAAACCGATCCTTGTGTGAGGCGGCCTGAACCATGCTAAGTTTCGCTTCTCTTCCCTTATATTTCTGGGCTGATGCTATTGCTGCAGCATGCTTTACGCATAATAGGTCTTATCTCAACAAGCGTTTCTCTCTTACTCCTTATGATATCATCAATAACAGGAAGCCGAACGTAAAATTCTTCCATGTGTTCGGTTCACGATGTTTCATCTTCAACTCCAAAGAACATCGTAACAAGTTTGACGTTAAAGCAGATGAAGGAATTTTTCTGGGATACTCTCTTACTTCAAAAGCATACCGGGTTTTAAATAAGCGTTCTAGAAAGATTGAAGAAACATATTATGTGACTTTCGATGATAACTATGTCAAGAAGCTAAAGACTACTGAAGGAGAAATTGGAGAGATTTTCTCTCAAACAGGTCAAGTCACAGCCACGATTGCTAATTTGTTCGATCAGCTTGTGGAGTTATTTGATGAACCTGAGAAAGCCACTCTCTCGGAAGCCAAGGCAGCAGACAACAAAACCGATCATCTGAAGCAAATTGTCGAAGATGCAGCCAAACAAATGGGTGAAGGAGAACAAGTTCCAAACGAACCTCCTCAGCACGGCACTTTAGTTGAGGGGGAGAATCTATTTTCTTCAAATCAACCGAACTCACACTTTCAGGGGGAGAATTCTATTCCTGTAGCACCCCAAAGCTCAGGTACACCCGAAAGTCCTGTAGCACCCGAAAGCTCAGCTACACCTGAAAGTCATGTAGCACCCGAAAGCTTAGCTACACCTGAAAGTCCTGTAGCACCCGAAAGCTCAGCTACACCCGAAAGTCCTATAACACCTGAAAAACCAAATGATTCATCGTCTATCGAGGGGGAGAATTCCGATATATTCTATGATGATGATAGTCAATTTGAATTGGAAGAAATGGTGAACGCCAAATTGAATCCATCCTATGATCCAAACTATCCTCCCCTCATTAAATGGACCAGACATCATCTTGTATCTCAGATAGTGGGTAATGTATCTGAAAAGGTCCTGACCCGATCTCAAGTGAAAGCAAAGCAATCCTCCCTATTTTCCAAAGTAAAGTTCTGCATGTATAATTCTTTCGTATCCAAAGTTGAACCGAAAACAGTCAATACTGCTCTTGATCATTCTGACTGGGTTTAGGCAATGCAAGATGAACTCAATGAGTTTGAAAGAATCAAGGTATGGCGCCTCATTCCAACACCTAAAGATGCCTCTGTCGTTGGTCTCAAATGGGTATTCAGAAACAAAATGGACAAGGAGGGAAATGTGATTCGAAATAAAGCTCGTCTAGTGGTGAAAGGATACTGCCAGGAAGAAGGAATTGATTACGAAGAAACTTTTGCTCCAGTAGCAAGGCTGGAATCTGTTCGGATATTTCTTGCCTACGCTGCACACAAGAACTTCGAGGTCTACCAAATGGATGTAAAATGCGCTTTTCTGAATGGAGAACTTGAAGAAACGGTTTACGTGGAGCAACCTCCTGGTTTTGTGAATGAAAAGCACCCAAATCGTTGTTATATTCTAGACAAGGCAGTTTATGGTCTGAAACAAGTGCCTAGGGCATGGTATGAAATGCTAACTAAGTTCTTAAAGATGTCTAAATTCAAACAAGGTTCGGTTGACCCAACCTTCTTTCGAAAGAAGGAAGGTAACCACCTTATGATAGTTCAAATCTATGTCGATGATATCATCTTTGGCTCAACGAATCCTAGCTTAACAGCTGAATTCAGAAAGCTGATGGAGACTAAATGTGAAATGAGCTCAATGGGTCCGATTAACTTTTTCCTTGGTTTAAACATTAGACAGGGACCCGAAGGCATCTTTATCAACCAGGAAGCATACACCAAGACTCTTCTTGCTAAATTCGGCATGATGGGAGACTCAAAGGTCAAAGTTCCAATGGCGTTTGGCACCAAGCTCACACCATCCTTAGAAAAACCGGCAGTCGATATAACGTTATACCGCCAGATAATTGGTTCCTTGATGTACCTCACAGCTAGCAGGCCCGATATAATGTTTTCTGTGTGTTATTGTGCTAGGTTTCAGGTGAATCCTCGTGAACCACACATGCTAGCAGTGAAAAACATACTCTGGTATCTGAAACGAACCACCTCCTTTGGTCTATGGTATCCTTCAAACTCAGGTTTCTTTGTTCAAGCCTACTCAGATGCAGACCTTGGAGGATGTGGTTTAGACAAGAAAAGCACTACAGGAGGTTGTCAATTCCTCGACGGGAAGTTGGTGAGCTGGCAATCTAAGAAACAAACATGTGTTTCATTGTCTACAGCCGAAGCAGAATACATTGCAGCCGCTTCTTGCACATCTCAAGTGATTTGGATCCAAAGTCAACTCCGTGATTATGGACTCAATATGAAAAAGATCCCACTATATTGCGATTCAGAAAGTGCAATTAGGATCTGTCATAACCCTGTGCAATACTCCAAGACCAAGCATATAGCACTGAGGTATCACTTTATTAAGGATCATGTAGAAGATGGAAACGTCGAAATTCACTTTGTTCGAACCACTGATCAACTGGCCAATATCTTCACCAAAGCTCTTCTTGAAGCAAGTTTCAATAAAATTCTACAAGGGCTAAGTATGATGGAATCAGAGTTAGTACCAAAAATTACTTCTCCAATCTAAAAGTTAGAAGCGAAATGAACCGAACGTTCGGGTTCGTTTCACGTGTGTGCCGAAATGAACCGAGCGCTCGGGCTCGGTCATATTCTCTTGTCTTCACTTATCTCTTAAAGGTAGTCTCTTTGGTTGTAAACTTTATGTATACTTTTTCTTGATTTCATCTCTCTTATTTTTCAAATTTAATTTTTTTTCTCAACCGAAATAGACTGAACGCTCGGGTTCGGTTCCAAATTTAATTTTTCTTTTTGTTTTTGTTTGTTTGTTTCCAAAATATATTATTTTTCTTTCTTTAAATCAAAAACTCCAAAAAAAAAAATTGTTTGCATTCGCTAATTTCTATGTGTGTACATTTGTGGGAGAATTCTTTTATTAGTTAAGTGTCCCTAGAAGCATGCTGCTGTATGTGTCCAAAGTCTCACCTGATTCTGAATAACAGCCTTGTTGACTTGGTATATACAAACCTTGTCTTCCCAATTAGGCTTTTATATTTATTCTAATCATGATCTACCTTACTCTCTTCTCATATGAGATAAGAGTTTTCTGCTTGGTCCTTATTTTATCAGCAGAGGTACTTTGGTTTCCTTACACCATCTCAAATATTTTTCTCCATCATATTTCAATCTCATACACATAACCCTTGAGACTCTCAGAAATTACCACTGAGGTTTATGGTTACACAATTTCTGTGTTGATGATCTTAGCTTCGTGCCACTACGTGCTAAGTGAAACCCAAAATTCACTACCTTCTATGCATTGACGGTGAACAATTAAATTTGCTCTAGTTTTCACTACAGAATTGACGAATTCACCCTTGAGGCTATACCATGAAATCTCTGAATTTTCTCTTTGTGTGATTACTATGAAATTTTTAAATCCCATAACATTTCTTCCCTAGAATCCAGTGTTAATTTTTTTGAGATTTCACCTACAAATATTTTCATCATGCCACTTAAATTCTCTTCACACCTACTTGTTCAACAGACTGCATTGGTCTCACAAGTACTTCAGTCGATTTCTGTCTTATGTCAAGATCAGGAATTCTTAACTGAAGCAAAAGCCACCCAAATTAGCCTGATTAAAAGATGCCTTTCAACACTTCTCAATAAGTGTCTGATCGTAATTCAACGGGAAACCAAACAAACACTTTAAGGTCTCTCTTGACCTTGAAGGAAGAGATTCGTGCCCGGGATCCATTGTTTCGTGTCTTTACTGACATCACAGTTTCCCACATATGTGTTGCTTTATTTATTTTTCTTTTACACACTAAGCACGAAAATCTTTTTTGATTTTCCACAATTCTGGTTTCATTCCTTTCAAGGCATTTTTTCTCAATGGAATTTGAAGTAATAAAAGTGTTGTGGCTCACAATGTTACACGTGGTTATTCTACTTTATGATGACAGCTCACACTAAAGGGATAAGTTGCTGACTCAGCCAAAAATCCAATCGGTTTGATATTTCAAACGGCGCTTGAAAGACAGGCGTGTGAAGTGGAACCGTTTTTGACATTTCAAACGGTGCCTGATGGGAAGGCGTGTGACACGGGACAGTTCTTCTCTCTCCTGCGTAATCATTGGGGCTCCCAAATGTCACGCGTCAATCACCTAAGGAAACTCTTCGTATTTCCCTTGAAGATTTGGGAACAGGTTTTTCTCTCTCTTCTCACCACGGTATAAAAGGTAACTTCGACCATAATTTACCTCTTTACTGCACCCAATTCTCAGAGAGCAAGAAAAGCATTATTGCTTCTACTGTTCATCATCACTCCCAAATTCTCTTTAATGGCGGACTCATCCTCAGTTCATACAACTTCTCCCATTCTACCGATTCGTCCTCAACAAAGCCTGATCATCGATCTCACTCCACACGTTTACGATGCCTTTATGTTTCCGATCATCGAATGTCTCAAATATTCGCCGCTAGCTCCCACTCTCACCAAAGTTGAAGTTGTTCCAATGGAGTGTTTGTCACAAATCTTCTCCACAACCCACTATGATAACTCTGTCAATCGAATCTTCTTCGACATTCTTGATCACAAGGCCTCCATCTCCAAGCAACGATTCTGTTCGCTTTTAGGGTTTCAACCTGATGAATCTAGGGTTAATCTTGAATCCATCCCGGTGGGACAGTTATTTTCCATGTTTTATAACATGGGATACACTGAGCTTCTGACGACGGTCACCAAATTCAAGAAATCGTGCTTGCCTCCTCAGTGGAACGGGTTCTTCATAGTGTTGTTCAAGGGATTATCAGAACGCAGTGCTGGTTCATACGGAGCGAGCCGTCTGTTTATAACGATTCTTTATGGGGTATACCACGGCATCAACCTTAACTATGGATCGGTTTTATGGCAGCAGCTGATTCAGAGTCTTGCATCTACATCTCGCCATTCAGAGATCTCCTACGCTCGCTTCTGGACGATGATCACAAAATGGATGATGGACAAGTATCACGTTCAAATTGTTTCTGATTCTCCACTCTCTTCGATAGGTACTTTCCACACTACGAAGATCATTGTCTCTGCTTCTTCTAAGTTTCAGTTCATTGACTCAATCCCTGAGTCGATGTTTGGAGACGTTCCAAGCGACAGCCGCATCATCAGAACCAACAAGGAGTTTCGTCGCTCTGGTCCTAGAGAGCTCACTCCTGATATGATTAAATCAATCCATGATGCTGATAGGCCCGCTCCGAGGGGAAAGAAAAATGAAAAGGGAAAAGACAAGAAGGTTGTCAAGGGAGCGAAAGGCCCATCTCCGAAGAAACGTAAACCTACCAAGGCGGCTCAATCTCCTCCACTGAAGAAGAGGAAAACCCAACCAAGGCGAAAGCTGATACTTGCCTCCTCCTCCAACGATTCTGAGGGAGAATGTTCTGACTCCGAAGAGTCCCCCTGTGGTAACACTCCTCCTCGATCGCCTACCCCAGAGGTACGCGTTTCCACTTCACCTGTCTCTTCTCCACCAATCTCCATTTCTATTTCCATTCCCCCCATAACCCCCACTACTCAAATACCCCCTACCTCTATCCCAGTACCCTCTCCCATTTTCACTGAAGCTACCACAACCACCGCTGAAGTAAGAACCAACGTATCTGATACGGTGGCTCCTACTAAAGCACCCAAACCCACTCCTACTACCGAACATACATCAGCCCCCGAACCTACTTTCACAACCGAGCCTCCACCCTCACCTCCTCCCTCATCTCCTACTCACTCCGCAGATAATGAAGAACCTTTTCTTGGTGGGGAGAACATGACATTTGATTCGGTCTATTACAGTCCGTATAAGATGCAAAGTGATGATGACGATGATGCTCCTGTAACCAAGAAGCATCTCAAGGAGCTTCACGAGAAGATTGATTCTCTCATTGCTTCCTCCTCTTCTTCCTCACAGTCTACCATCTCCGAGGCTGCTATCCAGGGGATTATTGATGCTTTTACTAAGGCTCATTAAGCCTCCATCAGCTCAGCCACTGCCGCTATTGACGCCTCAACTAAGGCATGTGCTACTGCGACCAAAAAAGTCGAAACACTATTTGTTGACGCTTCTTCCATTTTGCAGTCTTTACAGGGAACTGCTGATTCCAACGCAGCGCGGCTTGATTCTCTTGTCAACCAAATTGCCACCTCAGTTGCCTCTGAACAGCAATCATTCGCCAGTCTTCGTCAGGCTCTCAGTGATGACCACTCGTCGTTTACGGCGACTATTGAGGAGTGCCTAACTAAGCTACAAGAAGATCTAGTTGTCGAGAACTCAATCATGGATGCTCTCGCTTGAAAGACCACTACTCTTAAGGTCTAGAGTCTTCAGCTCTCCAATTCTCAAAAGGAAATTGAATCTCTTCGATCTGAACGAGAGATTGTTTCTTCATGTGTTTTTGATGTCCACGCCGCCATTTCCAACATCCTTGAAGCACATGATCCAATACTGAATTACTCAGTAAGGCATACTCTCGTAGAAAAGCTTGCTCCTGCCTTTTCTCTCCTAAGCAAAATTGAAGGGCTCCTTGAGTTCGTGTCCATTCTGAAACAAGGGGGAGAGGATGTATCTCAACCACCTCCCACTTCTACAACAACAAAAACAACCGAACCTCCTTCAATAGGTCAAGCCTCAGGTTCGAGTGTCAAAGACAAAGGGAAGA
Source organism: Lactuca sativa (assembly GCF_002870075.4). Lineage (NCBI taxonomy): Eukaryota > Viridiplantae > Streptophyta > Magnoliopsida > Asterales > Asteraceae > Lactuca > Lactuca sativa. The sequence continues at coordinate 234,334,404 of NC_056624.2, read as the reverse complement.
AAATTGCTGAAGATAGTGATGATGATAAAGAGACGATTGCAGATCTCTTAAAGAAGCAAGGCCATGATAAAGATGCTGATATGAGCGCTCGAGTTGCCAGAGAGGCTGAGGCAACTGAAAGAAAAATGAAAGAGGCTCATGACCTTCTTGAGAGTAGGAAAACCCTTTTTCCTCCGTGGACTCTTGAGAAACTGTTGAAAGAAGCGATTGAAACTCCTAGCATTCTGTGGCTAGAACCTGTGATCTCACTGGATCGAGACAACTCTGTCGATTCACAGTTTGACATGCCACTGACCCGAAACGCCTTCATCTTCCATGCTTTTGATAACGTTGTTGATATCCCTCATTCTCATCCAAAGGTTGATAGGGAACTCGTTGAATTCTTTCTGAAGTCTGCTCAACCACAGTATCAAACTTGGAGCGCTCAGAAGATTGTCAACGTTTGGGTCCTCAAGCCGTTTTGTGAGGGGAACTTCACGAACGTTCGATTCAAGGTGCTGAGGGGTTCTGCTAAGACCGAACATGCCATATCGCTTGCTGATATTCCCAACCTGAATCCACATGATTGGATTATTTTGCACAACATCCTCCTTACAAATGAAGCAGAGTATGGTCCGATTATTGATCACTTCAAAAGGATGCTTGTATGCTACATTATGGAAGTTACCAAGATGGATCAGGAGATCGCTAGCATTTTCAAGAAAAAGCCTACTATCTCACCTATTGGCTCAGCTAGTGATTTGAATATGATGCAGATGGGAAAGATTGACCTGAAACGAAATTCTGTCATGTTTACAAGGAACGAAGGCCAAAAATGCCTGTTCGCTTTGGCAGATAAACATCTCTACACCACTGCATGCCTGGAACATGTTATGGGAATCATTCATCGTTGCAAGCAGAATTCAGCAGATGACAAGAAGTACTTCGATGACATGATCCAGTGGTACATTCGCTTCAGACAGACAATCCTTGCTCTCATCCCATGTTTGTTTGAAACTACTAAGAAAGTTCCAACAGCTGGACCCAGCAAGAAGAAGTGATAGTCTCGCTCCAATTGATGCAAAGGGGGAGATTGTTAGGTCCAGAAGGTGTTGCGTCTTGGGCTCAATATTTAGTCCATATAATCTCCGATATGGGCCTGTCCATCCGTGAGTTATTTTGTAGGGTTTTATATTTATAGATCCTTTCATGCATCCTAGAACGTAAGTTTTTGAGAGATAATTTAATAGCGTTCATTGTTCTTATTTTTTGTAACCCTAATATCCTCTACTGGGGAAGTTCTTCATCGAGCTCTGCTGAGGATTGATTTATTTTGAATCATTCAACACATTCATATTCATTCTTGAGTTTTACATTACTGTTTTTGCTTTCGTGATTTACCTGTTATAAGATCTAAACGATCTAAGAGTTTGATAAACTCATCACCGAGCCGCGAAGCAAGTTCCGAAGCCCCGAAGATCCCGAGAAGTGCAATTCCCGAGCTGAAGCTCTGCTCGTGAAAAGCCCAGTTTTTGTGAAGATCATCCAGATCTACTGAAGAATACTACTTCTGCAAGTTGTAGTGCTGTTCGATCGTCTTCTGATCAAGTGAGTGTGTAGTTACTTTCTTCTAACGCATAGTTATGAAGTATTTTATACGAAATACTTGTTATGTGTATAATTTTGTTGTTATGTGTGTGAATGTATATTCACTTTCTTCTATCTCATAGATCTGATTTATTCTCTATGAAATACGTGTTATGTGGGTGTGCCTCATCTGTTATGTGGAATATGTATTGATTGAACATGCTATACAGGTTTTAAACTATGTATAAAAATATATATTTTTATCTACTAATATGTTGGGTAGAACATGGGTAGATAGTTGATATGTGATAAACAGATGAGAGGCCTCGATGTTGTTGTTGTTGATCTATTATTCAGCGGAGTATGGATAACGACCATAGACTCTTTCTAGACAGTCCCGTGGAACGCTAGCGGGTTCATAACCTGTAGGTGTTGTGAACGATGTGTTCACCGGTGTACTCTATCCCCTCTCATGGTTGCCTTTAGGATATCTACTGTTGAGGAAACCCCTTAGCAGTAATGTCCGTCCCGATGAAAATCCTAGATTAGGTCCCTTGAGATAGATGTTGTTTTAGGGACGTAAAGTGAGGATAACGGGAATGGGTAATCGGGTTATTGTTGGTTGGTGAAATTAAATATAATTTATTTATTGTGGGTTGAAAACCCTATATGCTCACCAGGCTCCCAAGCCTGACCCGCACAGTTTTATTTGTATTACAGGAAGTGGCACAAGGGCATAATATGGATGAATCATCGAGTTATTTTGTTTACAAGTCTGTATATGTATATATTTGTTGAATGACTTGTAATGTTATCGTTTATGCTTTATGGTCTGTATCGGAACATGACATCCCGAGTTTTGATTATATAATGAAAATGCATCTCTTGATGAAATCCTTTGATAAATATTATTTTATCATATTTATTTTTGGGAACAAATTCCGCAACTCTTTTAAATCAATTGGTAGGATTTCTAGACTTAAACTTAGAATTGGTATCAGAGCATTAGAATTGGTCTTTTCTGGCTGAGATTTTGGGGATGTCACAATTGGTATCAGAGCATTAGTTTAAGCGAACTAGGAATTTGTAGGATTTCTAGACTTAAACTTAGAATGCCAAGTGGAGATTGTGAGATGTGTGTCTCATATATTATAGACACGAGCACTAGTTTATTTTAGGAAGCTGCCTAAAATGCTTTTATTTGCTAAATGTTATATGTTGACATATATGATATTATCTGTTCGGATCTATGGTCTGTTGCCGACCGGATCTAGAAACCTTATATGTGTAGGATTGTAAGCGTACGTCTACGGTATTAGAACTAACATGTAAACGTTTCAGAGTGATAAGGATGATTTGAATATCTATCATGGATGAGGATCTAATTTCACCTTATTTGGTGTGTAGATCAAAAATGGTGAGAACAAGGAGTGGCGTTGGAAACGCGGATGAAAACAGGAATCAACCGCCAGTGATTGAGCAAATACCTATTGTAGCAGCAGCACCAGAACCAATAACAATGGCTGGGGTGCAAGCCATGATTTGGGTTATGTTAGCCGAACAAAGGGATGAAATGCGACAGATGTTGCATAATAATAGGGACGAACCTATCATACCTATTGAGGAACCCGAATTGATTCCCGAGCAATCGGAGGAAGGGAACATTAGTCGCATGGTGAGTCAAGTTGGGACTCAAGGAGAACGAAGGAACGATCCGGAAAGGAGAAACAACAAGGATGGGCGAATGTACAAGAATTTCTTGGGCGCCAAGCCGCCAAGTCTTTCTGGAAGCCCGAAGCCTGTTGAGATTATGGATTGTATCTCCGAAATGGAGATGGTATTTGAAAGTTGCGACTGTAGCAACAAAAAGAAGACTGTCTTTGCAGTTAGACAACTGAAGACTAGAGTCTTGAGTTGGTGGAAGTTGCTTGCAGATACTATGCCACAAGGAGAATCCCTGAAAATGTCATGGGAGGAGTTCTTGGAACGATTAAGGGTGCAGTATTGTTCAGAGATAGATCTGATTGATCTGAACAATGAGTTCCAAAACTTACAGAAGGGGAGAATGAGCATAGATGACTATGCTACTGCATTCACTGAGAAAATGAAGTTATTTCTGTACCTAGTGCCAACGGAACTCTCCAAGATTGAGAGGTTCGCTAATGGACTGGCTGCCAACTTTGGCCCGACAGTTAAGATGGCAACTACTCTGAAAACAGCTGTTCGAGCAGCTAAGAATATGGAGGCCCAGCAGAAGGAAAAGGGTTTGGAAAGGATAGAGGTTGGTGAAAATTGGAAATTCGATGGACCTTTAGGTTCCAACAAGAAAAGCAAGTTCTCGAAGTCTGGTTCGAGGGGAGGTGGAGGCGAAGCCAAGTGGTGCGAAAAATGTAAGAAAGAAGCATCATGGGAAATGTGAAGTGGTGGCCACATGCTACAAATGTGGAAAGCCAGGGCACTATGCCACTGAGTGCACCCTCTCTAAGAAAGTTTGTTATGGTTGTGGTGAGGAGAGACACATGTCGAAGGACTGCCCGAAAAATAAGGAGGCAGCAAGACCCAACATTCTGCCAAAGTCGAAGGCGAGAGCATTCCAGATGACACTGGAAGCTGCTAAAGATGAAGTTGATGTTGCTTCAGGTACCTTTATCGTAAACAAATTTCCTGCCCAAATTTTATTTGATTCTGGAGCTAACTACTCTTTTATTTCGCATGAATTTGGTAGGAAACTAGCTTTTCTTGTTGATAGACTAGATAATGCCTTATTAGTCGAAGTTGCTAGTGGAAAGTTTGTACCTGTTAGCCATCGTATGAAAAACATCTTAATTGACTTGAATGGGAATAAGTTCCACGAGGAATTATTGCCTATTGAACTAAACGGTTTCGACATCGTGCTTGGAATGGATTGGCTTAGCGCCAATGACGCTGAGATATTGTGCAAGAAGAAGATTGTAAAGGTAAACCCGCCAGGGAAAGAGTCGTTATGGTGTATGGAGATAAACGCAGAGTAAATTCTGGAATCATTTCATTGATGAAAGCCAGAAAGTGTTTGGTCAAAGGATGTACATTGTATCTAGCATTCGTGATCGATGCTAAGAAGGAGAAAAAGGTGATGCAGAGCATTCCTGTCGTGTGTGAGTATCCGGAAGTATTTCCCGAAGATCTTCCTGAATTACCGCCTGATAGACAAGTGGAGTTTAGAATAGACTTGTTACCAGGGACGACGCCAATAGCAAAAGCACCTTATCGATTAGCACCGACGGAGATGAAGGAGCTGATGATGCAACTTCAGGAGTTATTGGAAAAAGGTTTCATTAGACCTAGTTCATCGCCCTGGGTAGCTCCGGTGTTATTCGTAAAGAAGAAAGACGAGAGCATGAGGTTGTGCATTGATTACAGAGAGCTGAATAAAGCAACAATAAAGAATAGATACTCGTTGCCAAGGATTGATGACCTGTTTGATCAATTGCAAGGTTCGAGTTATTTCTCGAAGATCAATCTAAGGTCAGGATATCATCAGCTAAAAGTAAGAGAGCAGGATATAGAGAAGAGTGCATTCAGGACACGATATGGACACTACGAGTTTTTGGTTATGTTGTTTGGACTAACCAATGCTCCAGCAACATTCATGGATTTAATGAACAGGGTTTGTAATCCGTTCCTAGATAAATCTGTGATAGTGTTGATAGATGACATTCTGATTTACTCGAAAAGCCAAGAGGAGCATGGCAGACACTTGCGAGAAGTGTTAGAAGTTTTGAAGAAGGAGAAGTTGTATGCAAAGTTCTCCAAATGTGATTTTTGGATTCGAGAAGTCCAATTCTTGGGTCACATGGTCAACTAAGAAGGGATAATGGTTGATCCAGCAAAGATTGAAGTTGTGATGAAGTGGGAACAACCGAAAAGTCCCACGGAGATCCGAAGCTTTTTGGGATTAGTCGGATATTACCGAAGGTTTATCCAAGGCTTTTCTTCGATCGCTACTCCATTGATAGCTTTGACCCACAAAGGAGCTACTTATGCTTGGAGTGATAGGCACACTTTGGTGCCCCTTTAATGAGTTTACGGACCATGAACCATGTCATGGCCGTAAACTCACTTTGCAAGGTGATTCTTATGTGTTTAAGGCCCTTTATTTATTGGGAACAAGTCTAGGTAAAAGTCCAAGGCTTTAGGTGCCTTAAAAGCACCATTTGGAGCTTGAATTTGGAGTTTACGGCCTAACTAACTCTTGGGCCGTGAACTCCCAAACTTGGGTGGTTCTTGCATGATTTCATGTCCCTAACACACTCCTATACAAGTCCAAGGCAGTTGTATATCACGGGGGACAGTCTAGGCTTCGTTTCGGGAGTTTACCGCCCAAGAACACCTTGGGGAGTAAACTCCTAAATCTAGTGATTTAGCCTTCTAAATCATGTTATCAACACATATAAAGCTTTCTAACACTATTAGAAAGAGGTACTCACGTTTTGGTATAAAAACCCAAAGATCCGTGAGAGATAAAATGGCTTTTCTCTAGTTGGAAATGCGAATAATGAATGAATTTGGTTCAGAATTCTATTTATAGTCCTGAGATATTTTTGGCAGAAAATATTTTTATTCCTGTAATGATCTCTAATACAATAGAGTGTTGGAATAACAGTGTTGCACAAAACCCTAGTACACCTACTCTCCTGATATTTGCTGAAGTGTAAACTCTGAATTACTCAAACTTACACGAAAAATTCTGAAAATTAACTGTGACTGCTATAACTTCTATTGAAGTGATATAGTTTGTACATAATGGAAATTTCGGGTTGTCACATCATCCCCCCGTTAGAAGGAATTTCGTCCCGAAATTAGAATTTAAGCAATTAAGAAGTTACAAATAACTAAGCGAAAAGGTGAGGGTATTTCAGTTTCATCTAATCCTCACGTTCCCAAGTGAATTCCGATCCACGCTTTGCGTTCCAGCACACCTTCACTATCGGGATACGACTCTGCTTTGTTTGCTTGACCTCTCGGTCCATGATCTCTACTGGTTCCTCCACAAAGTTGAGGCTCTCGTTGATCTCGATCTCGTCGAGTGGAATAACAAGAGTCTCTTCGGACAGACACTTTTTCAAGTTCGAGACGTGGAAGGTAGGATGTACGTTACTGAGTTCGTGTGGTAGATTGAGTTTGTAAGCCACAGGGCTGATTCTCGCAAGAATCTCGAAAGGCCCTATGTATCTTGGATTGAGCTTCCCACGCTTCCCAAAGCGTATCAAGCCTTTCCAGGGTGAGACCTTCAGTAGAACTCGGTCGCCCACCTGGAACTCCAATGGTTTCCTACGCTTGTCAGCGTAGCTTTTCTGCCGGTCTCTAGAGGCTTTCAATCGTTCACGAACCGTAGCTGATTCAACGTGCGAATCAGAGTACATTGCAGCGAGTGAGGTGTCAAAGGAGGCGATATGGTTGAAGAACTTCATTGGAGACCTTGGAGTTGTACCTGCCATAAAGGAGCCTATGGAAATTTTCTATGATAATGAAGGAGTGGCGTCCTTGACGAAGAAACCGAGGGATCATGGTAGATCTCGACATATCGATAGAAAATATCACTTTATTAGGCATCGAGTAGAAGAAGAACTCCTCGTAGTTAAGAGGATATTGTCAAAGGATAACCCAGCAGATCCACTTACGAAGGGACTGAGTAGGGTTAAGCACTTGCAGCACGCTATGAGTATTGGACTAAAGGACGATGTTAGTTTGGATTAGATAGTTTAGAAACGTGTAATAGATAAATGTAATTGACATTTGATGATTAAATAAAGGAGTATTATTTATTAGTACAGTCACTATCTTATGTCGATTGTTTAGCTATTATTTTGATTTGCATGTTTTGACTTCCTGAATAATTGAGTTAATTAAGAATAATCGAATTATTCAAATGGTCCACAGTCGTTCATATGTTGGAAGTAGGTATGAGTGAAGACTGTCATGAATTGGTGTGTAGATTGTCTGAAAGGTATTAGACATAACAAAGGTTTGTTACAATGTTCATGAGTGCTTATGAATAAGTTTTGAGTATTGGAATAAACCCGCGCTTGCTGGAATCACTTCATGGAATTTTCCACGAGTGATCGCAAGACGATAATGTCATATAGTCTTAAAACCAAGATATATGGTTTATTGTTTGCTAATTGATTGTACATTGATAATGCGAAACCGCATCAGTAAATTGATGTCATAAAACGCATTGTTGTGTATAATTTGATTAATGAGTAGTAAATGCATATAAGTTAAAGTTTATCTGTTTCTTTTATCCTAAGAGGGTAAAAGCGACATTAGGGCCCCTCGAATGATTTGATTTGACTTATGTGTCGGGCCCGGTCGGGACTGAATTGATGTGTTCAATTAAGTTCTATGTCAAATGAATCCGAGATCGAGAAACAAACTGATGGACAATAGGTATGACTATGTTCCATGAGATTGTCCGCACGATATCTAAAACAGAGGACTGTACGATCCCTTATTTAAAGGACAGGTTGCTGATAAGATCAGAGTTCGACAGCGTCTTTGAGAGCTATGATTGCTAATCGAGTTATACTTGCATTTGTGGTTACTAGACTTATCCAAGTGGGAGACTATAGGATTAGTTTCTAAGCCCGTAACCATATTTGGTAAGTACTTGATCCAGTTGTGCATGGTCCTTTTGGGTTGCCTTCACCAAAGCAACTTGACTGGAGAAATCATATTTGTTTAATTAATACTGGTCAATAATTAATTAAGAATTAATTTTGTGATCAAATGTAATTAATTAAACTAGAGGGGCTAAATTGTAATTATGTGATAGTTGCAAATTAGGGCAATGGATGCCCCATGGATAGGGTGGACGAATTCAAGGTGATAGGGCCTTAGAATTCGTCCAAGGATAAGGCTTCTAGGCTTATCTTATGGGTTGCTTGGTGGGCAAGCAACTAGATAAGGATAAGGACTGAAACCCTAATCTATACCCTATATAAAGACCCCTTAGGCCTTAGGAAATCGGCAACTTGATCCCTAGAAGACCTAGAGCCGATTTCCTGCCTCTCCCCTCTCTCTCTCTATTGCCTCTCCAATTGCTTGTGGTGTTTGTGAGCCATTAGAGGTACTACACTTGTGGTACTTGCTTCAAAGACTAAGAGATTGAAGATTTGTGTTGTTATTGCAAGATAACAACAAGAGGTATGTAATCACTTCTACTACATAGATTTCGAAATACCTAGGTGTATGCTAGGGTTCTTCTTGTGTTCATAAAGTTGTGTATCTAATAGAGAAAACATAGATCCAAATCTAGGGTTGCATGCACACATAGGATTGTTTGTATAAAACCCATCAGTGGTATCAGAGCTTATGATTAAATTGTTTTCAATTAGAATTATACAATTGTAAGAATTTCACACTTTAGGGTTTATGGCCAATAAACCCTAGGAGGCAAGGATTTTGAAATTAGGTTTCTTGAACGCTAGTTTTCGAATTTTTTGATAAGGGATTTCAAACCCTTTCCTTTTTGCCCAAGATTTCGAAATCTAGGGTTTGCAAACCCTAGGATTTTCGAAATATGCCTCCTCCCCAAGATAAGATCCTAAATTTTAGGGATTTGGATAATCCCACATCTTGTAATTATCTTTTAATGGTTAAATATGGTAATTAAAGATTTTGAATTATCCCATCCCATGATTTTCGAAATCTAGAGGGATTTAAGGGATTAGGATAAAATTAATTGTTTAATTTAAGATAATCCTTTATGATATAGTAATTCAAATTAATTGTTTAATTTAGATAATTATTAAATCAAGAGTTTTAATATTTAAAATTTTAATTTAAAGGTTATAAATTTCGAAAATTTTGAACTGAAATTAAAACCCTAGTATTTTAAAAAATGTTTAAAATACACCTTATACTATTATATTATTACAAGATTAATATATATATATATATATATATATATATATATATGTATATTTATATGTATATGTATAACTAAAATGCTAGTCTTACCGTTAGTAGACCTCATTCACGAAGCCAATCTATAAGGGGGGTATAAGGTTATGGCTTATAAAATGGCCATTTAATGGGCATCAACTCTTACCCACCGCTTCCTTGATTGGTGAAGGGTTGTTAGCCGAACGGGTAGGATAGGGCAATCCTCTCTTCATTAATAAGTATAATGAATGTATATAAAGTAACTAAACATTTTTACAATATTCCCAATCGTAGTTACTTTAGGCAAAATTGAATTGATGCAGTCTTAGAACGAAGGTTGGCTCTCTTTTAGGGTTTCACCATCTTAAATGGTGGCTGAGGATAAGGCCATAGCCTTCCTTATATAGGGCTCAAGTCTAAATTAGGGTTTTGAGTCTGGACCCGCTACGCCCAGCGTAGCTCAAGGTACGCCCAGCGTACCGGGTGGAGTCCGCGTCCAAAACACGCCCTTGAGTACGCGCATCCTACTCCTTAGTACGCCCAACGTACTCGATTTTCTTGGTTCACTTTTAAGGGCTAAACTTGACAACTTGGTTCACTTTTAGGTTGGGTCACACCCCCAAACCAGAGTGGCGGAAACGTCCAGGGGTGGATGACTTCATTTTAAGTATCATAACACATGCATCATAGTAATCAAAGTACAACAACCATTGCATTAATAAAGTAGAAGTTTTACATATGTATTCAGTCATTGTATATATGACATCATAAGTTATATAACAAAAGATAGACGACATGACTCTATGTTGCTTCGTCTTCTCAAAAATCATGGGGATGTACCTGTCTACTAGTTCCCTGAGAATACAAGTGTTTTGAAAAGAGAATATCAACATTTAAGTTGATGAGTGCATAAGTATTTATGTTTAGAAGTTTGTTGTTTGTTTTTTGAAATAGTAATCATGTATATTATTCCAGAAAATCCAATATTTTCAAAATATCTGAAAAGTAGTTTTAATACCATAAAAATGTTTTGTATAAGTGTTGTTGTACTATATAATAGTGTGACATAGTTTTAATTCAATAAAAATATAAAAAGAATGTTTTCTATATTGTTTATATTTTCCAAGTTCTATAACTGTACTCTTTGAAAACCCTATAAAAGTGAGTGTGCCTGGTCCCACTAGCGGTAATTGTAAATTGTAATGTAATACTGTAAATCGTATTATTGTAAAACCAGTACTTTGTATTCTTACTCTTTGGTTTAATTAATTATACACTTATCGTACTTGTTCATATCTTTTGGTGAGTTATTATAACCATGTTATGACTAGATGGCCTGCCATGATGCTTTGTAAGCGCCGAAACTGTTAACGACATTTGTCACTCATAGACATACCAACCAACTGTAGCGAACAGTCTGAGTGCGGGATTGTCAATCCCGTATAGATCTATACACATTTTTCTTGCTCTCCGTGGGAGATTCTGGTTATAATATCAGAACTTTAATAGTATTTCCTAAATGAATAAGGAACTGAACATTGTCTCACAAAATCCATATTGACGATTACATATATAATAACTGATGAAAAGTCATTTTGAAGTAAATGAACTGATAGTATGATCTTTATCTAATATACTTGAATGTAAAGTATTTGTACGAGAGTATATCGTTAAACTTTGTATAACTGATTAGTGAAAATAGTTTGAGAGTTCCATAAATTATACCTATTATAATTTATATGTGTGTTCTGTATGATATGTAATATTCATGAAAGTATCCCCTTTGCTCGACATGTTACAAAGGGAATATGAATCTGATTGAAATAACTTATATATATATATATATATATATATATATATATATATATATATATATATATATATATATAATTAAAATTGAAATGACATTCGGACAAATAACTCTACCCTAAGCCCACATCCAAACAAGGAAAAGAAAATAAAGCAAATTATTAGTCCTAAACCCTTTAAATCTTATATATATATATATATATATATATATATATATATATATATATATATATATATATATATATATATATATATATATATATATATATATATATATATATATATATATATGATTTTGGCAAAATATAAATTAAAAAGAGTTTATAAAACTTTTAAAATTGTTTAGAAATATTTAGAAAATCATTTATGTGTAGACACAATATTCTTGTGTTAGACTTGTATTCCCCCCCCCCCCCCCCCTAAAACAGTGAAAAATAGTAAAAACGCAGGGATATGAACTCACATTTTGTGTGAGTTCTCGACTGATTGTGTAGATCTCCGGGTTAGAACTCGTGACAAAACCAAATCCTAATTTTTATTAATATAAAATAAAAGTATAAGTTAGATAATCTAATGAAGTTTAATGTGTTAAACAACACTTAATTATTGTAAAAAGACTTACAATAATCCTTAGAATAGCGTGTGGCGTTTTTCATGTTCTTCGTGTGAAAACTAATGTTTTTATGAGTTTTCGGCCCAACACTTGAAGATTGGAAGGTTTTTTTGTAACGAAAACAAGATCAATGAATGATACTTGCAAGATTCTAAGAAGAACCAAGTGATTTCGTATGTTCTTGAGAGGGGAGGGGAGGCTTCGCATGTTTTTGAGAGGAGAGGGTTTTTCAGTTGAAGTTGAGAGAAAAGGGAAGTTTTCGGATGAATCTTGTATAAATGAGTAGTGTTTTCGGACATCATGTATATATATTGGTGGGTTTTTGGCTGTAAATACATACCGAGGCGATATTTTAGCTGTAAACACATACCGAGGCGAGAGTTCTCGGTTAGGAACTCTACTCGAGAAAGATAAGGTAGCCAAAACCGAGGAGATAAGACTGTTGATTCAGTCTCGTATGTTTTCGGCCTGAGGTTCTCGGCCAAAAAGGTGTTTGTGTCCGAGGAGTTTGCAGCCAATAACTGGTTTGATGCCTTCGGTTTGCGGTCCGAGGCAAGTTGTCTCTTCTTGCGAAGGTTTTCGGTCCGTGAGAAGAAAGAAGACAAAGGTTTGAGGGTTCTCGGTCCAAGCAAGGGTCCTCGATTTTCCTTGGGTTTTAACTTCTTAATTCTACAACACTTTTACTAAGTGTTTATATGTATCAAAAACATTAATTTAATTTATTAAATTAACATATCAATAAGTTTGAGTTTAATTTGAGATGTTTTACTTTTGTTGACTTTTACAAGATAGAAAATAACGGGTTTGACATTATCCCCACGCTAAAGGGAATTTCGTCCAAAAATTTAGACTATAGAGGAAAAGTAAGACTAGGGAAAGAGATGTGAATACTTTTTTTTCATTTGATCCTCCCGCTCCCAAGTGAATCCAGGTCCCTGATTTACGTTCTAGCAAACTGTCACTATCAGGATACAACTTTGCTTTATTCTCTTGACTTCCCTATCTAAGATTTCTATTGGTTCTTCCACGAAGTTGAGGCTTTCGTTTATCTCGATTTCATCGGGTGGGATAATAAGAGTCTCTTTGGATAAGCATTTCTTTAGGTTAGACACGTGGAAGATAGGATGTATGTTACTGAGTTCTTGAGGTATTTTGAGTTTGTAAGCTAATGGACCAATTCTAGAAAGAATCTCGAACGGTCGAATGTACCTTGGATTTAGTTTTCCATGCTTTCCGAAGCTTATCATGCCCTTCTAGGTTGAGACCTTCAACATGACGCGGTCACCAACCTGGAATTCCAAGGGTTTTCTTCTCTTGTTAGCGTAGCTTTTCTGTCTGTCTTTGGAAGCTTTAATTCGTTCTCGGATTTGTAATATCGTCTCAGTAGTTTCTCGAATGATTTTTGGACTAGTGAGAGTACTGTCTAGAACTTGACCTCTAGCCAGTTGCGTGTCACCCACTTCAGCCCAGCACAGAGGTGATCTGCACTTGCGACCATAGAGGGATTCGAATGGAGCAACCATAATGCTAGTATGGTAACTGTTATTGTACGAGAACACGACTAGTGGTAAGTGGGTATCCCATGCTTTACCAAAGTCGATCACACATGCTCTCAGCATGTCTTCTAACGTCTAAATCATTCTCTCACTCTGTCCGTCTTTTTGTGGATGTAGGTTGTACTCATGTCCAACCTAGTTCCCAGAGATTTCTGAAGTTACTGTCAGAATCGTGAGGTGAACCTACTATCTTGGTCAGAGATAATAGATATGGGTACACCGTGCAGTCTAACTATCTCTTTGATGTATGTTCTAGTTAGCTTCTCCATCTTGTCTGTTTCCTTTATTGGTAAGAAGTATGTGGAATTGGTTAATCTATCAACGATTACCCAAATGGTATCATGACCACCCACTGTATTGGGTAACTTAGTTATGAAATCCATTATAATCCGCTCCCACTTCCATTCGGGGATTTTCGGTTGTTTTAGTATACCTGAAGGCTTTTGTTACTCTACCTTGACTTTGGCACAAGTAAAACACTGGCCCATAAAGGTAGCAATCTCAGCCTTCATGTTAGGCCACTAATAAATTTTCTTAAGGTCCAGACACGTCTTATCTGACCCTGGGTGAATGGAGTACCATGTCTTGTGTGCTTCATTCATGACAACCTTTCTATAACCACCGAACTTTGGTGTCTAGATCTAGTTCATGAGATATCGGGCTCCATCACCTTTGATTTCTACGTTTTTGTCCATTCCTCTTAAAGATTCACCTGCTACATTCTCGGGTTTTAAGGCCTCATGTTGAGCCTCTTTGATCTGTGTGGTCAGCTGTGAACGGATAATCATGGTCAACGACTTTACTCAACGTCACGAGTATTCTTTTCTGCTAAGGGCATCAGCTACTACATTGGCTTTACCGTGATGATAATGAATTTCGTATTTGTAATCATTTAGTAGCTCCACCCAACGTCATTGTCTCATGTTTAGATCTTTTTGGTCGAAGATATGCTGAAGACTTTTACGGTCCATGAATATTGTGCATTTCTTGCCATAGAGGTAATGTCTCCATATCTTCAGAGCAAACATGACTACTCCCAATTCAAGATCGTGTGTTGTGTAATTGGCCTCATGTATCTTAAGTTGTCTCGAGGCATAGGATATAACCTTTCCTCGCTGCATAAGTAGGTGTTCTAATTTGTGGCTCACAAAGCTTTTCTCTACACCACTATCAAATAAAATTCATGCATATGTATTGTTGAGAAGAAACGTACCCATGACACCCGTAGGATCTTCCACGACTTCCTCGTGACCAATAGCTAGTATTCTCCCTATTGCACCGGAATTCCTCTCCTTTGGACGATCCCTTTTGAAGTGTCTAGTGTCACCGCATTCATAACATGCCCGACCTACTCCAACGCCGGGAACTTGAGTGATCGGTGGCGTAGGTGACCTACAGAATTGGGCAGTGTGCCCTTTTCTGTTACAGTTCCTACATTGTATCTCACGGCAATTTCCATTGTGATTGAAATAAAACTTATTGCACTTCGGTAATTTACCAGCATACTGCTTTGCTGGTGTAGGAGTAGAAGGAACGGCAGGAGAAGTGGTAGCAGCATGAACTACCACTATCTATTGCTTCTTGGAAGGTTCTTGGGAAGATTGAACCTTCCTTTTGTTCCATGGCTTTTTCTTGCTATTTTTGTTTTTTGTTTTAGGTTGTTCTAGAGTAACAGTCATGAAGCCTTGACAGACTCCAAGATCTACTAGAGAATGTGCCAATTGTTTGGCACTATCGAAGGTAACAGGCTTGGAAGCTAACATACTCCCTTGGATCTGAGGTGATAGCCCCCATATATACCTTTCATTTTTTTGCTCTCCAGAGGAACCATTCAAGGACCTAGGATCGCTAGATCACTAAATCTATTGGTGTAAGATACTATGTATGTAGTTGTCATGGTAAGACCCCAAAGCTCTTGCTCGAGCTTTTGTACTTCAACCCTTGGGCAGTACTCTTGCATCATCAACGATTTCAGATGTTCCCAGATAATTAAATTATCCAGTATAAGAGTCAGTGACTTAACATGGCCGTTTCACCATGTGAGAGCTCGGTCAGAAAAGGTGCAGGCAGCAAATTTCACCTGGCTCCCTTCAGGGCACGAGCAGATTTTGAAGACTGCTTCAGTTTTCTCTATCCATTGGGTTAGAGCCATGACTTCCCCATTCCCATTAAAGGTTCTTGGTTTGCCGTTAGTGAAGTCCTTATAAGTACACTCACGTGGGTGTCCATGACTTTCACCATGATTGGAGGGATGAGCACCACTCCCAGATCCACTGGCACCAGTTGTATTGATATGTGACATGGTGGCTGCCACAGCTGTAGTGACCGCTGCTTGAAACATGGCAGCGTGAAACTGTGGAGTTAGTGGCGGAGGTGGAGATGGTGTTGGTGCTGCATTGACATTGATACGCCTTGCATTTCTCCTTGGAGGCATCTTTTACTTTAAGATTAAAAAGATGAAAATGTGGTAAGACATCAACAGAGACTATGAATCAGATGTCTTTGAACTAAATACACTAGTTCAACAAGTATACGGTAGGAAGTTACAATAGAAGTCTACCACAAGAAATGGCTTGCAATGCGATTATATGGAATAGAATAGTGATTTTTCAAAGGATATGAGATACATGTCAATTTCATTGGTATATTAGATACATAGAGTTTGGAAAATTTGACCTTGTAATAGGTCTAAAATATACCAACTTAATGGAAAACTTGGCAGCATACCGACCTATAGAGAAATGAAATCTCAAGGTTGTACTATGAACATGAAAACCTCACTAGTGTATATATATAGACTGAATCTATATATCCAAAAGAGTGAGTAGAGTATGATCTACTTGGGAGGAGGGTTGTTTGATTTCCTACTAGTTTCAGCCCTGTATTTATCCAACTGGTGTTCTGTTTCACACACGCACCTTTCCAATGATACTTGGTGTTCCCGATGTTCTATGACTTCAGCTCAGGTTGCAGTCAGTTCCTTTTGCAGGGCATCAGTGTGATTTCTGGTTAACTCTTGGTGTTCGTTCAAATGGTGGAGGCGAACTGATGGGTTTTAGCCATAAGAACATCCTATGTGCTCATACAAACCCTAATGCTTGGATCTAGGTTTCTCTATTGTACATGCAAGTTATCCAAGACTATAAACCCTAGATCTAGTATATGATAATCAATATAAGATATAAATTATGGTTTAGATCGTACCTTGATTGTTATGTAGCAATAACAATCTCAAATCCTTCTTGTATTGACTTTAGAAAGCTTAGAGTCACAAATGTCACTCCTCTAATGTTTCACAAACACCAAGAGCAAGAGGATGAAGAAGAGAAGAGAAGGAGGCTGCTCAAAACGTGTGGAAACCCTAGACAATTAGTTCACCACGTTTTTGAGGCATAAGGGTTCTTTAAATAGTGAGGCTATTAGGGTTATCTATCAAGGAAACCCTAATTTGGATGCTTAAGCCCTAAGCAACCCATGGACTCCTTCCTTAAAGGCCTTGGACGATTTCTAATGGGTTTCCCCATAGAATTCGTCCACCCCTTTAATATGGAGTCCATTAGCTCAAGATTCAACTATCATACAATTGACAGTTCTAGTCCCTTAGTTTAATTAATGTCTTTTAGGCACAAACTTAATTCTTATTAATTCTTAACTAATATTAATTAAAATGTAACACCACGAATTTAAAAACAATTTTTTGCATTTTATAAAGGCAAAATTCATTTAATATTCATAAAAACATCATTGTTTGTAATTCATTTCATAACATATAAAAACCCCAAGATCACATAATATAAAAATCCCGCGTGTGTGCACTGATCAGGCCGACGCCTTCCCGCGATCCCCAATAGTACCTGAAACAAATTACACCAACACTGTAATCATAAAGCTTAGTGAGTTCCCCAAAATACCACATAACACATATTAGCCACTCGAGGCTATAACTCTGTGGGTCCGTGCACCCATACTCTGTGAACCCTCAGGTTCTAACTCTGTAAACAAGCATAGCATAATCACATAGAAGAATGCAGTGCAACACATAACATACATAGCATACAAATACTCTATCATATAACTCTGGTTACCTACTCAAGGTAAAGTATAGTGAGAAGACTCACCTCGCGTGTCTCGATATCTCACAACCCTGGGAATCCCTCGTGCCCGATTCTCCGAGCTCTAATCCTCCTATAACATCATATGTCCCTAGTTAACATTTTATATCTCTAATGTTGACCATCCCTAAGAAGTCAACACAGGTCCACTCTGGTCAACGGTCAACGGTCAACTTTGACCGGACTCGGCGAGCGCTAGGGCGACTCGGCGAGTCTAGACGTTCTCACCAATTCTTTAAGATCCCCTTTCTACACGTCGAGTATCCCCATTGACTCGACGAGTTCCTCCTGGAAGAATCGCGGGGCCACCCCGACTCAACTCGCCGAGTCTGAAGAGCAACTTGGCGAGTCCCAGTTCAACTCAAACCACCTGTTAACCCTCTCTAACTCGCCCTGACTCACCGATCCTACCCATAACCCAGACAGGACCACTCTAAGGCAATCTTCAAGCTACTCGCCGAGTCTGTTCATCGGACTCGGCGAGTCCATGCCATGCAACCGCTCAAACTGCTTTCTAAGGTCAGATCTGCTCCGGCAATTCCTAGGTCTGGCCTTCCTAGACTGGTTCATCACGTAAAGTCCTCATTTCGGTGCTCATAATACACCCCATGACTCATAATTTACATTTTGACCTAAGGCATAAGGATTCCAATCCAAAACCTCCATTGATTCCCGAAAAGCTCAGGCATGGGACATTCTGGACTTCCAAGGGTCCCAATATAGGGTTCCAATCGCTTAGGGGACTAAGGAAACACTCAATCTAGCCACAAAAGGGTTCAATAAACCCTAAATCCATATACACATCAACATAGAAGGGAACAACTCGAAAATATTACCTAAATAACGTTGCTCTGTGTCCCCAACCCTCAGAATATGGCTCCTCCTGTTGTTCCCTTAACCAAGCCTCCTCCTCCTTGCAAAATAACACTTCCAAGATCAATAATGGTCTTCTACCTTGCTCCAGATGCTCACAATCGAATTAGGGTTTCACTCAAAGGACTAGGGTGAACAATGACGGCCATAAGGCCCCTTATATATGTCCCAAACCTGGACGATTAGGGTTTCGCTAAACAGCGCGGACTCGCTGAGTCCATATCCGGACTCGCCGAGTCCAGTCGCGAAACCGCGACCAGATCCGTGATCCTACTCGGCGAGTCTGAGCTCCAACTCGCCGAGTCCCCTCTTAAAACACCCAAAATCATAAATATAACAATACCTGGAATTCCGGGCTGTTACAACTCTCCCCCACTAGGACTAGACTTCTCCCTCGAAGTCTCACTCTGAAAATAGCTCCGGATGCTGCTCCCGCATCTCACGCTCCGGCTCCCAGGTCATCTCCGATCCCTTCCGGTACTGCCACTGAACTAACACCAGAGGTATCTCCTTATTCCTCAGAACCTTGATCTTCCGATCTCTGATGCCCACTGGTCTCTCGGCATAATTCAGGCTCGCATCCACCTGAATGTCCTCTAATGGAACCACTGCCGACTCATTGGCTATACACTTTCTCAATTGCGACACATGAAAAGTGTCGTGGATCTGTCTCAATTCCGTTGGCAAATCTAAACGTTAGGCCACCCGGCCTACCCTCGCAATCACACGAAAAGGCCCTATATACCGGGGCCCCAACTTGCCCCTCTTCCTGAATCGAATCACTCCTTTCCAAGGAGAGACCTTCAGGAGTACGAAGTCGCCGACCTGAAACTCAAGCTCGGACCGGCGTCTGTCTGCATAACTTTTCTGTCGGCTCTGGGCGGTCAATAACCTCTGTCTAACCTGCTGAATCTGCTATGTCGTCTGAAGCACGATCTCTGTACTGCCCATCACTCTCTGTCCCACCTCTCCCCAACAAATGGGGGTCCGACACCTCCTACCATACAACAGCTCAAAGGGCGGCATACCGATGCTCGAATGATGGCTGTTGTTGTAGGAAAACTCCGCCAAGGGCAAATACGCATCCCAGCTACCCCCAAAATCCAACACACACGCCCGAAGCATGTCCTCGAGCGTCTGAATCGTCCGCTCACTCTGACCGTCTATCTGGGGATGATATGCGGTACTAAAATGCAATCTAGTACCCAACTCCTCATGAAATTTCTTCCAGAACCTGGAAGTGAAACGCACATCACGATCTGAAACAATCGAGATCGGCACCCCATGCCGAGATACTACTTCTCTCACATACACCTCCGCCAATTTCTCTGCTGAAGAACTCTCACTAATGGTAAGGAAGTGGGCGCTCTTCGTCAATCTGTCTACAATCACCCAAATTGCATCAACTCCTCTGGCAGTCCTTGGCAATTTGGTAATGAAATCCATAGTGATCTGTTCCCACTTCCACTCGGGAACCTCCAATGGCTGCAACTTGCCATGCGGTCTCTGGTGCTCGGCCTTAACCCTACGGCAGGTCAAGCACCTCTCGACAAACCACGCGACGTCCCTCTTCATGCAGGGCCACCAATATTCTCTCCTCAAATCCAAATACATCTTTGTAGCCCCGGGATGGATCGAGAATTTCGATCGATGTGCCTCCTCCATCAAAGTAGTACGCGTACCGCCCACAAACGGTACCCAAATCCGACCCTGAAAGGTCATCAACCCTTGAACATCAGTAACGAACTCTGAAACCAAACCAACGACCCGTTCCCTCTTCTGCATCTCCGGTTGCATAGCCTCAGACTGTGCCCTACGAATGGCATCCAGTACTGAAGCTATCACGGTCAACCTCAAACATACATTTTGTAATGGAGTGCTCTCCCCCTTACAGCTCAACGCATCTGCTACCACATTAGCTTTGCCCGGGTGGTACAGGATCTCGCAATCATAATCCTTGACCACATCCAACCACCTCCTCTGACGCATGTTTAGGTTGGGCTGGTCCATCAAGTACTTCAAACTCTTATGGTCCGTGTATATCGTGCAATGAACCCCATACAAGTAATGACGCCAAATCTTGAGGGCGAACACTACCGCCCCCAGCTCAAGATCATGCGTGGGATATCTCGTCTCGTGAGGCTTTAGCTGCCTCGATGCATATGCTATTACATGCCCTCTTTGCATCAGAACTGCACCCAACCCCGAAATAGATGCATCACAATAAACTACAAAATCCTCCATCCCTTCCGGGAGAGCTAACACCGGGGCTTCGCACAATCTCTGGCGAAGTGTCTCAAAAGAGGTCTGCTGCTCGGGTCCCCATGAGAATGCAACCCCCTTTCGGGTCAATCTAGTGAGTGGCACTGCAATTCTGGAGAAGTCCTTAATAAATCTCTGATAATACCCTACCAATCCAAGGAAACTCCTGATCTCGGAGGGTGACTTCGGCACCTCCCAACTCATCACCGCCTTAACCTTGGCCAGATCGACCAATATCCCTTCCTGATTAACAACATGTCCTAGGAATTGGACCTCCTGCAACCAGAAGTCACACTTGGAGAACTTTGCATAAAGCTTCTCCGATCTCAAAACCCCAAGGACCTCCCTCAAATGTTCCTCATGCTGCTCTCTAGATCTCGAATACACCAAAATATCATCGATAAATACAATCACTGACCTATCCAACATCGGCCTACATACCCTGTTCATGAGATCCATGAATACAGCCGGGGCGTTGGTGAGCCCAAAAGGCATCACCACAAACTCATAATGCCCATATCGCGTCCTGAATGCTGTCTTCTGTACGTCTTCATCCCGCACTTTCACTTGATGATATCCCGACCTCAAGTCGATCTTGGAAAACCAAGATGCTCCCTGCAACTGATCAAATAAATCGTCGATCCTCGGTAATGGGTAACGGTTCTTGACCGTCAATTTGTTCAACTCCCGGTAATCAGTGCACATCCGGTGTGAACCATCTTTCTTCTTGATGAACAGAATAGGTGCTCCCCACGGCGAGCTGCTCGGCCGAATGAATCCCTTCCCCAGCAACTCCTGAAGCTGCGAGGATAACTCTTGCATCTCTGGAGGTGCAAGACGATAAGGCACCTTAGCGATAGGCGCGGCTCCCGGAATCAAATCAATACCAAACTCCACTTGCCTCACAGGAGGTACTCCCGGCAGCTCCTCGGGAAAGACATCTGGATACTTACGCACCACCGGTACCTCCTCAACTGAACTCGGTCTCTCGGAAGTCGCTCGCGTATCCATCACATACACCACAAAACCCTTACAGCCCTGCTGTAGACACTGCCTCGCTCTGGCGGCCGAACAAAAGGCTGATCCCGAACGCGTACCCTCGCCGTACACCGAAAGAACTCTCCCACTAGGGTCTCGTATAGTCACCAGCTGACGCTCGCAGTCGATGACTGTGCTGAATCGGCTCAACCAGTCCATGCCCACAATGACACAGACATCACCCATCGCGATAGGAATCAGGTCAATCGGAAACTCAACCCCAAAGATCTCTAACACACATCCCCGGAAAACCCCCGTGGCACAAATCACTCTATCATCAGCTATGGAAACTCTCAGAGGCCGGCTCAATGCCTCACGACTAACACTGATATGCTGACTAAAGGCCAGAGATACAAAAGACCGACTCGCACCCGAGTCAAATAACACTAAAGCAGGCACAGAATTCACAAGGAAGGTGCCTACGCATAACCTAATATAAGCATAATATTTCAACATCAATATAAAATACATGAAAGGAAACGTACCAGCCACCACATCAGGCGCAGCGCGGACTTCCTCCGCAGTCAGCTGGAAGGCTCTCCCTCGAACTCTCGGTGCCTCGTTCTTCATAGGCCGACTCTCTGTAGCTTTGATGGCGGCAGGAGCAGATCCCTGAGGTGCTCCGCGCAGCTGCAGACACTCAGCCTTCCGGTGTCCAGTCTGGTTGCAGTGAAACACACTGCAAACCCCTTGGGGCAGTCCTTGGCCATGTGCCCCTCCTTTCCACATTTGTAGCAAGACCCCGCTCGGCAAACTCCGTCGTGCCCCTTGCCGCACTTTTCTCAAGTGCGGCCCTTCTGGCTCCCTGGTCTGGGATCAGCAGGCTTGGCCCGCTTGGCGGCCGGTTGCGACTGTGCCGGTCGCCGATCCCTCCCCTGAGACTCCGCCTCCTCCCTGGCCTGAGTCTCATGCTCGATCTCCCTCTTTCGGGCATTTGCCTGAAGTTCGGCAAATGTCCGGTATGAGGAGTTTGCAGCGAACTCCCGAATATCCCGCCTCAGGATGCTCAAGTAGCGGCTCATACGTGCCTGCTCAGTGGGCACGTGCTCAGGGCAGAACATCGCCCTCTCGTGGAACATCCTCGTGATTGCTGTAACAGACTCAGTACCCTGCTTGAGGGTCAGAAACTCCTGCGCTAAACGCTCCCTCTCCACCTGGGGAACATACTAATCTCGAAACATGGTGGTGAATCTCTCCCAGGTCAACGCAGAAAGCTCAGCAGGCGTATAATGCGCCGTTACAAACTTCCACCAGTCCTTCGCTCCCAAGCAAAGCTGGTTCAGCGCGAATCGGACCTTCAAATGCTCAGGAGACGAGCAAGTGAAGAAGCACCCCTCAATATCAGATATCCACCTCATCGTTGCCACCGGATCCTGGGTCCCATCGAACTCTGGTGGTTTTGTGTTGCTGAATTCCCGAAATAGAAACGCATCCCCACCCTGCGGCCTTGCAGCAGTCACCGTTGCGGTAGCCGCTGCAGCAGCAGCCTTAGTAAGAGCGGCATAACGCTCGTCGAACGTCTCAATCAGCGTGGTCTTTATGGACCCAAACATCTCCGGAATCTCTGCCCTGATGGTTGCAGCTACCTCCTCCTGGATGATCCGGCGGATATCCTCCTCACTGGTACCACTGCTCTCGGACGTGAAACGTGTCCTCACCATGATCTACCGCTAAAATACGACATACAATAAATTTAGAATCCCCACGAACACACTCACACTCGTCAACTCTTTCCTCCTTGATTCTTGGCATTCCAAAGATTCTTACTTGGGCTGCACCCCGCTCCGGTGCTTCCAGTAGTATGGGCCCAATACTACTATCCGCACCGCACCAGAATACACTCCAAGTCCTTCTCTTCGGATTCCAGGTCTCAAGTACTCTATCATGCGTAGACCACTCTCTAATAGATCTCTCATAAGTCCCTCGCTGCTACCTACTCACTCTCAAGTATCTCATAGTAGCTCACCTCTCCCTAGGCTAAGGCATCACAAATCAGGCCAATCTAATTCTAATAGCAATGCCTAGCCTACTCTAGCATGCAGATACATCATATCAATATTAACATCACATAATGTAAGGGTATTTTGGGAAATCACCGTTCGGGCGCGGGCTGATCGTACACACATCTCTTGCTCTGCGTCTTTTCAAAAATCTTTTAATCTTTTGAAAATTACATCTCAAATCCTCAGTTTGAGTTCAAATACGCCCGAAGGTGTACTCGAATCCCTCAAACCAAGGCTCTGATACCAAATTGTAACACCACGAATTTAAAAACAATTTTTTGCATTTTATAAAGGCAAAATTCATTTAATATTCATAAAAACATCATTGTTTGTAATTCATTTCATAACATATAAAAACCCCAAGATCACATAATATAAAAATCCCACGTGTGTGCAATGATCAGGCCGGCGCCTTCCCGCGATCCCCACTAGTACCTGAAACAAATAACACCAACACTGTAAGCATAAAGCTTAGTGAGTTCCCCAAAATACCACATAACACATATTAGCCACTCGAGGCTATAACTCTGTGGGTCCGTGCACCCATACTCTGTGAACCCTCAGGTTCTAACTCTGTAAACAAGCATAGCATAATCACATAGAAGAATGCAGTGCAACACATAACATACATAGCATACAAATACTCTATCATATAACTCTGGTTACCTACTCAAGGTAAAGTATAGTGAGAAGACTCACCTCGCGTGTCTCGATATCTCACAACCCTGGGAATCCCTCGTGCCCGATTCTCCGAGCTCTAATCCTCCTATAACATCATATGTCCCTAGTTAACATTTTATATCTCTAATGTTGACTATCCCTAAGAAGTCAACACATGTCTACTCTGGTCAACGGTCAACGGTCAACTTTGACCGGACTCGGCGAGCGCTAGGGCGACTCGGCGAGTCTAGACGTTCTCACCAATTCTTTAAGATCCCCTTTCTACACGTCGAGTATCCCCCTTGACTCGATGAGTTCCTCCTGGAAGAATCGCGGGGCCACCCCGACTCAACTCGCCGAGTCTGAAGAGCAACTCGGTGAGTCCTAGTTCAACTCAAACCACCTGTTAACCCTCTCTAACTCGCCCTGACTCACCGATCCTACCCATAACCCGGACAGGACCACTCTAAGGCAATCTTCAAGCTACTCGCCGAGTTTGTTCATCGGACTCGGCGAGTCCATGCCATGCAACCGCTCAAACTGCTTTCTAAGGTCAGATCTGCTCCGGCAATTCCTAGGTCCGGCCTTCCTAGACTGGTTCATCACGTAAAGTCCTCATTTTGGTGCTGATAATACACCCCATGACTCATAATTTACGTTTTGACCTAAGGCATAAGGATTCCAATCCAAAACCTCCATTGATTCCCGAAAAGCTCAGGCATGGGACATTCTGGACTTCCAAGGGTCCCAATATACGGTTCCAATCGCTTGGGGGACTAAGGAAACACTCAATCTAGCCACAAAAGGGTTCAATAAACCCTAAATCCATATACACATCAACATAGAAGGGAACAACTCGAAAATATTACCTGAATAACGTTGCTCTGTGTCCCCAACCCTCAGAATATGGCTCCTCCTGTTGTTCCCTTAACCAAGCCTCCTCCTCCTTACAAAATAACACTTCCAAGATCAATAATGGTCTTGTACCTTGCTCCAGATGCTCACAATCGAATTAGGGTTTCACTCAAAGGACTAGGGTGAACAATGACGGCCATAAGGCCCCTTATATATGTCCCAAACCTGGACGGTTAGGGTTTCGCTAAACAGCACGGACTCGCCGAGTCCATATCCGGACTCACCGAGTCTAGTCGCGAACCCGCGACCACATCCGCGATCCTACTCGGCGAGTCTGAGCTCCAACTCGCCGAGTCCCCTCTTAAAACACCCAAAATCATAAATATAACAATACCTGGAATTCCGGGCTGTTACATAAAAAATATGATGTCTCCTTTAATATATTATTCTCATAATATATTAATAAATCATATTTAATCCTTTCTCTCCATTATTCTTCCTATCAAGTTGCTTTGGTGAAGACAACCCAAAAGGACCATGCATCATCGGGTCAAGTACATACCAAAATAGTTATGGACTTAGACACTAATCCAACAGTCTCCCACTTGGATAAGTCTAATAACTATTATGCGTATGACTTCAGATCCTGATCTGCAATCGTAGCTTTCTAAAGGCGCTGTCAACTCTGATCTTATCAGATACGCGTGTCCTTTAGATAAGGGATCATATATTCCTCCATTGTAGATATCGTATAGACTGAGATATGGATCTAAATCATTCTCTCTGTCTATGTGTTGTTTCCCGAATTCAGATTTATGACGACTAACAACAGGCTACAATTTGAACACATCAAATTAGTCTCGGCTAGGCCAAGCACTTAGGTGCCATCACTAAATCATCGAGGGGCCCACAGATATCGCTTTCACCCTACTTTGGATAAAAGGAACGGATAAACTTTGACTCAATGCTTGCTTGCACTCACTCACCAAATCACACACAACAATATGTTTTATAACACCAAGTTACTGGTGCATTTACATATTATCAATGTGCAACCGACTCGCAAGATACAACTCACACATCTCGGTTTCAAGAATATAAGATTTTATCGTCTCACCAATCACTCGTGATAAAATCCATGAAGTGATCCAAGTGAGCGTGGGTTTAATCCAATGCTCAAATCCTATTCATAAGCACTCATGAACGTTGCTGCAAACAATTGCTTATGTCTAATACCCTTTAGACAATCCACACACCAATTCATGACAGTCTTCATTCATATCTACTTCCAACATATGAACGACTGTGGCCCGTTCGAATAATTTGACTGTTCTCAACCAATTAAATTATTCAGGAAGTCAAAACATGCAAAGTGAAACACAAGAGTAATACTAATCCCATACGGCCCCAAACCTTTGAGTATAAATAAAACACCTTTTATTTATCACCATATCGATTACTCATTATTTGTCGTTTCGGGTAATCAATTTCTTACTTGAATTATTACAACACTTGTCCCATGCTCTTAGCATGCACACAATGTTTACCTATGGATCTTACTTTGTGAAATAGATCAAATGAACATATTTCCAATCATACTCATTTCACAACTCCTAATCCTTTATCATAAGTAAAAGAATATCAAATTCTTGCCACTTATGGAATATGTTAGATTCTAACATTTTATGCAATGATCCTTTCGTAATGTCACTGCACTAAAGTCACAATGACTATTGCCAATGAAATTACAAATTCCTCTATCGAAGATTATTGTTACAAGACAATTCCTTAGATATGATGTCTCTCACTCAAAGTACATTCCTTTGAACATCCTCTTGCATAAAAGTTTCTAATCTAGACATTGATTCTCAATATTCAATTCCCAATATGGAAACGTTTCCATATTTTCCACATGAAAACTCATTCTTAATAGAATCTTATCTATTCATAATAATGTTGATATGGTCCATCCAATACTATACTTCCAACTACTCACAAGCGACCAATCCTCGGCGAACTTTGGATTGTCCTACGATAGTTGTTTAATTATTTTAGTCAAAACCGATTCTTGTCCTTTTCCCTCTAAATGTGCTAGACATTTGGACAATTTTAGAATGGTCAAATATTACAACATTTGCAATCGATCCTATACCCAAAGTGTATGGGACACGATGCATAATGTCTTACACAAAGATATGATACTTTATCAATCTTCTGCCATAATATTTTATGTGCTACGTTCTTATAATTTGAATTATGAAGAGGAATGTCGTAATCATAATCAAAATTTAAGAACACACTATGTATCCTTGACTAAGTTTATTAACATTCCACAACCTAAGCCTTTAGATTTGAAACGAAGCATAATATTCTCTCCCTTAATTATAGCAAAACAACTATTCAACCCTTACAACTCTGCAAAGTATGACTCTTGTTTTCTATAATTAATATTGCTAACTTGCAATACTTGCCTTATGCAATCATAACATTTATGCTCCCACTATCACGATGATTATTACAAACATAACACTTATGCTCCCACTAGCTTTGACATGTATTCAGAAACATCTTAACTTTCAGAAAAACAATACTTATTGAATTTCTTAAGTTCATGTTTCGAATACCTAATGCTTTGATAATCTTTTATCAAGGCTTCTTTATACACCTTTGCCTTAGATAGCTCATATGTGTGTCTAAACAATTCAGACTAATTGCCAAATCTCACAATTCGAATCATGGAAAGGGATACCGTAACCATAATCGAATTCGAGAATACAATTTCACAATCACTATCTTCTTAAAATCTCTTTTAGTGAAAGCATTTCCTCACAGTCATTTTCATGAAGGAGGGAATCTTATGACACTTAGATTTTTAATGGTGTATGTGTTCCTATCCATGTGAATTTGTTAAAACCAAAGTTTATGACAAATTCAAACTCATATGGACCGAACCTTCTCAATCTTGATTTATTGCCTTATGGTAACACGGCTGCCCACCATGTCTTCCATGTAGTTAAGCAGCTCACCCTTTCCTGTCAATGTACCTTTCATTGATCAAGGTCCTTGCCTTTTATGTATTCAAATGAGAACTCATAGGGATCACATGCATAATTAACTCAATAGGAACGACACAGAAACAATATAGTGTCAACACGATAGGTTGTAAACCTCTACTCGTGTGCTAGTGATGATCGATAAGGTTTATTCTTGATTTGTTCTTGAAACTTTTCAAGACCATTAAGACTCCCACTGACTCCTTGACATATAAGATTCTCTTGTCAATAAACATTTCTTGACAAACAAATATTCAAGAGTTAGTGCAACTTTTATCAAGACAAAACACTTCATAAAATTGGTCCTAGTTGGTCTTTGTCTTATCCAAGACATCACAACTTTCCCATTTCAAATGTGCGAGAATAGGAAAGCCTTTTTCCAAATTCTACATTTGATGAATGTTATAAACCTTTTTAAGACTTGTCACTCAATATTACAATCTTAACTCTAAGACTTGTTTTGGAATGAAGTATGATTGACTTCTTGATCTAACCATTTCTTCAATTCTTGATTCCTCTTCTTATACATACACTTGTACTAAGACTTATTTAGAGGATCAATTGAAATATGGTTCTTAATCATTAAGACATATCATAAGTATAAAAGGTACTCTCCCTTCTTCTTAGAATAGGGAAACTTTTATCTTTCTGCCTACTTGATTCTTTTATTCGTTCTGCTATTGATTTAAACCTTTTTCAATCAATTCAGAATTACACTTAATCTTATAAGTATAATCATATTTACTAATCCTTTAGTAAATCATGACGAATATCTTTGTTACCCTTGTGGTGGGCTTGATCAACACACAACTTTGTGTACTCGATCTCCTAGTCCTTCACTTGACACTTTGTCAACGAATTAGTCTAATTTCCAAATATGAAATTTGTCATTCATCGTGCAACCAAGTTGCATGATTCCAAGTTTCTGTCCAATTGAAACTTGGGTGATGAGAAACTCTCCCTATTTGGTAAATTTTTGACATTTCCACTATTAACATAATTAAGAATCTTATCCATTCGTTGTAGGAATAACCAAACATCAATTTTTCATAACGATTTCATTGCAAGGAAATAAATAAATAAATAAGTCAAATCAAAATTTTATTTTATTCATAAAAGCTGCGGAAAACATTTGTCCTTACAATGCAAAAATCAACTGAAAAACTATGTAGTCAAATATTCCTAACAATTCTATCATAACTTTCTTAGCTCAAAATCTAATCTTCAAATCCATGCGATCGAGATCCATTTCTTCGTGATTAGACTCATCTTGCTTTCCCATTAAGCTTCCTCTCTTTTTCACTGATCCTGCAAAACATTCAAATGCAATCTTATCACATCATTTATTAAGAATCAACGAATAGGATCTTAATTGAGTTAGATAGTGGATTTTACCTGAAGCATAGCCATACTCTTTGACTCTCCCATCTTCTGGACTCTTCAGGATCTTAGGGCAGACTTGTATCCAACGCCCTTTCTCTTGGCAGCAAACTCAGGTCGGTTCTCCTAGAACGTCCTCGGAAGCATGGTTGGTTGACTTTCCCAACAAATACGCTCCATTGCTTTGCCAAATGATTTCTAATTCAGCAACAATGAGCATGTAAATTAGGTCAATGAGGTTTTCGTCATGATCCATCATATAATACTTTCTTTTCAACTCATTATATGATTCAGGAAGTGACTGCAGAACCCAATCCACAGCCAACTTATCAGGGAATGACGCACCCAACATTATCAACCTATCGATGTGTGATTTCATTCCTAGAACGTGGGCACACACGGGTTTACCATCTTCATGTTTTATTTCCAATAGGGATTTAGTGACATTGAACCTTTCAATTCTTCGATCTTGTGGGTTAGGGAGAATAATTTGAGGAGTAGGAGGAAGTGAAGCATGATTTCTTGTTCCTCGATCGAATCATGGAATATCATCTTCATGTAGAATGCTTGTTCCACGGGAATTGGGAAGACCATAGTTTTCGAAATTTGACATCTACAAAACGGGAGAAAAATAAATTCAAGTTAGTTGATTTTTTGAGTCCTTAATAAATCACCCAAATGAGATATTAAGGCTAGGACCCAACACAATACGCTACAACCTAGAAAAGGGACGCCGTAATCTAGTTGCAGAATATTTGAAGGTAAGTGAATGACGATTCACTAATTTCATCCATGAAAAACAAAAATAAATTTAAGTTTTAAATCTATGAAAACTCCTAGATCCTTTAAGATTCATTGAACATTTCAACTTCATGTTTAAATCTCGATATGGCCCTCTAGTTTGTGACTAGGATGCCGAGGATCACAAAGCGGGTGTGAATAACCATGCAAACTTACATGGTGCCCTCACATGTTACAGTCACCTATTCGATGTGCCGGTAAACCACACACGCTCCACCGAACTATGACAAACATTGAGTCACCATTTGCTACCTTTGCTTAGAACCATTTAGTGTGCCGGTTAACCACACATGATCCACTAACGTCTTCGCAAGGGCACAAAGTGTAATTTCATGGAATTGCATCAATTCACTTTTGCCTAAGTAACTAAGATTGGGAATTTAAAAACATTTAGTTACTTTTGTACTTCATTATACTTATAATGGAAGGTTATGTCCTATCCTACCCGTTTGGCTAACGACCCTCCACTAGTCAAGAGTGTGGTGGGTAAGAGTGGATACCTATTCAATCGCCATTTTATAGGCAATTTCCTTAAACACCCCTTATAGACTAGCTTCATGAATGAGGCCTACTAACGGTAAGACTGACTTTTACTCATACATATATATAATGTTAGACTTTTAATGTTATATATAGTATAGGGTGTATTTTACACTTTTAAAATACTAGGTGGTCAAATTTAACAATTATACTTTTAATTCAATTAATTTGTAAACCAAAACTTTTATGGATTTATTAAACCTCTTTTAATTATACACCTTAATTAATTAATTAATTAATAAAACCATAAGGGTGTGATATGAACTTTTCAAAACATCACTAGGGTTATAGAATTTAACATTCCTAAATTAAACTTTTAATCAACTTTTAAATTCCAAAAGTTGAGGGCAAGTTTTGAAACCTTTTCAAAACATTAGGGTTTCAACTATTTAAATTTCAAAACAAAACTTTTGAGTTCAAATTTAAACTATAAAACCTAAAGGGGGAAATTGAAACTTTTCATAACACAAGGATCAAATAACAAATAATATAAATTAAACAATTAATTTTCTCATTATCTATATTTGACCTAATTTCAATTTCTAGCAAAATAAGTTACCCAATTAATACAAATAATCAAACTTTATCATATAAGGAAGTTATTATATAATCAATTGGTAATTATCTTTTGTTTAATCAAGGATATACTCATAAATATGTATAAAATCAGATGTTAATGATCTAAAACAGAAAAGGCAAGTATCCATGAGAAAAACAGCAAGAACTTCCGAAATCCCCTCTTTCTGACGCTCGAACTCGCCGAGTACCCATATGGACTCGTCGAGTAGGGGCCTACTCGCCGAGTCCACAATGGGACTCGCCGAGTTCATCAGGCAGACTCAACAAAATCAAATTTTGCAACTTGAACAAACATACAAGGCATCAGTACAATAGAAACCAATCAAGTCTCTGATACCACTGATGGGTTTTAGCCATAAGAACATCCTATGTGCTCATACAAACCCTAATGCTTGGATCTAAGTTTCTCTATTGTACATGCAAGTTATCCAAGACTATAAACCCTAGATCTAGTATATGATAATCAATATAAGATATAAATTAGGGTTTAGATCATACCTTGATTGTTCTGTAGCAATAACAATC
Source organism: Lactuca sativa (assembly GCF_002870075.4). Classification (NCBI taxonomy): domain Eukaryota; kingdom Viridiplantae; phylum Streptophyta; class Magnoliopsida; order Asterales; family Asteraceae; genus Lactuca; species Lactuca sativa. The sequence continues at coordinate 234,302,253 of NC_056624.2, read as the reverse complement.
TCAAATCCTTCTTGTATTGACCTTAGAAAGCTTAGAGTCACAAATGTCACTCCTCTAATGGTTCACAAACACCAAGAGCAAGAGGATGAAGAAGAGAAGAGAAGGAGGCTGCTCAAAACGTGTGGAAACCCTAGACAATTAGTTCACCACGTTTTTGAGGCATAAGGGTTCTTTAAATAGTGAGGCTATTATGGTTATCTAACAAGGAAACCCTAATTTGGATGCTTAAGCCCTAAGCAACCCATGGACTCCTTCCTTAAAGGCCTTGGACGATTTCTAATGGGTTTCCCCATAGAATTTGTCCACCCCTTTAATATGGAGTCCATTAGCTCAATCTTCAACTATCATACAATTGACAGTTCTAGTCCCTTAGTTTAATTAATGTCTTTTAGTCACAAACTTAATTCTTATTAATTCTTAACTAATATTAATTAAACAATGAGATTTCTCCTTTAATATATTATTCTCATAATATATTAATAAATCATATTTAATCCTTTATCTCCATTATTCATCCTATCAAGTTGCTTTGGTGAAGGCAACCCAAAAGGACCATGCACCATCGGGTCAAGTACATACCAAAATAGTTATGGACTTAGACACTAATCCAACACGAACTATGTTAGTTGTTGATGTAGCACCGACCTCTACAACTCGACGGATGCCTGCCCTTGTTTCTTCGTCATTACAAGCAACTCGACATACTATCGCTGGGAGGGCGTTGTCTGCGGAACCTCCTTCATCAAGGTTGTAGACGCTTCGGTCTCCATTGTAAGGACAGTCTTGAACTAGCTCATGACTCCACTTATCTAAGTTTACTACTCACTAAGGTGTCGGTCCTTAGAAGTCCCAACGCGGATGTAGGTGTTCGACAACTTGAGGTGGATTATAGACTTCAGATTCTAATTCAGAGTCTTCTGGAAAATTTTCTTCAAAGTCTTCTTCTATTAGAATCATAGTATCATCCTCTAGTTCAATCCAACCACCATTTCCCTGATTGGGAAAGTACGGGTCTCCCGATAGATGAAATCCAGCCGTGTTATCTACGCGAGAATAAGGGTGTAAGAAATATCTAATAGACTTAGTAAATAAATTCAATTTTCCATATAAGAAATTTATAGTTAACAGACTATGTATTATGTATGGTATGACCTATATTGGGTCCCCCTATAACCACAAAGTGCATACAAATTATACATAACTTGGGTCAAATAGACCTTTGAATAAATGATCCTGCTTTACATCCACATCCAAACAAGGAAAAGGAAGTAAAGCTAAACCACACATTCTAAGTCTATAAAACCTTAATTATATATAACCATAATATATACCCTTAGTACTTATAGGTCTACCTGCAAGAGTCCTTTTTTCACATAGTTGGTTCTTAGTATTATAGTGCCTAGAATACACCTATAGTATTTTAAATTTTTATGTTATGTTCTAGAGTTCTTCTGTATATATGTAGAGTTGGTAAGTTTTAGACTTGTTGCAACACTACCGTCGCTCCCAAACACATGTTGGTCGTATCTCAAATAAATATAGTTGATCAGGCTATATTTTAAAAGTACACAGGTAGTGTAACACCCGGTTCCTAATACGTATTTAAATTCAAGTAATTTCATGATTTGCCCTGGGACTCGGCGAGTTGGAGGCCCAACTCATCGAGTAGACTTAATTTTGACCGGGAGGTTTAGTGACCTACTCGATAAGTCGGGGGACCGACTCGACGAGTAGAAGTTGTTTGGATGAAACCCTAATATTTGGGGTTTTCACCCTATTTAAACAACTTATCTCATCCCAAACCATCCTCCATCGTCCCTCTCACTTCCAGAAGACCCTAAACCGAAACCCTAGCCTTGTTTGAGTGTTCTTAATCCATTTTTGTGCATTTTTGGTGGTTGTAAAGCTTGAAACGGGGGAAGGAGCTTGGGAGTTCAAGTTGAAGCTAGTAGATCCAGAGGTTGTGTTCCATTTCCAGATCATTTGGGGTAAAAAGCTTCAACCTTGACTTTCCATTTGTTAGATTGATCTTCTTTAGGGCTTGAATCTTGTCATTTTTGGGTCATTTATAACTCACCTTCGGGTTGGGGGCATTATATAGAGGAATAGCTTCAGATCTGGAACATAGGAGGGTTCTCATGGAATAAAGGTGCCAATGTTACTACCATAAGAGCCCCATGCATCTTGAAGACTCCATTTTAGGGCCTTTTGAGCTAAATGGCCCATGCATGAACGTAAAGTTTGTAACTTTCATATAATATGGACCCTAGGAGGTCAAATCTATGATTTAGATGCTTTGAGACCCACTGAAATCGACTGTATAGTTTTGGACAAATAAGGACTCAACGAGTCGGGTCGTATTTCCCCATAAAATCCTTCTATTGATGGACCAGATGCTAAGACAAAAGAACACTCAACTTTCTAGGCTCATTAGAGACCTGGAAATCATGGAACTCGGCGAGTATATGTGCGGCCTCGGTGAGTTCAAAGCACCGTCCCAACCACTTGAAGACGGACTCGACGAGTTCAAGGAGAACTCAGTGAATCATAGACCAACCACCTTCAAACGGATGAGGATGAACTCGACGAGCCCATTGAAGAAGGTTTCGATGATCTGTTGAAGGAGAACTCATCGAGCACTTTCTAGACTCGACGAGTAGGGTCGAGGTTGTAACATTTTGTAGACGTGGGGACTCGACGAGTTGGTGAACCTACTCGGCGAGTCTAGTCAACCAAAGTTGACTTTGACTAGGGTTTCGACTTTGACTTTAACTTGGAATTTAGTGATCCTTGTAAGGGTTATGGATATGAAATGGTAATGTAGAAAGGATGTTGTGTAGCGATTGAGGATTCGAGAAGAGTCGATTTTCGTACCGAGGATAGTGCAGTCACTACACGACATTAAGGTGAGTTACCTTCCAGTAGAAGTGGGTCTAAGGCCATAATGTTAGCCCACTAGTAGGAGTTGGTTGATAGACGATTGTCTTTGTGATAATTATCTAGGTTTTTTACTACCTAATATGTTTTACGTGCTAGCATGATATGACATTATGTGATAGTGGTAGTAGGGGGAATAGTCCCCGGTTACCGGCCGATAAGGCCAAAGGGGTAGTCTAGTACCCAGCTATGCTAGACAGTATGTGTATGTTATGTTATGTGATTATGTGGTGTGGTAGGGGTGAAATAGTCCCTGTAACTGTTTGATATACACCGGAGGGTAGGTCGGGCACCAATATATGTCTGATAGTGGGGAAGGTTGAGCACCTCGATATGCTCAGCAGGGTAGGTCGGGCACCCAGATATGGCCGATAGTATGTGATTTGTACGGTATGTGGTATGATGGGGGAACACATTAAGCTTCGTGCTTACGGTTTAAAATTTTGGTTTCAGGTACTCGTTTTCAAAGGAACGGAGTCGGCTTGATCGCAGTGCATCACACTATGTTTTCTACACCTGAGATATTTGGGATGTTACAAGTTGGTATCAAAGCCTTGGTTTGAGGGATTCGGACATACTTTTGTGTGTGTCTGGACTCAAAGTAAGGACTTGGTATGAAAAATTTTCAAAAGTAAATCATTCTATAAAAAGAAGTTTGAAAAGAGAAAAGAACTTTGAAAAGAACAAGATGTGTGATGCATGCAATCAGCCGAGCTCAAGTAAGTTTTCCCCAAGATACCCATACATGTTATGGTATGTTATGTTATGATATGATTATTAGAACTGCATGCTAGATTAGGGATGAGGATCTATGAGGATGCCTTATATGCCTATTATATATGCTTATAGACAGGCATGCTACTACTGATCATTTAGTGAAAGGATAGCCTGTTTAGGTGATGCCTGATTATATGAGACTTTGAATTGCATGAACAGATTCCTGATTAGAGGATAGAATGGGTTGATTAGATTATGATGGTTATACTTTTCCATTGTATGAATGTTGTATGCTTTATGCTTTATGGTACTCTTCGTAAAATGAGTTAGCTACTAAGTGAATATGCTAACTCACATGGGACACAGGCCAGATAATCTCAGAGTGATGGACTTGACCCTATTATGCAGCTCTTGTCTGAGTCCAACCATTCTAGGGATAGGTCTCTTACTCGAAGGATTATCTGATCTCTGTTGCATGTGGCTATATTCATGAGGTAGCTTGTTGACATTACTGAGAATCTTTCAGCAGATGGGAACTGGGTAAGTTCGGGAACTTAGGAAAGCCTAGGATATGTTTCAGTGGGTTAGTAGTGAGGTTAAGTGAGACTAGGTGTATCAGTTTGAGGAAGTGACTTGGAGGATTCAGGAGGATTGCTGAGGAAAGTACGGATAGGTGTGGAAGGTAGTATTGGGCCCGCACTACTGAAAGAACAAAATTTGTACTCGAATCGGTGAGAGTCTTGGAGAATCTGAGAAGCTTTGGGGAGAAGTTTGTGACCCGGTTTAGGGACAAGGGATGTTCTAGTTGTTGTCGCTTAGCCATTAGCAAGCAAGCCAGTGAGTGTAACAAGGTGTCAGACCATGAAGGATATGATTTTTAAGAATTGCAGATGCGAGATTGATTTAGAGCAACTCGGGAAGAGAGGTTCGTACCAGGTGCGTATAGTAGAGGGTCCCAGGAAGAGACCCATGACTTCTGATCATTAAGTGAAAGGCCAGTAGGGCCGGAGTCAATGCAGCACGTGCGAGAAAGTGCACAAGGGAGTTTTTCACTCTAAGGGTGTAGGCTGCTATGGGTGTGGCAGAGTTATTCATGTTAGCAAAGGGTAATTAGGATTCCTCCAGATATTGCGGGTATGTCATCTTCTACTACTACTAGATGGATGTTGGGAATACGTAACGCTTTGGAATCGTGAGTGAGTTTGGATAAGTCAGATCTCGGGTCGGTTTTCTGCTAGTTTCTGGATTATCAAGGACCATATATGCCAACCTGCATGTCAAAAAGTACTTGATGAAACCACAGAGGGACGCATCTTGCAGAGTGGGTTCCGCGTGTATCGTATCATTCTGGATCTTTATTGGGATCTATGCAAGATAAATATGTAGAGTGATAGTTCTCCAGTGAAGTCAGCGTTCAGTGGTTCTATCATCATTCAGGTATGGTCGACAATTGTCTATAGATGAACCTTGGAGTTCAAGGAACTACCGTTGCTCGGACAGGACTGGTATCGTGAATATAGTAGTGTCAGTTGAGGGTGTTAGATTCATAAGTGGTTGGTCATTGGATGTTCAAGAGAATTTTATGTTCGCAAGGCCTGTGTTCGGTTAGAGTTCAGTGGTTCCGCAATATTGGAAGTGGGAACGAGGATTCGTATGCCAGAGTGAAGAGTAAGGACTTCAGTTGACAGCATGGGAGATGGACTGAGGTGTCAGACTGGACCAAATTTCAAGAGTACTCTTCAAGATTTCAGAGGATGGGCGATCTTAAGGTTTGACTGGTAATTGCTCGTTATCATTGGTAAGCTCAGATTGTCGGAAGTGGACTATTAGGAAGTAAGAAGGATTGGCAATCCTTCAAATCTCACGTACCGTGAAGACTTAGCCGAACTAAGTGGGGGAGAGACCTTTTGTAAATTTCTCAAAATGTGAGTTCTGGTTGCGCGAGGTGCAATCTCTTAGGCACCTTGTCAGCCAGAAGGGTAATCTGGTCGATCCGGCCAAGATAGAGGCAGTAGTGCAGTGGGCGATTCCGAGGTCTCCAACTGAGATTTGGAGTTTCCTGGGTCTAGCAGGTTATTACCGAAGATTTATATAGGACTCCTATGAGATTGCGGTTCTTTTGACCCAACTGACCAAGAAGTCGGTGGCCTTTCGTTGGGGGCCTGAGTAGTAGACAGCCTTCGAGACTCTTAGACATCAGGTTTTGGGAACCAGATGAGAGCTTCATTTAGGAATCAAGTTCAATTGAGTGTTAGGTCGAGTGTGTGTCGACCCAGATTAGGCAAGTGTTGTAAGACTGCGGGGGTAGCCGTGCATTCACTAGATGTCAGTTAGCATGGAAAGTGTTGTAAGATTACCGGGGTAGCCGTAGCATTCACTAGCGGGCAGATAGTGATAGAGTGTCGTGAGACTGCGGGTGTAGTCGTAACGCTCACTAGGTTGGTAGATGGCATGAGCGTGTTTTTAGAACGCGAAAGGAACAGTAGTACCCACCAGTTCAGGTGTAGTAGTGTGCACGTAAATCCACGAATTGGATTTCAGGATTTCCCATATGGATTAGATCTGGTTGAGCCAGTGATAAGACTGTAGGAGCGCCACTACAGTTATGAAATCAAGGAAGCAAGGGGCTGCTTGAGGTCGTTGTGATATAAGGCTATAATTGGTCAGGTAGTAATCACTTTTATCCTTGGATTTGGTGACGTTAGGATTTAATGCATGGACCCGACCGGATGGATCGGGAGGTTGTTCGAGCCATAGTGGTAAGATAACTAATGGCAACCATTGACAGATAAGGATTTCGTTCAGAAGTCGCGTGGAGCGACTACATGTGGGTCTTTTAACTCTGCAATCAGGTCGGGACCCGGCATTTCAGATGATCGGAGAATGAATTGAGACCGGGCAGGTCTCGGTAGATTTTGGAAAGCAACCAGGTGGCAACATACAGCTTCAGGCATATCAGTGTACGGACAGTTTCAACATTTGGGCAGTGTTAGGATTTGTGTTTTAGGTTGCAAGTACGGACATATTAGCTAGTTGACTGGGAAGTGACAAGTCACTCACAGCGGGATTAGCTGAGCCTTGGCTAAGTATAAGTGATATGCATGGATAATTAGGTCTGTGATCCTGTTTTATAGTGGGAACCTCGAGCAATTAGAAGTTAAGTAGTCAACTAAGGGATAACGGATCGGATTCAACGACAATGATTTAGTATGAGTGGTACGTCAGGGAAGCAAACCATCTCAAGACAACAGACTTCAGACGAAGTAGATGTGATCTTGTTGCGAGGAATTCATTCACCTATTAGAAATTCGGGGAGTGGATTCGATATGGGTCATCGTGGATCGGTTGACTAAGGGTGCCCATTTCATACCGATCCAGGAGAGCATATCGGCCGAGAAGCTGGCCGATGTCTATATACGGGAGGTTGTGGCCCGACACGGAGTGCCAGTCTCCGTTATTTCTGACAGAGACATGCGGTTAACTTCCAGATTCTGGAAGAAATTTCACGACGAGTTGGGTACTCGTATGCATTTTAGCACTTCCTTCCACCTCACACGGATGGTCTGAGCGAGCGGACCATACAGACACTGGATGATATGTTGCAGGAATGTGTACTAAACTTCGGTGGTAGCTGGGATACATATCTCCCTTTGGCTAAGTTCTCCAACAACAACAGCTATCATGCGAGTATTTACCGCCCTCCCTTCAAGATGTTGTACGGGAGGAAGTGTTGGACCCCGATATGTTGGGGCGAGGTTGGACAGCGGGTCATGGGGAGCACCGAAGTGGTGCTCAAAATGACAGAGAGGATTCAGCAGGTTCGGAGTAGGCTTCAGACTACTCAGAGTCGGTAGAAAAGTTATGCCGATAAGCGTCATTAAGACCTGAAGTTCCAGGTTGGAGATATGGTCCTCCTGCAGGTGTCACCTTGGAAAGGTGTCATCCGATTAAGGAAGTGGGGCAAGTTGGGCCCTAGGTACATTGGCCCTTTCTAATTTGCAGCCCGGGTGGGCAAGGTGGCATATAGGTTGGATCTGCCATCCGAGGTTAGCCAGATTGATAGTACTTTCTGTTGGATTAGTGTCTAAGTCCATAACTATTTTGGTATGTACTTGACCCGATGGTGCATGGTCCTTTTGGGTTGCCTTCACCAAAGCAACTTGATTGGAGAAATAAATAGAAAGAGAGGTTATTATGATTTATTAATATGTTATAAGAATAATATATTAAAGGAGAAATCATATTTTTTTAATTAATATTGGTCAATAATTAATTAAGAATTAATTTTGCGATCAAATGTAATTAATTAAACTAGAGGGGCTGAATTGTAATTATGTGATAGTTACAAAATAGGGTAAGGATTATCCTAAGGATAGGTTGGACGAATTTGAGGTGATAAGGCCTTAGAATTCGACCATGATAAGGATTCAAGGCTTATCTTATGGGTTGCTTGGTGGGCAAGCAACTAGATAAGGATAAGGACTGAAATCCTATCTCTACACCTATATATAAACACCCCTTTGGCTCATAATTCGTCCAGACCTTCCCAAGGCATCTTAGGGACGAATTCTCATACCTCTCCTCTCTCTCTTTATACCTTCTCCATTTTCTCTTGGTGTTTGTGAACCATTAGAGGAGTGACACTTGTGACTCTAAGCCTTCCAAAGTCAATACAAGGAGATTTGGGATTGTTATTGCTACATAACAATCAAGGTAAGATTATAAACCTATTCTTATGTTAATATGATTACTTATATGCTAGAATTAGGGTTTTATTATGTGTTCATAATGTTGTGTATCTAATAGTGAAAACATAGATCCAATGCTAGGGTTGCATGTACACATAGGATTGTTTGTATAAAACCCATCAGTGGTATCAAAGCCTTTGGTTAACTTGTTTTCAATTAGTTTATTCAATTGTATGAACTTGACACATTAGGGTTTATTGCCAATAAACCCTAGGAGGCTAGGGTTTTTCGAGATTAGGGTTTGCAAACCCTAATTTGCAAGAGTTTGAATAAGATCTTCAAATCCTTTCCTTAAACCCTTAAATTTCGAAATCTAGGGTTTGTTTTAATCCCTTGATTTTCGAAATTTGCCTCCTCCCCAAGATAAGATCCTAAATTTTAGGGATTTGGATTATCCCATATCTTGTAATTATCCTCTAGTTTTTATATATGGTAATTATAGATTTTGCATTATCCTAACCATAATTTCGAAATCTAGAGAGATAATTAAGGGATTAGGATATCTTAAATGTATAAATGGTAATTATCCTCATGATTTAGATAATCTCTTATGATTTAATAATTAAATTAATAGTCTAATTCAAGATAATTATTAAATCAAGAGTTTTAATATTTAAAATTTTTTAATTTAAATGTCATCAATTCGAAAAAAAAATTTAAGAGAAATTAAAACTAAATTGTTTTGAAAAGTTTCAAAACTAGCCCTCAAGTTTTGGAATTTAAAAGTTGATTAAAAGTTTAATTAGGATGTTAAATTCTAAAACCCTAGTATTGTTTTGAAAAAGTTCAAATTACACCCTTATGGTTTTATTAATTAATTAAGGTGTATAATTAAAAGAAGTTTAATAAATCCATAAAAGTTTTGGTTTACAATTAAAAATATAATTGTTATATTTGACCACCTACTATTTTAAAGTGTAAAACACACCCTATACTATATATAACATTAAAAGTCTAACATTATATATATGTATAAGTAAAAGTCAGTCTTACCGTTAGTAGGCCTCATTCACGAAGCTGGTCTATAAGGGTGTTTAAGGAAATTGCCTATAAAATGGCGATTGAATGGGTATCCACTCTTACCCACCGCACTCTTGACCAGTGGAGGGTCGTTAGCCGAACGGGTAGGATAGGACAAAACCTTCCATTATAAGTATAATAAAGTATAAAAGTAACTAAATGTTTTCACACATTCCCAATCTTAGTTACTTAGGCAAAAGTGAATTGATGCAATTCCATGAAATTACACTTTGTACCCTTGCGAAGACGTTAGTGGAGCATGTGTGGTTTACCGGCACACTAAATGGTTCTAAGCAAAGGTAGCAAAGGGTGACTCAATGTTTGTCATAGTTCGGTGGAGCGTGTGTGGTTTACCGGCACATCGAATAGATGATTGTAACATGTGGGGGCAACATGTAAGTTTGCATGGTTATTCACACCCGCTTTGTGATCCTCGGCATCCCAGTCACAAACAAGAGGGGCATATCGAGATTTAAACATGTCATTGAAATGTTCAATGAATCTCAAAGGATCTAGGAGTTTTCATAGATTTAAAACTTAAATATCTTTTTCGTTTTTCATGGTGGAAATTAGTGAATCGTCATTCACTTACCTTCAAATGTTCTGCAATTTGGGTTACGGCATCCCTCTCCCGAGTTGTAGAATATTGTGTTGGGTCCTAGCCTTAGTATCTCATTTGGGTAATTTACTAAGGATTCAATCAATCAACTAACTTGAATTTGTAACAATGTCCGATAGAGGACTTTGTAACATCATTGGCAATAGTCTTTGTGACTTTGGTGCAGTGACATTACGAAAGGATAATTGCATAGAATGTTAGAATCTAGCATATTCTATAAGTAGCAAGAATTTGATATTATTTAACTTATGGAAAAATGATTTGGAGTTGTGAAATGAGAATGATTGGAAATGTGTTCTATTTCACAAAATAAGAACCATAGGTAAACATTGTGTGCATGCCAGGAGCATGGGACAAGTGTTGTAATTCAAGTAAGAAGTTGATTAACCGAAATGACAAATAATGAGTAATCAATATGGTGATAAATAAAAGGTGTTTTATTTATGCTCAAAGGATTGAGGCCATATGGGATTAGTATTATTCTTGTGTTTCACATTTGCATGTTTTGACTTCCAGAATAATTGAGTTTATTAAGAATAATCGAATTATTCGAACGGGCCACAGTCGTTCATATGTTGGAAGTAGATATGAATGAAGACTGTCATGAATTGGTGTGTGGATTGTCTGAAAGAG